>NC_139949.1:50941709-51204209 GCF_963454915.1 Gymnoscopelus microlampas
GTCATTATTAAAAGCGGCTCTTATTCTACCCGTTAGCTACGCTAGTTAGCCGTATTGTTATCAAACGTGTACTGATTGTTTTAACGGTACGTTCCAGCGTTTGATCCGCCACGTTGGTTGTTTTTTGGTGTAAATTGAAAGGCCGGTTCGTATGTGTGTGTATATTATGGATGATGCTAATGCGGCTAATGCTAAAGAAGCCCTGGCTGAATCAATGGCTTTTCATATGTTCCTGGTTTGGTTTGGGGCCTGGTTATCATTTCACGCGCGCTTCTTGCATATCCTTTAAAAACCTGAGCTTTGAGAGGATATAAATACAACCAATGGACCCCCAGGTCGTCCATTTGGTTGTATTTCTATGCTCTCAAAGTTCTCAATGATTATACTGAGGATATGGTGGGTTTTTACTGTGTGATTAGTGGACGGACTGAATGGAAAACTGTCCCATTTCCTGCTTTTGTCTCGTTTCGTCCCATTCAAACCAACACAGCTTCCTAATAGTGTCCCTTGTTTACAACTAGACCATGTTGTTCATGATCACAACTCAAACACAGTAGATTTTAGTTGTTTTGGTCTTTTTTTGACGTTTGGAAATGACCATACCAGCTTTTAGGCTCAAAACGAATGGCTGTGGTTGGTATTATTTGAAGTTGTGGTGATTGATGTTTGGGAACTTGTAATGGATAATACAAAATGTGATTTTATTTTTGAATGTCCATGTCTATACACTTGCATCCCCCACACAAATTTTAAGTTTTTTTTTGGTCTTGTCTATAAGTACATGAGTGAGATTCGTTGGTTTTGATTCCTAAACGATGTTGCAGCAATAACACAGAAATTACTCTAAATAATACCACCACGTAGAATGTTTAATTAAAAATATAATATCAATATTAAGTACAATGTATAATGTCAATATTAAGTAGGTATCATTCAAAATAGTACTCATATAAAGTAGGAGGCACAATAGCCATTTATACCTTCTATTTACTATTGCTAAGTATGTACAATAGTCAAAGTACAGTAGGAGGCACAATAGCCATTTATACCTTCTATTTACTATTGCTAAGTATGTACAATAGTCAAAGTACACTTTGAGGTGCATGGGTCCTACTTAAAATATGGTGTGTATGTGTTCGCTCTAATCTAGTTTAGAGTGGGGTCTGGGGACTCCGAGGGGGTTACAGGGGGTCCCCAGCTAAATTATTGATTGCAACAAGAGTGTACACACTCTCAAGGGTTATTAGGTGGTCTAGACCGTGACATTGTTGTCCTTGAAATTTGTTTGAGAATCACAGCCTTGTAAACTAATGTTAAAATTCTCCTTTCACTCTTCCAGTCTTTTATTTAAGTGACCAGCCATCAGCCATGGCAGACGCAGAGAACCAGTTCATGGAGACGTCGGAGGAGAACGGCAACGAGGGAGGCGAGGAGGCCCAGAACGGCGCCGAGCAGGAGGAGGCCATCGCCATCGAGGAGGTGGAGGAAGAGGGAGGCGAAGGAGTGGAGGGAGGCGAGCCCGGGGACGGTGACGGCGGCAAGATCAACGCCAGCAAAGGAGAAGACGATGCGGGGTGCGTGTTTTTTTGTGTGGACGACGTCAGGGATATTTTGGGCTATTCAAAAATAGCAGATCTACAAGCTCATAGCGCGTATATATCTGCAATTTTGTTTGAATAGCCACATAAATCTTACAATTACACAGATGCGTTCCCGGTCTTAACGGATTTAAGTTGACGATTAATAAGCACACTAAATAATTGTGATTTTTATTGTGTTATTGGCATTGAACATATGATACATTTCTATTTGCTTTTTTTAGGCTTCGTTTAAAAAATGCACAGGGCAGATGTGACCAACTGAAATATACAAATAAATCACTGACATGTTGAATCATTTTTATATATGTAAACATGGCTGATCTACAAGCTCATGAGTGCCGCACCATGAGCTTGTATATCTGCTATTTTTGAATAGCCAAGGAAATCTTAAGTGACAGAGATGCATTCCAGGTCTTGGGTTAAATATCTGCTTTTTTTTCGTTCCTCGCCACACTAACCGCCGATCCCCCGTCTTATTGTTTCTGCAGCAAAATGTTTGTTGGCGGCCTCAGCTGGGACACGAGTAAAAAAGACCTGAAGGATTACTTCACCAAATTCGGCGAGGTCTCGGACTGCACCATCAAGATCGACGCCAGCACCGGTCGCTCACGAGGCTTCGGCTTCGTCCTCTTCAAAGACTCCACCAGCGTCGACAAGGTGGGTTTTGCTCAAAGTGGCCCAGGGGCCGTCAACGTTTTCAGGCCAAGGACCCCCTAGTTGAGAGTAAAAGATGAAGCAGGGACCCCCTCTAAATTGTCTAAAATTGTCTGTTCAGATTTTTTTACTTGGTCTGCTCTTTTTCCCCTCTACACTATACCTCTTTGCCAAAAATAGCAGATCTACAAGCTCAGGCGTTGTGAGCTTGTAGATCGGCTATTTTTGGCTAAAGTTCTCCTCAGAAAAGGGATGCTATGAGGGTTCAAGTGGTTAATGTAAGAAAGAGAGAAATCATATCGCACAAGGATTTGGTGGCCCCCCTGTGATAACTCCTGTGAGGACCCCCTAGGGGCACCGGGCCACTTGTTGAAGACTCCTGATTTAACCCATTCAATCCGGTAACGCATCTGTCATTTTAGATTTCGTTTAGCTTGTAGATCTGCCACTTTTGTGAAAACTTCCACAAATCTTTGAATATGTATTT
Source organism: Gymnoscopelus microlampas (assembly GCF_963454915.1). Classification (NCBI taxonomy): domain Eukaryota; kingdom Metazoa; phylum Chordata; class Actinopteri; order Myctophiformes; family Myctophidae; genus Gymnoscopelus; species Gymnoscopelus microlampas. The sequence goes on from NC_139949.1 coordinate 50,944,452, forward strand.
TTAAGCAAAACATTTGTAACTCTAATCTTTGCTTTCGGTGGGTTTGGGTCCCTGGAACAAAATATTTTGGGGGGGCTCCGCGGTCAAATGCATATCATTTTGGGGGTCCTTGACATGAAAAAGTTTGAGAACCACTGAAGACAGTTGTAGAATATATATATTAAAATATTTGCCCACATTTTCGCGATTTCAAGAAAATGGCAGATATACAAGTTCGAACTTGTATATCTGCCATTTTTGAATAGCCAAAGAAATCAAAAAATGACAAATGGCGTTCCTGCATTGACTGTGTTGAAACGGGCGTACAGGTCGATGTCTGTTCAAGCTTAGTTGCTTGTTGGTGTCGCACACTGAAAATGGAGACGTACCGGTACTTTTCTTTTTTTTTCCTCCTCATTTCTGATACCCGTAACTTGCGTATTGGTCGGTTCCGATACTGGGGTGTAATTTAAACAAATCTAGGACAGTTGTTTGCCAAGTGTGGTCCAGGGACTCTCTTTGTTCCTTGAGGGGGGGTTCCAAATGTCACTCGGTGTACAAATCCATTTGTTATGGGGGGTCCTTCAAATTAACCCATTAAGACCTGGAACGCATCTGTGTATTTTTTTCATTTGAGCTAAAACAAAGCATTATTTTACACTTTGGCTATTCAAAAATAGTAGATATACAAGCTCATAGCACGGCACCGAGTACAGCGCTACAAGCTTGTTGATCTGCTATTTTTGAAAAATCGTGAAAATGTGTGCAAATCTTTGAATATATTTTTTCAAGCGAACACTTGTAACTCAAATCTTTGCTTCTGGGGGGTCCCTGGAACAACATATTTTGAGATGGGGGGGGGGTCCGTGGCCAAATACATCCTTGACATGAAAAGGTTTGAGCACCACTGATATAGAAACATACGTTTTTTTCAGAATACTGTTGGGATTTAGAGGACATTTGTAGAATCGGCTTCAGGTTTTAATGGGTTAAAATGATGATGTAAGAGTGCAAAACAATCGTGCAACATCAAACAAAGGATACAAAATAATTGACTGTAAATGACATGGTATCGGACTGGCATACTCGCCGGAACAACTAGAAAATAAGAGCTGCAAGCTCATAACACGTCGCAGCGTGATGTGCTTGTAGATCTACTTTATTGGGCACTCGACTAAGTTTAAATGAAGGCTCTAGGAGGTAATGCTGTGTTGTAATGAAAACATGCGTCTCTCTTGTGTTCTAGGTGTTAGAACAGAAGGAACACAGACTGGACGGCCGACAGATCGACCCCAAGAGGGCCATGGCCATGAAGAAAGAGCCGGCTAAGAAGATCTTTGTCGGGGGTTTGAACCCAGACGCCTCCGAAGACACCATCAGGGAATACTTCGGGGCCTTCGGAGAGGTTTGTTGAGTGTTTGTTGTGTGTGTGTGTGAACGACAGACATGAGGGGTGGCATAATCATTAAAACAAATGTTATGTAAATTGCTATAATTCTTAAATTCCTCAAAATGAATAGGGGGTCGGGGGGAGGCAGGCACAGTCAGAGACTTTAACTCATTGTGTGAATTATTATTTCTGGCAATGTGGTCCCAGTGCCAGAAATGTCTCAATTTATCAGACAATGTCAACGAGGTCATCGCGACCTCATTGACATTAACTGTCTGATGTTGAAAATGTCTGGGCCAAAAAGTCATAGTAAAAAAAAATTGCTTAGTAGCCGAGATACAGCCTTACTAAGTTAAACAAGGAGTGAATGGAGCAGCAAATCTTCAGATAATGATATCTTGGTTTCTGATTTTTTTGAATTAAACACGTCAATGGCACTCAGTGAGTTAAATTATATCCCCTAAGAGTGACATTTTGCCAAACTGTATAGTTTTGTTAAGGGGATAGGTAACCCCAAAAATATTTTTTTTCTATGGATTAGTTGCCTTATGGAGACTTGAATTCATGACATTTTTTTGTTTGTCTCATTCCTAAAACAATAATTTGATGACCGGTAGGCAACGGTTCCGGTAGGAGACACAAAGGAGACTCTTTGTGTCTCCTACCGGAACCACTGCCAGTCATCAAATTATTGTCTTAGGAATGAGACAAACTAAAGAAATGTCCTTGAATCCAAGTCTCCATGAGGCAACTAATCCATAGAAAAGTCATTTTGGAGGTGAACTATCCCTTAAAGACCACAGGAAAATCATGAGTGATCCTGTCACCCCAAAACCACCGTTTCTCTTATTTGAACTCTTGTTTAGGAAACCACCTCTTACTGTACTGTACTCTCACTGTACTTTACACTCAACGTCTGGTGTCTCTCTTCATCCCTCTCCAGATCGACACCATTGAGCTTCCCATCGACACCAAAACACAGAAGAGGAGGGGCTTCATCTTCATCACGTACAAAGAGGAGGCCTGTGTGAAGAAATGTCTGGAGAAGAAGTTCCACACCATCGAAGGCAGCAAGGTAACACTTTGATCTGTGCTCGTTGTTGTGGCGACTCAGTCCATACGCAACGTTTTATTCTTCCATCACACGATCGTGATGGAAAAAGGCTGATCTACAAGCTCACACATAACACACGTGGCTAAGCTTGTAGATCTACTGTTTTCTGTCTTTGTCACTGTCCTGTCCTGTACGCGGAGCATAAATGAGGCTTAACCTATTACGACTGGGAGCGCATCTCTCATTTTTAAGATTTCTTTGGCTATTAAAAAATAGCAGATATACAAGCTCATCGTGCGGCATTGAGTACTATGAGCTTGTAGATCTGCTTTTTTTGAAAAATCTTGAACATTTTTAAAGCGAATATTTTTTAACTCAAAATTTTCGGGGGGGGGGTCCCTGGAACAAAATATTTTGAAACGGGGGTCCGCAAAAAAATGCATATGATTATGGGGGTCCTTGACATTATTCAACACATTATAGCAACATACGTTTAAAAAAAACTGTTTGTAGAGTTACAAATGTTTTCTGTAAAAAATATATATTCAAAGATTGTCACCATGTTCACGATTAAAAAAAGGGAAAAAAAGCAGATCTACAAGCTCATAGCACGGCACTCGGTGCTGCGCCATGAGCTTGTAGATCTGCAATTAAAAAAAAAAAAATAGTAGAAGATAATGGTTAAAATCCTAAATGACAGATGCTTTTCCCGGCCTTAATGGGGTGAAATTAGTGCTTGGTGCTTTTTACGTCAGTCATTTTCAAGTGGCTTGGTGTATCAGTTTTCCCTTCACAACCACGGTAGCGTTTGGAATGGATGACACCCTCACATTCATGCATGTCGGGGAAGTTTTTCTGTTGCCACATGAACGTTGCCTTGTGGTTTTATGGCAGTGAGTCAACATCTTAAAATGTTCGGCTTAGCCCATTAAGACCTGGAACGCATCTGTGTCACTTTTTCATTTGAGCTAAAAAAAAAGCATGTATTTACACTTTGGGCTATAAAAATAGCAGATCTACAAGCTCGTAGCGCGGCACTCGGTGCCGCGCTACGAGCTTGTAGATCTGCTATTTTTGAGAAATCGTAAAAATGTGTGCAAATCTTTGAATATTCTTTTTTTCAAGCGAACATTTGTAAATCAAATCTTTGCCTCTGGGGTTCCCTGGAACAAAATATTTTTGAGATGGGGTAGGTCCGTGGCCAAATACATATCATTTTGTGGGTCCTTGACATGAAAAAGTTTGAAAACCACTGACATAGACACACCGTTTTTTTCAGAAAACCGTTTAGAAGACATTTTGCAGAATGGGAACCTCAGGCCTCAAAGTGTTAAATGGCTACGTCCCTGCCAAGAAGTATTTGGGGTGTGGTTTTTGACTCGGCATGTGGAATGATGTTGTTATTGTGCGTTATATTGTTACTGTAATAAAGGCAGGTACACTGTGTAATAAAGGCAGGTACACGGTGATTTACAAACGAAACTGCAAGACCAATAAATATTAAACAGAGTTAGAGGGGAACAAAATGAACATGTCATGCATTGTAGAGAGACGACTGGTTACTTGGCTATCGACCTTAATGATCCCATAACAAATGTCTGTTAAAGATATTTTGTATTTGTATATTGGTATCACACACTGTATCTCAGGTTCAATGCTTCAACCCATAGTTTCCCCCTAAAATTTCTTTTTTTCCCCTACCGTTAGTAGGGATGCCACCGATTATTCGAATTTTCGAATATTCGTTACAGTCTCCATAATCGAAAATGATTTTTAAAATTCGATTTTAATAATATATATATTTTTTAAATTATTAAAAAAAAAAATTTTTTTTTTACTTTTTTTTTTTTTTACTTTTTACTTTTGTATGCCTTAGTTTCAATCAGAATATATGCTAATACTAATAATAGTAATATTATAGTCTTAATAATTGTAAATGGCCACAGTTTCAGAGCGTTTCACTGTTTCAGCCCAGCCCAAACATGAACTCTGCAGCCGCACTGAGGCCCCTGCTGGAAAGCATCCCAGCCCAAACATTAACGTAACTAATAATTGGGCCGCGCAACCCGGAAATGACCGTGATAATGCTAAAACAGGAGCGAAAAAAAAAAAAAAAAGAAAAAAAAAATTTGAAAAAAAAAAAAAAAAAATTTTTTTTGAAAAATATTTTTCAAAAAACGGTGCCGTCGAATAATCGAAAAATATTCGCCAGGGCTGTCCGAATTTCGAATTGGCTGAAGGTCAGATTGTGGCATCCCTAACCGTTAGTCACTCCATGGAGACTTGAATTCATGGATATTTTGTTTTTTTGTGGCATTCCAATAATTTGATAACCAGGAGATACAAAGTCTGTCTCCTACCGGTCATCAAGTTATTGGCTTAGGAATGCGACAAGAACAAAATAAATATCCATGAATTCAAGTGTCCGTGGGGTGACTAATCGATGCAAAGTCATTTTGGGGGTGAGCTATGCCCTTAACCCATTTAGACCTGGAACGAGTGCCCCGCGCTATGAGCTTGTAGATCTACTGTTTTTGAGAAATCGTAAAAATGTGTGCAAATCTTTGAATATTCTTTTTTTCAAGCGAACATTTGTAATCAAATCTTTGCTTCTGGGGGTCCCTGGAACAAAATATTTTGAGATGGGGGGTCCTTGACCAAATGCATATACATTTTGGGGTCCGTGACATGCAAAAGTTCGAGCACCACTGACATAGTAACATACGTTTTTTTTTCAAAAAACAGTTTTTGAAGACATTCTAAAATCAGACATTGTATAGAATCACGTCAGGTCTTAATGGGTTAAACAAATGCATACATGTGGTATCAGATCAGTGGAGAGACGTGGCGCAATTGCAGTTGCTAACATTTTCAGGCAGCATGGGAGGCATTTCCACTTCCAGTACTGGTATCGGAACAACTACTGCAATATAATGAAGATGCATAATGCTCATTGCTCTGTGTGTGTGTGTGTGTCCCCTTTCCAGTGTGAACTGAAGATCGCCCAGCCCAAGGAGGTGTACCAGCAGCAGCAGTATGGAGGCGGGCGAGGAGGCTACGGTGGTGGAAGGGGCGGCAGGGGCCGTGGAGGTGAGTAGGATGGGTTGCCCCGGCTGAATCTGTGTTTTCTTTTTGCAAACTGTTAATGAAGTAAAAAAACAAAGTACAGAAGAAATTGTAAAATAATGCTAAACGGATAACTCAAAAAATCCTGAGGGCTTGTTTTCATTGTGGTCCTGTGTATTCAATTAATCAAAGACGTATAAAGACGTGCTGTGCAAGACATCATCAATACTAGGAGCAGTACAAGTGTGTTAACAGAAAAACAGCACCGCTCTTAGCAATAATGACCTGTTAATGCATGCAATTTCTATAGAGTTTTTCTAGATACCCAAAGTCGCTTCATACCATGATTTGGCTGCTGAGCAAAACTAAACGGTAGTAAATTAAGAGGATTCTAAATGAGTAAAGACAAGGTTCCGATACGCAGACATGGCCGTTCTACGGTTAAATTAATGCATCGCTGTCATTTTAGATTTCTATGGCTATTCAAAAATGGCAGATCTACAAGCTTGTGAGCTTGTAGATCTGCTATTTTTTAAAACGGTATCATGTCAAAGAAATGTAAAGCCACGAATTCTGTCTGGTGTCTCTGTCATGAGGTTCAGTAGGTTTGAATATGTTAAAGAGTTAGGGGCTCAAGTAATTAAAGCTCAGCCCGTTAGATTGGGGAACGCATCCGTGTAATTTTTAGATTTCTGTGGCCATTCAAAAATAGCAGATCTACAAGCTCATAGCGTGCCACGCTATGAGCTTGTAGATCTGCTATTTTTGAATAGCCAAAGTCCTTGCTAACATCATGAGTGTTTGTCAGGTATAATGCACTAAAGTATTAAAAAAGGCTCGCATGGTTAACGTGTCTCACTCGATCTGCCAGGTCAGAGCCAGGGCTGGAACCAAGGCTACAGCAACTACTGGAATCAAGGTTATGGTAATCAAGGATATGGCGGCTATGGAGGATACGGCGGATATGGCAACTATGACTACTCTTCTGGTTACTACGGATATGGTGGTGGTGGATACGACTACAGTGAGTATTTGCCACGACGCCTAACGCACTAGGGATGTAATAATACTGGTATAGAATATCACAAAGGAAAGGCCTAAAAATATCTTTCAGTATCAGATTTGGCAAAAAATAAAATCTGATACAAATGTATCGTGTGTCAAGACTTAAGTGATAGCAAAAGTGACTTGATTTTCTTTCCCCCCCCCCATTGTCTTTGTTTACCACACAAAGAATGTTAACGTCTCTAATGGAGAAAGATTGTGGTCTATTTCAGTGGTTCTCAAAGTGGTCCTTTTTGGGGGGGAGGGTTTGTTTCCAAGGGATCCCCAGCTAAATGATTTGATAGTTATCAACCAAATGGACCCTTACAGGTCTGTAACTCAGAGTTAATGGGGCCTTAATGTATACCAAACACGGGGGGTCCTCGACTCCTTGAAATTAAACAGGTTTTGAGAATCACTGGCCTAGTTTTAGCCCAAAGTTTCACGTTCCTATATTATTCTGTTAAACTTAATTGATTGGATCGATGCTTAGTATTGGATAACATTTAGACTTTTAATTATTACCTTATTTTGTAAAAGTGCATCAAACAAAAAGAAACCTGTATTGCTACATCCCTAGTACACACGCATAACATGCCAAAGCCCCCTCCTCCTGAAGCGAAGCGAGTCAGGGAGAAACGGTGAGCTGAAAATCGTTTGGCTGAGCTTGAAGGGAAAACCTGCCTGACTGTTTGACTTGTCTCTGCACAGAAGCACTCAGTCGCCTCTCTCTCTGTCCCCGCAGACCAGGGCAATGCGAGCTATGGGAAAACGCCAAGACGGGGAAGCCACCAGAGTAGCTACAAGCCATACTGATCATTGTAGTGCAAGGTATGCTATGTCTTCATAGTCTAAACTTGTAACTACTACTACTGCCATTAATTAGACGGGGAGGGGGGGTTTATGATCGTAGTAGCAAACGACCGTTTCTAGAACCCCATTTGGTAATGACTAACAATTCTTAGACCCTTTTTTAGAGGCCTTTATGCCTGGATTTGACCTTTTGGCATATTGTGGGGGTGAGAGCAGAATAGCTGTTTTTTTTGGGTATAAAACGGCCATGCAGTTTTCATCCTGTGGCTTGTCAATTGTCATAGAATTTGGGCAATCATGATTCTTAGTTAATTCGACCTGCAAAGCATTGAATTCCCCTTGTAAATTTTAGTTTGGGGTGAAAAAAAATTACCTTTTTGAGCCAACCTCATCTTTTGGGGATGGATACGTAGTTAATTCTCTTAATGTAAACGTGAGTCACACCCTCCACAACTGTATATTTTTTAGCAGTAATTTTAACCACTTAAACCCTATATACTTAGTTATCCCCAGGGCTCAATACTAGAGCCGCTAGTATTTCCCTCTTAACAAACCCAAACAAAAACCCTTTAAGTGAAAATAGCAGGTCTACAATCTCGCTTATAGATCTGCTTATTTCCGCTGAACCGTTTATCCCAGAATAGGGATGGGGGAATGCTGCTTAGGGTTCAAGTGGTTAGAATTAGAAACTGCGACAAAAAAAACATTAAAGGCCCCACTAGCTGAAGAGCGAGGGTTCAGAAAATGAAGGTTTTTTTCTTCCAGGGAGATGGGAGACTCTCTGCTTTACAGCTGCAAGCTCCGAGCAACTTCACATTAGAGGGATGGTTCAGGTTGTCTTGGTTTTCTTCTTTTTTTTTCTTTTAGAAAGAAGCCTTTCTGATTCAGGTTTCTTTTTTTTTTGGTTGCATCCAAAAGGCTCATTGCTCCTATTTTTAAATCCCCGAGATATTTGAGATGGTAGGCGAGTAGCTGCTACTCTCGTTTGCCATTGAAAATGCAAGTCACCTCTAGAAAAAACACTCTTGGCATCACAAGTAATGCATTCTTTGTTACTATAGAGAATAACTTTGCAAAATGCTCATAATTCAGGAAAACATATTTAAGCTTTTGCAAAGTCACTCTGGGCCTGGCATGCGTATTGGACATGTCATTATAGGAAAAAATAATTAGCAGATCCACAAGCTCGCAACGCGTCGAGCTTATAGATTTGCTATTTTCGTACGGCCGAGTACGTAGTAGGGCTTAAGTGGTTAATTGTGTCCTCTGCTAATCCCAGCGACCAACACCAAAAAAAACTGCCTTTTGGATTAACTGGAAGAAAATGCAATAAATCAGCAAGGCTTCTTTTAAAAAAAAAACCTGAACCGTCCCTTTATTTGGAGACCCCTGTGCTTCTGCCCTCATAACTTTTCTAACAACGCTACGCTCGTCTAAGACCCTTGTCATGCCATACTGGTCTAACCACATGCAGCTCTCTGGCTTTATAACCATTACCAAATGCTATATATCTTTTTAAGACTCTTGGAATGGGACTTCTGCCAGAATTGACTGTTCTTCTGCACTTTATTTTGCTACAGCTGTTTTTTTTTGTTGTGTGTATTATGTATATGAAAATGTACTTGCTTTATTTATTTTCTTTGAATATTTTCATGCCTTAGCCCTCAAGAAGGACAGTGAGATTTTTTTGCCAAAGCATTAGCCAAGATTCCACCAATATTTAAATTGACGTGACAATAAAATTACTTCAATCTCAACTGTTGTTGAGATGACATTTACATTATTTAGGCGGGGATGACTAAAGCCAAATTCTAATACCCAAAATCTCGGCCACTCGCTCACTCACACTTGGTCACGCCAGCGTTACGGTGAAATTTGGTGACCTGCCGAAATATGTAAATCGTGTAGACATCACACATAACGTCAGTGTCCGAACGTAAATCATTGCGGTTTGTTTATTAGCACAGTTCAACCTAGCGGAATTTAGGCCACATATTTTAAAGACCTCCATGTAAGTTATGTGAAGTCCACAAGATGGTCACATATTTCGGCAGGTCACCAATTTCACCGTAACATCGCCATGCTGGAGCGACCTAGTGTGAGTGAGCGAGTGGCCGAGATTTTGGGCATTTTGGCTTAAGTTGGTGCTCTGTCTTAAAGACCGTGTCGCTTGCCCAACATGGCTGATGTGCGAGCGTGAAGCGCGTTGCATCCGACGCGGCGTGAGCTTGAACATCGGTTATTTTCGGCATGCAACACCATCATACAATGAAGTAATAAATTGGGCCTTAGGCTTGATTTTATACTTTGTTGCCCGCAGCAGCACAGGCGCTTATAATAATAATAGCACATCTACAGACTTGACACCGGCATTCAACCAAGTTTAACCCATTAAGACCGGTAACACGTCAGTGTGTCATTTTAAGATTTAGTTGGGCTATTCAAAAATGGCAGATCTACAAGCTCATAGCGCTATGAACTTGTAGATCTGCAATTTTTGAAAAATCGTGAAAATGTGTGCAAATCTTTGAATATAATATAAGTGAACGATGATTTCTCAAAAAACAGTGGCACTCGGTGCCGCGCTGTGAGATTATAGATCTGCTATTTTTCAATAGCCAAAGAAATCTTAAAATGACACGGATGCACGATTTGAGCCGTGCGCTAAGTGAACCACTTAGTTGACCCGGGAAGCCCCCCCCACAAGGGTCTTGTACTAGGACCCCCCTCCCTCCTATTTTTACTCTGAACGTTCCATCTACAAGCTCCAAACGAGCAAAGTTGTGAGCTTGTAGATGCCCACACACACACACACACACACACACACACACACACACACACACACACACACACACACACACACACACACACACACACACACACACACACACACAGACACAGAGATTAGGGATGCTAGGGTTAAATAAATGTCTCTGCCAAAGTTTAACATTAAAGCTCGGTTCCTCTTCGTTTCTCTCTCTCGTCTCTCCCGTCTTCACAGGGCTCTAGTGGTCCAGGCTAAGAGAGGCGGAAACGGAGCGACTTAACTTGGCAGGATCGACATCGACAGCACGCTGGACTGGACTCTACTTACCCCCCCCCCCCCCCACCTGCCCCTCCCCCCACACCCCCCATTTGACAGAAGACCATTTTGTACAGAAACCATCAGAATACAATGTAACTTTTTTTCCATGTGTTTTTTTTTTGTTTTGTTTTATCCTATCGTTTTTAGGTTTTATTTCTTTGAGTTTTTTTTGTTTTTTTTTCTTTAGTGTTCGTTCCCCCCTGCCCCCCCCCTCCTCCACATTTCCAGAGATGGAAGTGTAAATTTTTACTGTACTTTTTGGTACCTTTTTTGAGTCTAATGTATTGTAAGGGTTGTATTTTACATGTCTGCTAGCTTTACAGGAGAAATATTGGCGCTGTAAAGGAAGCTTTTTTTGGACAAAATAAAAATGATTTTCAGTATTTTTTTTTCTGTTCTGGTGTTTCCAGACTCTGGTCCACAACTTAAAAAAAAAGAAGAAGAAGAAAAGCCACGTTTATAAGAAGACGGGTTTGTTTTTTTTAAGTTTGAGATTCGGTTTCTATAGGTTGCTGGGCTTACATAAAAAGGGATATTTAAGATGCACAATTATTCGTTTGGCCAGATAAACTGAAAGGTGACGCTGCTGTAATTGAGACTTCAAAAAGTGTAAACGTTGGTTCTTTATGTGTCATAACGGACAACACGGCGTTAATTCGAGCATATTGGGAGTTTTCTGGTAAAAAAAAACAACTGCTTCTAATGTCTGGTTTGTACTTTGTTGCGTGCCGTCTCTCGTGCTCTGAAAATGGCTGATCTATAAGCTAACGCAACAAAGCACAAATCAGGCATAAGCATGCCCTCTGAGAATTCAAATTTGACGTTTGTAGCTTTCTTTTCGTTTCAGGCTCAAGTATACAAATTGGTTATGGGGGGATTGTTTCTCAATTTCCAGAACTCTGAAATGTCTGCATCGATAATATTCTTATAGCCTGGCAAACTGTAGGCTGCTCTTCTCAGAGCTGTGGAAAACGGGCACAGTTTGTTGTCACTTAAAAAAAAAAACATACAAATGTGGAAATATTATTATGCAGCCCAATTTCTTTCTTTTTTTAAGAGTGACAACCGCTGTAGTGCATGTTTTTTGAGACAAAACCTGTATTGATTTAGCAATATTTAATTTTTAGTGTCCTTTTCGTTCCTCTGCTGGCTTCACTTATTTTTTTTTGTGTTTTTCTTAAAGTGCCATTGGTTTTAAGAAATTATTATTCTAAAGTTAAATGTCTGCAAAGTTTTCCTCTAGAGGGAGCTCCAGTCCTCCCGGAGTCTCCTCAGCCAGTGTATTTGGAAAGTTTGTTAGAAATAAAACATTCTGGTTTATAAATAATCTGTGTTCTTCCAATGCTTAATGTTAATGTTACTGATAATGTTAATGTGCCTATTGGAGGAAACACTTGGGTTATCGGTGTGGCCGTTGACTTTTTTTTCCATCAAAATCCTGGTTTTATATTTTGTCATTTTAAGCAATTGATCAAACTTGAAACCCAATTTTGTTTGAAAAAAAAAACTGCACTATGTAACTTTCCTCTTCTACCTTGAATTTGAACCTGGTTTCCTGAATTTGAACCTTGTTTCCTGCACAAGTGCTGAAATGTTTTTAGTATTGACCCAGTGGAGCCTGCCTGCTTGCTCAGGGGATACACTGAATCTTGACCATCAGGTCAAAAGTCGTGTCAAATCCTTTCTCGGGTGAGACATGACATGTTGTTGACTCTAAATGTCTAAAATAGAAGAGCAGGGAGACCAAAGACAACCACCCCAATTGTTGAAGTTATATTGTATTAACATACAGATTGGACAAAATCACTTTTTATTCAATTAAAAAAAAGTTACATAGTGCTTTAACCCATTAAGACCTGGAGCCGATTCTACACATCTTATAAATCCCAACAGTATTCTGAGCATCAGTGGTGCTCAAACATGTCAAGGACCCCCAAAATTATATGTATTTGGCTGCCGACCCCCTCATCTCAAAATATTTCGTTCCAGGGACCCCCAGAAGCAAAGAATAGAGTTAAAAATGTTCCCTTTAAACAATATATGTTCAAAGATTTGCACATTTTCACGATTAAAAAAATGGATAATTATTTTACACGTTGGCTATTCAAAAATAGCAGATATACAAGCTCGTAGCGCGGCACTGCTATTTTTGAATAGCCAACGTGTAAAATAATGCCTTTTTTAAGCTCAAATCAAAAAGTGACACAGATGCGTTCCCGGTCTTAATGGGTTAACCACATTAACCCTTGCATCCCTGTCCTGTACATGTCGTCATAGGTATCAACATCCAGGTGAAATGGCAGCTCTACAAGCTCACAACGGGTTCCGCGTTGTGAGTTTTTGTAGATCGGCTGTTTTAGGCCGGAGTGGTGGAGGGAAGAAAGGAGGGTGCCAAGAACGGAGTCCTGTGGTATTCCGGGTCAACGAAGCATGTAGGGGTTTAATACTTGAACCCTGTGTGTACGGTCAATGTCGGCCTACTCCAGTGGTTCTCTAAGTGGGGTCCAGGGACTCTGGGTTCCGAAATACCAGATCTACACACAGTACCACGCTATGAGCTTTTAGTTCTGTTATGTTTGAAAAATCTTTCAAAAATATGTGCAAATATTTGAATATATATTTTTTAAATGGAACATTTGTTACTCAAATCTTTGCTTCTGGGGGGTCCCTGGAACAACATATTTTGAGATGGTGTCGGCAGCCAAATGCATATAATTTTGGGTGGTCCTTGACATGAAAAAGTTTGAGAACCACTGATTTGATTGATTGAATATTTTATTAGGCAAAATATGTAAAAGGCACAATTATTTATAATACCTTGTCTTTAAGAGCCGTCCAAAAAAGTCCTTGCGGTCTTGTTTCCATTGGGGTCCTTGGTATTCAATTCATAGACATATTCCACTGTTGGCACATTACACATTGTTGATATAGAAACATGTTTTTTTTTTAAACTGTTAGGAGTTAGAAGACATTTGTAGAATCCCCAGAAGCAAAGATTTGAGTTACAAACGTTCGCTTAAAAATATATATATTCAAAAATGTTAACGATAAAAAAGAAAATAGCAGATCTACAAGCTCATAGCTTGTTCTGCTATTTTTTCAAATCTTATTTTAAGAATCTTAAAATTACACAAATGCGTTTTAATGGGCATAAGTGATGAATGTACACTAATGTGTCTCCAGCCACTGACTAATTCAATGGCAACAATATAGACATTTTACACAATGATTGAACTCATTGCAAGAAAGAAGCACGACGCTTAATATAAAGCTAACAGTTTAATATTGTAACATGTCTCTGGGGCTAAAGCGTTGTTTCTCTCAACATCAGGTGTGGGTACCATACAGGGCGTGTAAATGGACCCTTTACATGTGTCTGTAACTCCTGAGAGATGGATTAACACTGAGCATTTTTTACAACGTTAGATCGGGGTCCCGGAGATAATACATTTGTATCAGATGAGGGTCTGTGGCCTAAATGCCGTGTTCTCAAACCTTTCAGGCCGCGACCCCTTAAAATAATCCTATTTGAACTCACGCTGAACTTTGCTTCTTTTGGGGGGGGGGGGGGGGGGGGCCTGGAACAAAATATTTTGAGACAGGGGGGGCCGCGGCTAAATACATAACATTTTGCGGGGATGCTTGACATGAAAAAGTTTTACGCACATTCTAGAAGATCTACAAGCTCACTCGGTGCTGCGCTATGAGCTTTTATATCTGCTATTTTTGAATAGCCAAAGAAATCTAAAATGACACAGATGTACCACCTTTTCACTGTGGAGCAGAGTTCTTCAGCGTTTTCAGGCTAAGGACCCCCTAGCTGAGAGAGGGATGAAGCAGGGACCCCCCTCTATATTGTATAAAATTGTGTTTCAGATTAACTTTTTTTTTTTTACTTGGTCTGCTCTTTTTTCCCCTCTACACCTATTACCTCTTGGCCAAAAATAGCCGATCTACAAGCTGTAGATCGGCTATTTTTGGCGAAAGTTCACCTCAGAATAGGGATGCTAGGGTTCAAGTGGTTAATGTAACCACTTGAACCCTAGGCGGGGGGGGGGGGGGGGGCAACACAAATACCCAACCTATGAACCACTTGAACCCTGTTGTCCCTATTCTGGACATGTCACAACAGGTGAACATTGGGTGAAAATAGCTCATCTACAGCACAGGCTCACACAATGCATCGCAAGCTTGTACATCGGCTGTTTTCGCCAGAGAGATTTAGTGCAGACGGAAACAAGGAGGGGGACCATGGATAGACCCCTCGTCAGAAATAATAATAATATAATTAATAAGCTTTATTTGATTCAGAACCTTTCAAGAACAATGTCACAAAGTGCCTGACAAGAAATATAGTGGCTTTAAGTGGTTTTACGCTCTACAAGCTCACAATGTGCCGCATAGACGCTTTACGAGCTTGAAGACTGGCTACTTCCACTCATTTTGAAACATAATTTACATTTTAACCTATAGGTTTCAATGACGTGTCCAGAGTAGGGATGCCAGGTTTAAAGTGGTTATTGTGTGGCAGGTAGACTAAAAAGTGAGTTTCATTGGTATTTGTTGCAAATCAGGCCTTGTATGTGATTGGTATCTTGTATGGTGCACCAGTCATGATGACAGACGGCTATAGAAAACCGAAGTCTGACGTAATTTACACATCCTACCTGGTTCACGGTTTTCCAGACCCATTCTGAATCCCCATAGACGTCTTTAATATCGTGTCAAATAAGAACTGTGTTCCAAAAATAAACGAATGACCCCGGCGGTTTGACTCTTATGGATATGAAGCATCAACTGACGGTGAGAAAACGATAATGTTACTTCCGCCGAATTAGTTACATTTTCTCCAGAAACAGACTGTATCAAATATAAGTGACTGACTGTCATAAACGATACAGAACCTCCTCCCTGACAATATCGCCGAGACAGTTTGTTTATTTTTGGACCACAATTGTTATATGAGACGATTCTAAGATGACCCAATGTTATTCTTCGTAGAGAAATTATTTTACGAACCAGGGGATGAACGAGTGACGTCAGGACTTCTGTACTCTATGTATGAGACTAGTTGTCTATAGGAGGGTCTGGTGTCTGTGTGTATTTGTCCGATAAGCTATAAGCAACACATTTCTTGTGCACACTGCCAATAGGCCCAAAAACCTACTTCCACTAATTTTACTTTTCACATATCGTTGCTGTCAGGCAGAAACCTCTTGCCTCCATATTCATATGTAACTTTGAACGCCCTACTTCAGTTGTTTTCAACCAGTGGTCCGGGGACCACCAATGGTCCTTGAGGGAGTACCAGGGGATCGCCCCCAGCGAAATTAGTTAACATAGCGTCACAATAATTTTTGACCTTTGGCTATTCAAAAATAGCAGATATACAAGCTCCTAGCGCTATGAGCTTGTAGATCTGCTATTTTTTGAAAAACCTTGAAAATGTGTGCGTATTATCTTTGAATATTTATATTTTTCTAAACCGCAAATTAACTGATATATCTTTGTTTCTGGGGGTCCCCTGGCACAAACCATTTTCAAATGGGGGTCCGCGGCCAAATGCATATAAATTTAGGGGTTTAGGGTGAAAATTAACCGTTTTGAAGTTTTAATGTTTATAGTTGAAGTCAATGGGGGCTTTGATCAGGCTGAAACCTTGGCCACATTTGGAGCCATACGTCATTGATTAAGATGCTGTATGTGATGTCATAGATACTGATGTGATGTCACATGCTGGCCTGAAATAAAATACTGCCTAAAATGCGGGTATCGGTATCGGTGGGTACGCCATGTCTGTGCCGATCCGATACCACGTAATTTATCACATGATATTTCATAATGGTATATATTTTGATTGGTTCAGTTGATGTTGCACTACTGTTTTATATTCGTACTGTACTACTGAACAGTGGTGTAAAGTAGAGTGCATTTACTCAAGTACTGTACTTAAGTACAATTTTGAGGTATTTTTAGTGGTGCCAACCGCTCTATTCTTATTGGCTGGGCTATAAACAAATATTGATGACAACATCAATACGGGGCTCATCAAAGGCACCACTTCCTTCACACAGGGTGTGATTTTTTACTTTACTTGAGCATTTTCAATGTTCAGTACTTTTACCTCTATTCCACAACATCTCAGAGGAAGATGTTGTAGGCTACTTTTTACTCCACTACAATTATTTGAAAACTTTAGTTACTAGTTACTTTGCAGATATGAATTATTATAAAACATACATTAACCACTTTAGCCCTGTTTTATACATAGGCTATTGCTTTTACTTTTGGTACTGTAAGTATATTTTGATGCCAATACTTTTGTACTTTTACTCATCAAGTAACATTTTGAACACAGGCCTTTTACTTGTAATATTGTATATATATATATATACATTGTGATATTGATACTTAAATTTAAGTTGAAAATGTGAGTACTTTTTCCACCAAAGACTACTGAATAGAAGTGTGTATATGTGAGAGCACCTCAGGGTCCTCAGCACCTCCCAACAAAATGAGTTTTGACGCCCCTGCCGGCCGTTATGTTCAACAGTTTCCGTAGTGTAGTGGTTATCACGTTCGCCTCACACGCGAAAGGTCCCCGGTTCGAAACCGGGCGGAAACACAATGTAGCTTTTCGCTCTCTGAACAAGCGTTATGAAATGTGTTTATTATGGGTAGTAATCTGTCAATTTCTAACTGGCGCATTGTGAAAAAGAAAAGCCACATTGTTATTATTATTACGAGCGTTGTTGATGGTTGCACTAGCAACCAACCAGTAGCAGTTTAATCTCTCCCATCTCACAGAGAGCTCTCTGTCTCCGGCAGCTAGCATGTTGGTGGCTATAGCTCCTGCTAGCATTTCAGTAGAGGTTAGCATTTTAGTGGCTAGCTCCCACGACTAGCATAATTAACCTGTATGAAAACTAGCATATTTTTTGTCTAGCTCTTACATCAGCATTACATTGAAAGGTAGCATTTTGATGGCTAGCTCCCACTAGCATAACTAACATCTGTGTGAGTTGGCATTTTGATGGCTAGCTCTTATCAGTATACCATTTGCAAGCTTAGCGTTTTGGTGGCTACCTTCTGCTAGCATTTGAAGCATTTCTCAGCGTTTCCAAGAAGTGCCTTTGTCGTTCAGTGTGGGCTTAACATTTCGATGGCAAGTTCCTGCTAGCATTTTAGTATAAGTAATCATTTTGGCAGCTAGCAGCCCTAGCTAGCATTTTGGTGGTCAGGTCCCGCCTATGAAAGAAAGACCACGATAATAAGTCATAATGGTAGCTCCCAATAAAATAGTAGCTGCCATGGAACTCTGTGGGTGGTCGGAGGGAGCTCTGCAAGATTCAAATCCGTTACATAATTGAATAGTGGACACAAGTTTCCGTAGTGTAGTGGTTATCACGTTCGCCTCACACGCGAAAGGTCCCCGGTTCGAAACCGGGCGGAAACATCAGTCACCTTTTTCTTCCCTGAATAGATGTTAAAGGAGGCCGGAATTTGATTCACTAAACGGGGATAGTCTTTTAATATCCTCCTGTTTATCGAGATGGTGTTTAACTAAGGTGCAATGCCTACTATTTCAAATAGGTGAGCAGGGACACCACTAGCTTTTTCTACGGTTCGGGGTCGCAACGTTGACATGCCAATCCTCGTTAGTATAGTGGTCAGTATCCCCGCCTGTCACGCGGGAGACCGGGGTTCAATTCCCCGACGGGGAGGATAAGCTTTATGTACTTCTGTTTAACAAGACGTTGTGTGTAGGGTGGCATGTCCTGTACTTTCGTCACAATGACAAAGACACCATTACCTTTTGTAGACGGTTATGGGTCATGTTATTACTAAATTGTTAACATGTAATTAGGGCTGTCACAATTATGAATTTCTGGTGGCAATCAATTGTCCTACAAATAATTGCAGCAGCAAATGCTTCTACTAGAAACAGTGGCAGACCCGATTTCAGAAAATCTTCAGAATTCAGGTTCAAATTGACTTAAACTTTCATGGGAATGCAGTCTATTTCACACACGTTCAAAAGCGTACATTGCATTGGCCGGGAATCGAACCCGGGCCTCCCGCGTGGCAGGCGAGAATTCTACCACTGAACCACCAATGCATGGATTGCGCAATCTCAAAGTTGCTATTAGAAGTAAAAACCACTCACCCATTTCAAGAGGATTCCCTGAGAACATGTAACCTGACTCTGCCAGATGGGGGCGGTATTGACTTGAAATGTGACTCAAGCTTCTTCCATCTCGCAGTCAGGTTAAAAAACATGTAGGCCAACAATATGTTTAGCATATGGTCATCTCTCATGAGTGAAAAAAGTTACTCCCCATCATGGAATTGAACCCCAGGAACGACATGGTTAAATGGTAATAACATGGTGATACTATGACCAAGAAGAATGCACAAAGCCAACGAGATCAACCGACTGATCTAGCGACTTCATTCCACTGTCAGTCTGTAGTAAGATGCAGTAGTCTGTTAGCAATGCTCTGGTGAGTGGTGACCAGCAGCAACAAAAATATTTCCGAAATGTGGGCAAGTTCAGGATTGGAGTTTGAATTTACTTCACATTTAAAAGGGAATTGCAGTTCCCAATGGGCGGTAGTGACGGGGCGCATCTGGTGAAAGCCGGAATTACACTCAATGTAAAGAGAAAGTAAACGAGGGGGAAAAACTGGTGTTCGGCCATAGACGGGATTAAAACACTTCTTTAGTGAAATATATGGACTAATACATTACACAAACTCACCGAACACTGAGTTAACATTTGGGGCAAGCGGGTAATCACTGTATATTTTGCATTTGTGTATGTTTGGAAAATAGCCTATTACTGATCATAGCAGTAAAGTAGGCTATACAAGTGTAACCCAGGTCAAAACAAGGATATAAATATAAACAGATGTAGGATATAAACCAAATAAAATATCCAAACCTCTACAAAAGAGCTTTAAAGATGAAAACTAAATAGGATTTGTCCGAAAACTATTTTACCATACAGAGTAAGGATGGGTTTATGTTCATTCTGTATTCACATTCATCCACTTGTTACTGTCTCTTTAAGAGCCCATTGAGGCGCTTTGATTAAGCCAATGGACCGATTGGCCAATGAGGTTTCTCAATTCATTGACTGCTCTTTGAAGACAACACGGCCCAGGTGATCTGATTCAGCCAATCACATGCTGCAGAGAACGGAAAGTTCTGGACACAACAGGAGACAGAAGCCTGTTGAACAGACAGCATGAGAAAACAGAGATAAAAGACACGTTTGAGATTTTTGGTTGATCCAGTCTCTTTTTGAGTGAAGAGTGCAGTATTTTGATCCTTAATTCAGCCTTGTGTGAAACGTGTTTGATCCTGAATCCCTGGAACTTTGTGAACACTGACTTGGTGAGTTGAACTGTACTGTGCTTGTGACTGCAGCAATGTTACACTTTGTCCATCACTTTGCGACGCGTTGTGAGCTTGTAGATCTGCTATTTTCAAATAGCGTAGGTATGAAATAGGGCTAAAGTGGTTAATGTATGTTTTGTAATGCAAAAATGTATATCTGCAAAGTAGCTAGTAACTAAAGTTTTCAAATAATTGTGTGGAGTAAAAGTACAATATTTGCCTCTGAGATGTAGTGGAATAGAAGTAAAAGTATAGACAATTGGAAATACTCCAGTAATGTAAAAATACCTCAAAATTGCATTTAAGTACAGTAGGGCTACTTGAGTAAATGTACTTAGTTACTTTATACCACTGGTAACAATGTAATTGTAAACATACTGTTAGTAGTTGAACTAAATTGAAGACATGTTTTATTTTTTTTATTTCTAAACATTTAAGGGTGTGATCCTAATTCGTGCATATATGTATGTATTTATCAGGGACAGTGCACATTAATCAACATGTCGGTTTTCACATCCACGTGAATGAGCCAGAGTTAGCCAAAAGCTCATTTTCATCTGTAGTCCCTGTATATGACCCTGTTTTATAAACGGGTCAGGTCTTTTTCTTTTGATGGAATGATTCGAATGATATTATTGGCATGTCACTCATTGAATGACTTGGTTTGGTTCGCTGGCGAGCCTCCCAAGACACAATGTATCAAGATCCTCAAAGCAGAACCCTTAACCCATTAACACGGGGAACGCATCTGTGTGACATTTTTTGATTTATTTGGCTATTAAAAAATAGCAGATCTACAAGTTCATAGCACGGCACCGAGTGCCGCGATATGAGCTTGTAGATCTGCTATTTTTGAAAAATCATGAAAATGTGTGCAAATCTTTGAATATACTGTATCTTTTAAAGCAAACATTAACTCAAATCTTTGCTTCTGGGGGGCTCCCTGGGACAAAATATTTTGAGATGGGAGTCCGCGGCCAAATTCATTTCAGTTTGGGGGTCCTTGACATGAAAAAGTTTGAAAACTAGTGATATAGAAACATACGTTTTTCAGAAAACCAGATTTTTTTGGGGAAAAAAATTGGAACATTTGTGCAAATCTTTGAATATGTTAGTATAATATCATTGGTTATCAAAAATGATATGTATTCGGTCGTGGACCCCCATATCAAAATGTTTTGTTCCAGGGACCCCCAGAAGTGGTAACAGAGTTACGCTTTAAAAATGTATATATTCAAAGATTTGCACAGATTTTCACGATTTTAAAAGAAATAGCAGATCTACAAGCTTGTAGCGCAAACCTCGGTGCCACGCTATGTGCTTGTATATCTTCTATTTTTGAATAGCCAAATAAATCTAAAAATGACACACAGATGCGTTCCCCGTCTTAAATCAGATAAAACATTAAGGTTGGAACAATTGTAGGATTGGACATTTCCCTATTTACCTCTCACATCACTGAGACTCTCAGTGCTAGCCACTGTACTGCACCTCCACTACATACATACCTACTGGATGGACTCAGTGAACCTTTGAGCCACACATTCATTCGTACTCATACTTACTTACTGCCACACACAGTGGGATGCTCATTGGACATTTAATACCTGTAAAGGGACATTTATGGTTATTATTCTATTCATGTGACTTGCATGTGGATTTGTGTTTGTTTACTGAGGTGAATACTGAAGATAATTGTGTTATGTGAATATACATTTACTGCAAATGTTTTAAGGTAAAATTTAAATATAAACAGCCATTCAATTAGTCAAAAACTGATATTAACCATAAACCTAAAAGAACAATTACTTACCTTTAAATGCTTACCTTAATTAGAACTAAAACCAATGGTTACTAAAATAGACACTAAAAAATAATGAATAGGGAGGTACTTACCTGGTTCACCTGTGTGATCATATGAGTGTTTAAAAGGAAACTACTTATCTGGTGATACTCACTGTCTAAACACAGTTGATTTTGTTTTGTATGTGATTACTGTTATAGTTTTGTGTATCTGCCATTCTGTTTTACTTTGTTGTTAATACAAGCCGTCGGGCTATTATAAAACCATATCCATGGTCTGTGGTCTAAATTATAGCTTACTGCTCCTCCGAACTTAGTAACTGGTCCTATACCCTATACCAGGGGTCTTCAACGTTTTCAGGCGAAGGACCCCCTAGCTGAGAGAGAGATGAAGCAGGGACCCCCTCTATATTGTATAACATTGTGTTTCAGATAAACTTTTGCTGCTCTTTTTTCCCTCTACACCTATAACTCTTTGCCAAAAATAGCCGATCTACAAGCTCACAACGCCTCGCAGCGCGAGGCGTTGTGAGCTTGTAGATCTGCTTTTTTTTGGCTAAAGTTCTCCTCAGAAAAGGGATGCTAGGGTTCAAGTGGTTAATGTAAAAAAAAAAAAAAACATCACGCAAAGATTTGGCAGACCCCCTGTAGTAACTCTGAGGACCCCCTAGGGGTCCCGGACCCCCTGTTGAAGACCCCTGCCCTATACTCTTTAATAACTAAAGGGTTACAGTAGCACCACATGATAAAATAAAGTCTAAGTAGTAAAAGGGTGCCCTGTGCCAAGGACACGGTGGTTACATCTAGCCCCATTACGAACCTCTCATTCCGCTATACAGCTCCGAGATGAGGTTCCACTGCGAGCTCTACTGGAATCGGTGGAACGTCCGCAAAGGGTCCGTGGATTACCCTTTTCGCCACATCGTATCCAAAAACTGGCATGGTAGTTTCCAAACTGGACAGATGTTTGAGGCATGGTCCGGAACCCTAACTGCTTGGTCCGGCACGAATCAACCTGTTTAAATCTCTTATTTAGTCAGCCTGTGGCCATGTTTCCTGTATAGCGGAGTGAGAGGTTCGTAATGGGGCTAGGTTACATCATGAGTATAGTCTCTCTCTCTCTCTCTCTCTCTCTTTCTCTCTCTCTCACACACAGTAATACACAACTCCATCGAGACAAGTTATTTTCAATACTGCACAAATTGCGTGTTGTCAAGTGCCCATGCACCTTTCAAACTACTTTAAAAGAGTGAGGAACGCCCACGGGCACAACACCAGAGGAAGCTCAACTGATCTCATTTTGCAGATTCGGCACAAACATGGGGAAGAATTCAATGTACTATTATGCCAAACAAAATGTGGAATGCCCTACCACCAGCCATCAAAAAGTGGGACTCCCTACCCTCCTTCAAAACCGCCATAAAATAGCAACTGTCTGCAATTTGCAACTGGACCTAGACTCTTTTAGCTTGTCAAAAATAAATTACCCCCACAGTTGTAATGTCAATATACTACTTATATATTTTTTGCTCCTATTATTGATAATTTCTTGTATAATATTGCGTGTCTTTACATGTCTTGATGAATTGAATACAGTCAGAGGACCACAATGGAAACAAGCACTCACAGCTTTTTGTGTTATCCTTTTAGCATTATTGTGTAACTCTGCCTTACATTTTGCAAACTAAATAAAACAACTCGGTTAATGGTGTAGCCTACATTAGTAGTGAATAACAACTATTTAATCGGTTCAGACCCGGACCTCACAGATGCGCAGCAGACTGTAATAAAAAGCCGATTCTTCTGTAGATTTCTGTTTTGTCGAGTACAATAGCATGTGTCCCCTGGACGCAACGTTAGTTAGTTTAATGCGTCTTCTTGGAATCCAATGCGTTATTGGTGCATGACACACAGCTAAAATCATCACTGAGGCTCTGTGCGTTGGGTATGATGCTTGAACTTTCATCACAGTGATAAAGACACCACTGGCTTTGTGCATTGTTCTTGGTCATGCTAGCATCATGTTATTACTATGTTATAAACATGTCTTTCCTCAGGTTTCATTCCCAGACGGGGAGTAATGACCATTTTAGCCCTGAGTGATGACCAAACCCTTCATATATTGTTTTTTTTGGGGGGGAAGGTGGCCTGTAATCCTCTTGAAAGGGGTGATTTGTTTCACTCGTGAAGACACCCCTGAACTTCAGAACCCATGCATTGGTGGTTCAGTGGTAGAATTCTCGCCTGCCACGCGGGAGGCCCGGGTTCGATTCCCGGCCAATGCAGGGCTCTCTTTTGGATGTGTGCGAAATTGCTTGCATTCCCATGAAAAAAGGAAGTACATTTAAACATGAATGCTGAAAGTGTTCCAGCTGGTATCTTACGTGTAGAGAGTAAGAAACTAGTTGCCTGGAGAAACCCTAGTTGACAGCCATGCCTGTCTTTGTTGGTATGGTGGTGGTGAGCCTCCCTGCCTGTCACGTGGGAGCCCAGGAGCCCGGGTTCGATTACCAGACCGGAAGAAGCTTGTACAGGATTAAGCTGTACTTACGGAGTTGCAGTCAGTCACTCTGCCTATGCATCTGTTTCCGTAGTGTAGTGGTTATCACGTTCACCTAACACGCGAAAGGTCCCCGGTTCGAGACCGGGCGGAAACATCTTTTACAAGTGCTCTGGTCAGCAACTGTCCTGCATGCCGTTCATGTAACATAGTCTGTGTGGGAGGATCCTAAATGTACGGTAAATACTTCATCACGGTGGTAAAGACTGGCTTTGTGAATAGTTGCAGGTCATGTTATTACCATGTTATTACCCTGTCATTCCTCGTTGGTATAGTGGTCAGTATCCCCACCTGTCACGCGGGAGTCCGGCCTTCAATTCCCCGACGGGGAGTCTTCTCTTTATTGTCTCGTTAATGGAATGTGTGATCAGGATACCACTGACTTTGTGGATGGTTTCAGGGTACTAGTATTCCCAATTTAGCTATATAAACTGGAAACGGCACAGAAAGTATCTCTCTCCTGCTGGAATGGGGCCCATAGAATATGAGCATTAGTTTCCTTTATGTGTCCACGCCAAAAAGGACCTCCGCCGTGTGTCAAGCCCATTGGTCGAGCCATGCACTTGTTTCTCGAAGCTTACTTACCCCAAGGTATGCCTAAGTTTGTCAATTTTTATTGAGGTATTGTGGAATGCTTTCCCTTTCATCATGGATCAGGGCACCACCAGCTTTGTTGATGATTCCAGGCCTTAGAATATTCATGTCCTTCACTGTTAGTAAAGTGTTTATATGAGCCTGTCATTTAGGAGACTGATGTTCAATTCCCGTGCGGGGACGATAGACTTTATTGTCCTCCTGTTTAATGAGATGCTGTGTGTTCCGCTCCGATGCTTTCACTTCCATCACAGTGATAAAGACACCACAGGTTTTGTGGGTGGTTATTACCATGTTATTATCATGTCAGTCCTCGTTAGTATAGTGGTCAGTATCCCCGCCTGTCACGCGGGAGACCGGGGTTCAATTCCCCGACGGGGAGGCTGCTCTTTATTGTTCTGTTCATGGAATGTTTGTGCCTTTCATCATGGTGATACCAGGATACCACAGACTTAGTGGATGGTTTCAGGTTACTAGAATCTCCCATTTAGCTATATCAACTGGATAGGGCACAGAATGCATCTCTCCTGCTGGAATCTGGCCCATAGAACATGAGCATTAGTGTCCTTTATATTATGTGTCCAACGTCAAACAGTCTGGTTCGATTACCAGACCGGAAGAAGCTTGTACAGGAGGATTAAGATGTACTTGTAGTCGCTTATGACACACCTACGGACTTGCAGTCAGTCACTCTACTTATGCATCTGTTTCCGTAGTGTAGTGGTTATCACGTTCGCCTAACACGCGAAAGGTCCCCGGTTCGAGACCGGGCGGAAACATCTTTTACAAGCGCTCTGGTCAGCAACTGTCTATTGTCCTTTTTAAGGCGTTTTGTGTGTAGGGCAGGGTGCTCGTACTTCATCACGGTGGTAAAGACTGGCTTTGTGAATAGTTGCAGGTCATGTTATTACCATGTTATTACCCTGTCATTCCTCGTTAGTATAGTGGTCAGTATCCCCACCTGTCATGCGGGAAACCGGCCTTCAATTCCCCGACAGGGAGTCTGCTCTCATTCATGGAATGTGTGATCAGGATACCTCTGACTTTGTGGATGGTTTCAGGGTACTAGTATTCCCAATTTAGCTATATAAACTGGATATGGCACAGTTATGTGTCCAACAGTCTGGTTCGATTCCCAGACGGGGAGGACAATCTTTATTGTCCTCCTGGTTAAAGGGTTAATGAGGTGCTGGGTGTAGGACGGGATGCTTGCGCTTTCAGGCCAGCCTGCCATCTATAATGCATTAGCACAACAATGGGCACATCGGCCGACATTTTGTGCTGAACTAAATGCCAACTTTTGCCAACAGACTACCAGTCTGTTATAGTCTGAAGTAGTCTGAAGTAGTCTGTTTGGTGGAGAGTCACCTTTACATGTAGAGAGTAAGAAACTGGTCGCCTGGAGAACCCCTAGTTGACAGCCATGTGTCTTTGTTAGTATGGTGGTGACTAATGAGCCTCCGTTCCTGTCGCGCGGGAGCCCAGGAGCCCGGGTTCGATTACCAGACCGGAAGAAGCTTGTACAGGATTAAGCTGTACTTGTAGTTGCTTATAACACACCTACGGACTTGCAGTCAGTCACTGTACTTATGCATCTGTTTCCGTAGTGTAGTGGTTATCACGTTCGCCTAACACGCGAAAGGTCCCCGGTTCGAGACCGGGCGGAAACATCTTTTACAAGTGCTCTGGTCAGCTCCTGCTGGAATGGGGCCCATAGAACATGAGCATTAGTGTCCTTTATGTGTCCAACGTCAAAAAGTACCTTCCTGAAACATCTTTTACAAGCGCTCTGGTCAGCAACTGTCCTGCATGCCGTTCATGTAACGTAATCTGTGTGGGAGGATCCTAAATGTAAGCATTTTTGCATATTTACCTAGGGTAAATATGCAACCATGGTTGAGACTAAGGCCATTAACCAGGAGGACAATCTTTATTGTCTAAATGGAAGCATGGTTGCATGGTTACCTTCATTGCACTTGCTATGGTTATTATTGGACTTGGAGATCAAGATTTGGCTTGTGGTTTCCTGGATGTTCAATTTTGCCAAGAAAACACCATTGAAATACCATTGAGTAAATGGAGACTTGCCGTCAGTTCCGTGCACATTTACATGTGGGTCGACGTGAGCCTCCAAAATAATGATGTAACAGTTTCCGTAGTGTAGTGGTTATCACCTTCGCCTCACACGCGAAAGGTCCCCGGTTCGAAACCGGGCGGAAACACATTTAGGTGAGACTGAGGCTTAATTATTTGATAGAACCTTGGTTGAAATTCATTGCATTCCCTTAAGGAAGTGAAGACGACACTGTTTATTGTCCTTTTTAAGGCGTTGCGTGTGTGCTCGTACTTCGTCACGGTGGTAAAGACACTACTGGCTTTGTGAATTGTAGCAGGTGCTGTTATTACCATGTTATTACCACATAAGTGCTATGTCATTCCTCGTTAGTATAGTGGTCAGTATCCCCGCCTGTCACGCGGGAGACCGGGGTTCAATTCCCCGACGGGGAGGCTGCTCTTTATTGTGTAAGGAATATTTCTTCCTTTCATCATGGTGATCAGGATACCACTGACTTTGTGGATGGTTTCAGGTTACTTGTATTCCCCATTTAGCTATATCAACTGGAGAGGACACTGAACATATCTCTCTCCTGCTGGAATGGGGCCCATAGAACATGACCATTAGTGTCTTTTATGTGTCCAACGTCAAAAAGTACCTCCCTGAACCAGTGCCGTGTGTCAAGCCCATTGGTCGAGCCATGCGCGCGTTTCTCCAAGCTTACTTACTCCAATGTACTGTATGCCTAAGTTTGCCAACTTTTATTGGACAATTCTTATTGAGGTGGTGTCGACTGCTTGCCCTTTAATCATGGATCAGGGCACCACTGGCTTTGTTGATGATTCTAGGCCTAGGAATATTCATGTCCTTCACTGTTAGTAAAGTATTGATATGAGCCTGTCACATAGGAGACTGATGTTCAATTCTTGTGCGGGGACGACAGTCTTTATTTTCTTCCTGTTTAATTAGATGCTGTGTGTTCCGCTCCGATGCTTTTACTTCCATCACAGTGATAGAGACACCGCAGGTGTTGTGGGCGGTTATTACCATGTTATTACCATGTCAGTCCTCGTTAGTATAGTGGTCAGTATCCCCGCCTGTCACGCGGGAGACCGGGGTTCAATTCCCCGACGGGGAGGCTGCTCTTTATTGTCCTGTTCATGGAATGTTTGTGCCTTTCATCATGGTGATACCAGGATACCACTGACTTAGTAGCATCTATCTCCAGGCTTTTATTTTCCTCCGTGATTTGCTCAAAAAGAAAGCCTGGACGAAGCTGTTGACATTTCGTGGGCGGGCGCACAGATTGTTGAACCAATAGGAGACACCGCCTGTTTTCTCCTGAGATTTTGAATCCTTCCCTCTAGACCAGATATCAGACGCGCTGGAGCAGGCTACTGACTTAGTGGATAAAGAGTCTGCTCTTTATTGTTCATGGAATATTTGTGCCTTTCATCATGGTGATCAGGATACCCCTGACTTTGTGGATGGTTTCAGGTTACTAGTATTCCCCATTTAGCGCCATCAACTGGAGAGGCCACAGAACGTATCTCTTTCCTGCTGCTGCTAATGAGATGCTGTGTGTTCCGCTCCGATGCTTTCACTTCCATCAAGGTGATAAAGACACCACAGGTTTTGTGGGTGGTTATTACCATGTTATTACCATGTCAGTCCTCGTTAGTATAGTGGTCAGTATCCCCGCCTGTCACGCGGGAGACCGGGGTTCAATTCCCCGACGGGGAGGCTGCTCTTTATTGTCCTGTTCATGGAATGTTTGTGCCTTTCGTCATGGTGATACCAGGATACCACTGACTTAGTGGATGGTTTCAGGTTACTAGAATCTCCCATTTAGCTATATCAACTGGATAGGGCACAGAATGCATCTCTCCTGCTGGAATCCGGCCCATATAACATGAGCATTAGTGTCTTTTATATTATGTGTCCAACAGTCTGGTTCGATTCCCAGACGGGGAGGACAATCTTTATTGTCCTCCTGGTTAATGGGTTAATGAGGTGCTGTGTGTAGGGCGGGATGCTTGCACTTTCAGGCCAGCATGCCATCTATAACGCATTAGCACAACAATGGGCACATCGGCCGACCGTTTGTGCTGAACTAAATGCCAACTTTTGCCAACAGATTACCAGTCTGTTATAGTCTGAAGTAGTCTGTTTGGTGGAGAGTCACCTTTACATGTAGAGAGTAAGAAACTGGTCGCCTGGAGAACCCCTAGTTGACAGCCATGACTGCCTTTGTTAGTATGGTGGTGAGCCTCCCTGCCTGTCGCACGGGAGCCCAGGAGCCCGGGTTCGATTACCAGACCGGAAGAAGCTTGTACAGGATTAAGCTGTACTTGTAGTCGCTTATAACACAGCTAGGGACTTGCAGTCAGTCACTGTGCTTAAGCATCTGTTTCCGTAGTGTAGTGGTTATCACGTTCGCCTAACACGCGAAAGGTCCCCGGTTCGAGACCGGGCGGAAACATCTTTTACAAGCGCTCTGGTCAGCTCCTGCTGGAATGGGGCCCATAGAACATGAGCATTAGTGTCCTTTATGTGTCCAACGTCAAAAAGTACCTCCCTGAACCATTGCCGTGTGTCAAGCCCATTGGTCGAGCCATGCACTTGTTTCCCAAGCTTACTTACCCCAATGTATGCCTAAGTTTGTCAACTTGTATTGGACAATTCTTATTGAGGTGGTGTGGGTTACTTGCCTTTCATCATGGATCAGGGCACCACTGGCTTTGTTGATGATTCCAGGCCTTGGAACATTCATGTCCTTCACTGTTAGTAAAGTGTTTATGAGCCTGTCACTTAGGAGACTGATGTTCAATTCCTGTGAGGGGACGACAGTCTTTATTGTCTTCCTGTTTAATGAGATGCTGTGTGTTCCGCTCCGATGCTTTCACTTCCATCACAGTGATAAAGACACCACAGGTTTTTTGGGTGGTTATTACCATGTTATTACCATGTCAGTCCTCGTTAGTATAGTGGTCAGTATCCCCGCCTGTCACGCGGGAGACCGGGGTTCAATTCCCCGACGGGGAGGCTGCTCTTTATTGTCCTGTTCATGGAATGTTTGTGCCTTTCGTCATGGTGATACCAGGATACCACTGACTTAGTGGATGGTTTCAGGTTACTAGAATCTCCCATTTAGCTATATCATCTGGATAGGGCACAGAATGCATCTCTCCTGCTGTAATCCGGCCCATAGAATATGAGCATTAGTGTCCTTTATGTTATCTGTCCAACAGTCTGGTTTGCTTACCAGACTGGAAGAAGCTTGTACAGGAGGATTAAGATGTACTTGTAGTCGCTTATGACACACCTACGGAGTTCCAGTCAGTCGCAGTACTTACGCATCTGTTTCCGTAGTGTAGTGGTTATCACGTTCGCCTAACACGCGAAAGGTCCCCGGTTCGAGACCGGGCGGAAACATCTTTTACAAGCGCTCTGGTCAGCTCCTGCCGGAATGGGGCCCATAGAACAAGAGCATTAGTGTCCTTTATGTGTCCAACGTCAGAAAGTACCTCCCTGAACCAGTGCCGTGTGTCAAGCCCATTGGTCGAGCCATGCACTTGTTTCCCAAGCTTACTTACCCCAATGTGTGCCTAAGTTTGTCAACTTTTATTGGACAATTGTTATTGAGGTGTTGTGGATTGCTTGCCTTTCATCATGGATCAGGGCACAACTGGTTTTGTTGATGATTCCATGCCTTAGAATATTCATGTCCTTCACTGTTAGTAAAGTGTTTATGAGCCTGTCACTTAGGAGACTGATGTTCAATTCATGTGCGGGGACGACAGTCTTTATTGTCTTCCTGTTTAATGAGATGCTGTGTGTTCCGCTCCGATGCTTTCACTTCCATCACAGTGATAGAGACACCACAGGTTTTGTGGGTGGTTATTACCATGTTATTACCATGTCAGTCCTCGTTAGTATAGTGGTCAGTATCCCCGCCTGTCACGCGGGAGACCGGGGTTCAATTCCCCGACGGGGAGGCTGCTCTTTATTGTCCTGTTCATGGAATGTTTGTGCCTTTCATCATGGTGATACCAGGATACCACTAGACTGAGAGAACGAGCCCGATCGATGGTCTTGAAGGGCGGATCCAAACCCAGGCGCTGGATTCCAACGCCGCTTCCTATTGCTTCACCAATCTATGTCCCCGCCTATCCCCTCCCCCCCCCCCCCCCCCCGGTCTGTGCACGGAGCACACTGACGTCACCAAATTTAGAGCGACGCCCCCCTGCACTCTGGTTGGTTGGGAGTTAACAAGGTCCTAAGACCATCGTTCCTGCATCGTTCGCCCAGACTTTTTTTCTTTTGTAACAAAAAAAAAAGCATGGGTTTCCGAGGCTAGGATACCACTGACTTAGTGGATGGTTTTAGGTTACTAGAATCTCCCATTTAGCTATATCAACTGGATAGGGCACAGAATGCATCTCTCCTGCTGTAATCCGGCCCATAGAACATGAGCATTAGTGTCCTTTATGTTATCTGTCCAACTTCAAACAGTCTGGTTTGCTTACCAGACTGGAAGAAGCATGTACAGGAGGATTAAAATGTACTTGTAGTCGCTTCAGTCGCAGTACTTATGCATCTGTTTCCGTAGTGTCCACCCACAGGTTTTGTGGGTGGTTATTACCATTTCATTACCATGTCAGTCCTCGTTAGTATAGTGGTCAGTATCCCCGCCTGTCACGCGGGAGACCGGGGTTCAATTCCCCGACGGGGAGGCTGCTCTTTAATTGTCCTGTTCATGGAATGTTTGTGCCTTTCGTCATGGTGATACCAGGATACCACTGACTTAGTGGATGGTTTCAGGTTTCTAGAATCTCCCATTTAGCTATATCAACTGGATAGGGCACATAATGCATCTCTTCTCCTGTAATCCGGCCCATAGAACATAAGTACTAGTGTCCTTTATGGTATATGTCCAACAGTCTGGTTCGATTCCCAGACGGGGAGGACAATCTTTATTGTCCTCCTGGTTAATGGGTTAATGAGGTGCTGTGTGTAGGGCGGGATGCTTGCACTTTCAGGCCCGCCTGCCATCTATAACGCATTAGCACAACAATGGGCACATCGGCCGACAGTTTGTGCTGAACTAAATGCCAACTTTCGCCAACAGACTACCAGTCTGTTACAGTCTGAAGTAGTCTGTTTGGTGGAGAGTCACCTTTACATGTAGAGAGTGAGAAACTGGTCGCCTGGAGAATCCCTAGTTGACAGCCATGACTGTCTTTGTTAGTATGGTGGTGAGCCTCCCTGCCTGTCGCGCGGGAGCCCAGGAACCCGGGTTCGATTACCAGACCGGAAGAAGCTTGTAAAGGATTAAGCTGTACTTGTAGTCGCTTATTACACACCCAGGGAGTTGGAGTCAGTCACTCTGCTCATACATCTGTTTCCGTAGTGTAGTGGTTATCACGTTCGCCTAACACGCGAAAGGTCCCCGGTTCGAGACCGGGCGGAAACATCTTTTACAAGAGCTCTGGTCAAGCTCCTGCTGGAATGGGGCCCATAGAACATGAGCATTAGTGTCCTTTATGTGTCCAACGTCAAAAAGTACCTCCCTTAACCATTGCCGTGTGTCAAGCCCATTGGTCGAGCCATGCACTTGTTTTTCCAAGCTTACTTACCCCAATGTATGCCTAAGTTTGCCAACTTTTATTGGACAATTTTTATTGAGGTGGTGTGGATTGCTTGCCTTTCATCATGGATCAGGGCACCACTGGCTTTGTTGATGATTCCAGGCCTTGGAACATTCATGTCCTTCACTGTTAGTAAAGTGTTTATGAGCCTGTCACTTAGGAGACTGATGTTCAATTCTTGTGCGGGGACGACAGTCTTTATTGTCTTCCTGTTTAATGAGATGCTGTGTGTTCCGCTCCGATGCTTTCACTTCCATCACAGTGATAGTGACACCACAGGTTTTGTAGGTGGTTATTACCATGTTATTACCATGTCAGTCCTCGTTAGTATAGTGGTCAGTATCCCCGCCTGTCACGCGGGAGACCGGGGTTCAATTCCCCGACGGGGAGGCTGCTCTTTATTGTCCTGTTCATGGAATGTTTGTGCCTTTCGTCATGGTGGTACCAGGATACCACTGACTTAGTGGATGGTTTCAGGTTACTAGAATCTCCCATTTAGCTATATCAACTGGATAGGGCACAGAATGCATCTCTCCAGCTGTAATCCGGCCCATAGAACATGAGCGTTAGTGTCCTTTATGTTATCTGTCCAACAGTCTGGTTCGATTCCCAGACGGGGAGGACAATCTTTATTGTCCTCCTGGTTAATGGGTTAATTAATGAGGTGCTGTGTGTAGGGCGGGATGCTTGCACTTTCAGGCCAGCCTGCCATCTATAACGCATTAGCACAACAATGGGCACATCGGCCAACAGTTTGTGCTGAACTAAATGCCAACTTTCGCCAACAGACTACCAGTCTGTTATAGTCTGAAGTAGTCTGTTTGGTGGAGAGTCACCTTTACATGTAGAGAGTAAGAAACTGGTCGCCTGGAGAACCCCTAGTTGACAGCCATGACTGTCTTTGTTAGTATGGTGGTGAGCCTCCCTGCCTGTCGCGCGGGAGCCCAGGAGCCCGGGTTCGATTACCAGGGAACATTCATGTCCTTCACTGTTAGTAAAGTGTTGACATGAGCCTGTCACATAGGAGACTGATGTTCAATTCACATGCGGGGACGACAGTCTTTATTGTCCTCCTGTTTAATGAGATGCTGTGTGTTCCGCTCCGATGCTTTTACTTCCATCACAGTGATAAAGACACCACAGGTTTTGTGGGTGGTTATTACCATGTTATTACCATGTCAGTCCTCGTTAGTATAGTGGTCAGTATCCCCGCCTGTCACGCGGGAGACCGGCGTTCAATTCCCCGACGGGGAGGCTGCTCTTTATTGTCCTGTTCATGGAATGTTTGTGCCTTTCGTCATGGTGATACCAGGATACCACTGACTTAGTGGATGGTTTCAGGTTACTAGAATCTCCCATTTAGCTATATCAACTGGATAGGGCACAGAATGCATCTCTCCAGCTGTAATCCGGCCCATAAAACATGAGCATTAGTGTCCTTTATGTTATCTGTCCAACGTCAAACAGTCTGGTTTCCTTACATGACTGGAAGAAGGATTAAGATGTAGTTGTAGTCGCTTGTGACACAACTAGACAGTCACTCTACTTATGCATCTGTTTCCGTAGTGTAGTGGTTATCACGTTCGCCTAACACGCGAAAGGTCCCCGGTTCGAGACCGGGCGGAAACATCTTTTACAAGCGCTCTGGTCAGCAACTGTCCTGTGTGCTGTTCATGTAGCGTAGTCTGTGTCTGGGAGGAGCGTAAATGTAAGCTTGTTTGCATATTTACCTTCAATGCGCCTGCATGGGGTCATTATTGGACTTGGAGATCAAGATTTGGCTTGTGTTTTACTGGATGTTCAATTTTGCCAAGAAAACACCATTGAAATACCATTGAGTAAATGGAGACTTGCCCTCAGTTCCGTGCACATTTACATGTGGGCGTGTGTGAGCCTCCAAAATACTGTAGCCACAGTTTCCGTAGTGTAGTGGTTATCACGTTCGCATCACACGCGAAAGGTCCCCGGTTCGAAACCGGGCGGAAACATATTTAGTTGAGATTAAGGCTTAATTATTTGATAAAACCTGTGTTGAAATCCATTGCCTTCCCCTAAGAAAGTGAAGAGGACACTGTTCATTGTCCTTTTTAAGGCGTTGTATGTGCAGGGCGGGTTGCTTGTACGTCGTCACGGTGGTAAAGACACTACTGGCTTTGTGAATGGTTGCGGGTTATGTTATTACCATGTTATTACCATGTCATTCCTCGTTAGTATAGTGGTCAGTATCCCACACGGTGAGGCTGCTCATTATTGTCCTGTTCATGGAATATTTGTGCCTTTCATCATGGTAATCAGGATACCACTGACTTTGTGGATGGTTTCAGGTTACTAGTATTCCCCATTTAGCTATATCAACTGGAGAGGACACAGAACGTATCTCTCTCCTGCTGGAATGGGGCCCATAGAACATGAGCATTAGTGTCTTTTATGTGTCCAATGTCAAAAAGTACCTCCATGAACCAGTGCCGTGTGTCAAGCCCATTGGTCGAGCCATGCACGTGTTTCCCCAAGCTTACTTACCCCAATGTATGCCTAAGTTTGCCAACTTTTATTGGACAATTTCTATTGAGGTGGTGTGGGTTGCTTGACCTTTCATCATGGATCAGGGCACCACTGGCTTTGTTGATGATTCCAGGCCTTGGAACATTCATGTCCTTCACTGTTAGTAAAGTGTTGATATGAGCCTGTCATTTAAGAGACTGATGTTCAATTCACGTGCTGGGACGACAGTCTTTATTGTCCTTCTGTTTAATGAGATGCTGTGTGTTCCGCTCCGATGCTTTCATTTCCATCACAGTGATAGTAGACTGAAAGAACGAGCCCAATCGATGGTCTTGAAGGGCGGAGCCAAACCCAGGCGCTGGATTCCAGTGCCTGGGTTTGGAGCACTCTGATTGGTTAGGAGATAACAAGGTCCTAAGACCAGCGTTCCTGCAAGGTTCTCCCAGGCTTTTTTTCTTTTGAAACAAAAAAAAAGGCATGGGTTTCCGAGGCTACAGTGATAGAGACACCACAGGTGTTGTTGTGGGTGGTTATTACCATGTTATTACCATGTCAGTCCTCGTTAGTATAGTGGTCAGTATCCCCGCCTGTCACGCGGGAGACCGGGGTTCAATTCCCCGACGGGGAGGCTGCTCTTTATTGTCCTGTTCATGGAATGTTTGTGCCTTGCATCATGGTGATACCAGGATACCACTGACTTAGTAGCCTCTATCTCCAGGCTTTTATTTTCCTTCGTGTTTTGCTCAAAAAGAAAGCCTGGACGAAGCTCTTGACATTTCTGGCATAGGAAGTGGGAGTAAACCTTTAATTTCCCCAACCAACCAGAGTGCAGTGGGCGTCGCTCCAAAGGTTGTGACGTCAGGGCTCTTAATGCTGTTCATTGGGGGAGGAGGAGGGGCACGGAGCAGGGCATGGGCGGGCGCACAGATTGTTGAACCAATAGGAGACACCGGCTGTTTTCTCCCGAGATTTTGAATCCGCTCCTCTAGACCAGATATCAGACGTGCTGGGGCAGGCTACTGACTTAGTGGATAAAGAGTCTGCTCTTTATTGTTCATGGAATATTTGTGACTTTCATCATGGTGATCAGGATACCACTGACTTTGTGGATGGTTTCATAGGTTACAAGTATTCCCCGTTTAGCGCCATCAACTGGAGAGGACGCAGAACGTATCTCTCTCCTACTGCTGCTAATGAGATGCAGTGTGTTCCGTTCCAACGCTTTTACTTCCATCAAGGTGATAAAGACACCACAGGTTATTTGGGTGGTTATTACCATGTTATTACCTTGTCATTCCTCGTTAGTATAGTGGTCAGTATCCCACCCCGACGGTGAGGCTGCTCAGTATTGTCCTGTTCATGGAATATTTGTGCCTTTCATCATGGTAATCAGGATACCACTGACTTTGTGGATGGTTTCAGGTTACTAGTATTCCCCATTTAGCTATATCAATTGGAGAGGACACAGAACATATCTCTCTCCTGCTGGATTGGGGCCCATAGAACATGTCTTTTATGTGTCCAATGTCAAAAAGTACCTCCCTGAACCAGTGCCGTGTGTCAAGCCCATTGGTCGAGCCATGCACTTCTTTTCCCAAGCTTACTTACCCCAATGTATGCCTAAGTTTGTCAACTTTTATTGGGCAATTTTTATTGAGGTGGTGTGGATTGCTTGCCTTTCATCATGGATCAGGGCACCACTGGCTTTGTTGATGATTCCAGGCCTTGGAACATTCATGTCCTTCACTGTTAGTGAATCTCCCATTTAGCTATATCAACTGGATAGGGCACAGAATGCATCTCTCCTGCTGGAATCCGGCCCATAGAACATGAGCATTAGTGTCCTTTATGTTATCTGTCCAACGTCAAACAGTCTGGTTCGATTACCAGACCAGAAGAAGCTTGTACAGGAGGATTCAGATGTACTTGTAGTCGCTTACTACACACCTACCGAGTTGCATTCAGTCACAGTACTTACGCATCTGTTTCCGTAGTGTAGTGGTTATCACGTTCGCCTAACACGCGAAAGGTCCCCGGTTCGAGACCGGGCGGAAACATCTTTTACAAGCGCTCTGGTCAGCAACTGTCCTGCGTGCTGTTCATGTAGCGTAGTTTGTGTCTGGGAGGAGCGTAAATGTAAGCTTGTTTGCATATTTACCTTCAATGCGCCTGCATGGGCTCATTATTGCACTTGGAGATCAAGATTTGGCTTGGAATGTATGGAATATTTGTGCCTTTCATCATGGTAATCAGGATACCACTGACTTTGTGGATGGTTTCAGGTTACTAGTATTCCCCATTTAGCTCTTACAACTGGAGAGGCCACAGAACGTATCTCTCTCCTGCTGGAATGGGGCCCATAGAACATGAGCATTAGTGTCTTTTATGTGTCCAACGTCAAAAAGTAACTCCCTGAACCAGTGCCGTGTGTCAAGCCCATTGGTCGAGCCATGCACTTGTTTCCCCAAGCTTACTTACCCCAAAATATGCCTAAGTTTGCCAACTTTTATTGGACAATTTTTATTGAGGTGGTGTGGGTTGCTTGCCCTTTCATCATGGATCAGGGCACCACTGGCTTTGTTGATGATTCCAGGCCTTGGAACATTCATGTCCTTCACTGTTAGTAAAGTGTTGATATGAGCCTGTCAATTAAGAGACTGATGTTCAATTCACGTGCGGGGACGACAGTCTTTATTGTCCTTCTATTTAATGAGATGCTTTGTGTTCCTCTCCGATGCTTTCATTTCCATCACAGTGATAGAGACACCATAGGTGTTGTGGGTGGTTATTACCATGTTATTACCATGTCAGTCCTCGTTAGTATAGTGGTCAGTATCCCCGCCTGTCACGCGGGAGACCGGGGTTCAATTCCCCGACGGGGAGGCTGCTCTTTATTGTCCTGTTCATGGAATGTTTGTGCCTTGCATCATGGTGATACCAGGATACCACTGACTTAGTAGCCTCTATCTCCAGGCTTTTATTTTCCTTCGTGTTTTGCTCAAAAAGAAAGCCTGGACGAAGCTGTTGACATTTCGTGGGCGGGCGCACAGATTGTTGAACCAATAGGAGACAACGGCTGTTTTCTCCTGAGATTTTGAATCCGCCCCTCTAGACCAGATATCAGACGCGCTGGAGCAGGCTACTGACTTAGTGGATAAAGAGTCTGCTCTTTATTGTTCATGGAATATGTGTGCCTTTCATCATGGTGATCAGGATACCCCTGACTTTGTGGATGGTTTCAGGTTACTAGTTTTCCCCATTTAGCTTTATCAACTGGAGAGGCCACAGAACGTATCTCTTTCCTGTTGCTGCTAATGAGATGCTATGTGTTCCGTTCCGATGCTTTTACTTCCATCAAGGTGATACAGACACCACAGGTTTTGTGGGTGGTTATTACCATGTTATTACCATGTCAGTCCTCGTTAGTATAGTGGTCAGTATCCCCGCCTGTCACGCGGGAGACCGGGGTTCAATTCCCCGACGGGGAGGCTGCTCTTTATTGTGCTGTTCATGAAGTGTTTGTGCCTTTCGTCATGGTGATACCAGGATACCACTGACTTAGTGGATGGTTTCAGGTTACTAGAATCTCCCATTTAGCTATATCAACTGGATAGGGCACAGAATGCATCTCTCCTGCTGTATTCCGGCCCATATAACATGAGCATTAGTGTCCTTTATGTTATTTGTCCAACAGTCTGGTTCGATTCCCAGACGGGGAGGACAGTCTTTATTGTCCTCCTGGTTAATGGGTTAATGAGGTGCTATGTGTAGGGCGGGATGCTTGCACTTTCAGGCCAGCCTGCCATCTATAACGCATTAGCACAACAATGGGCATATCGGCCGACGGTTTTTGCTGAACTAAATGCCAACTTTTGCCAACAGATTACCAGTCTGTTATAGTCTGAAGTAGTCTGTTTGGTGGAGAGTCACCTTTACATGTAGAGAGTAAGAAACTGGTCGCCTGGAGAACCCCTAGTTGACAGCCATGACTGTCTTTGTTAGTATCGTGGTGAGCCTCCCTGCCTGTCGCGCGGGAGCCCAGGAGCGCGGGTTCGATTACCAGACCGGAAGAAGCTTGTACAGGATTAAGCTGTACTTGTAGTCGCTTATAACACACCTAGGGACTTGCAGTCAATCACTGTACTTATGTATCTGTTTCCGTAGTGTAGTGGTTATCACGTTCGCCGAACACGCCAAAGGTCCCTGGTTCGAGACCGGGCGGAAACATCTTTTACAAACGCTCTGGTCAGCTCCTGCTGGAATGGGGCCCATAGAACATGAGCAATAATGTCCTTTATGTGTCCAACGTCAAAAAGTACCTCCCTGAACCATTGCCGTTTGTCAAGCCCATTGGTCGAGCCATGCACTTGTTTCCCAAGCTTACTTACCCCAATGTATGCCTAAGTTTGTCAACTTTTATTGGACAATTTTTATTGAGGTGGTGTGGGTTGCTTGCCTTTCATCATGGATCAGGCTACCACTGGCTTTGTTGATGATTCCAGGCCTTGGAACATTCATGTCCTTCACTGTTAGTAAAGTGTTTAGGAGCCTGTCACTTAGGAGCCTGATATTCAATTATTTTGCGGGGACGACAGTCTTTATTGTCCTCCTGTTTAATGAGATGCTCTGTGTTCCTCTCCGATGCTTTTATTTCCATCACAATGATAAAGACACCACAGGTTTTGTGGGTGGGTATTACCATGATGCTTGCACTTTCAGGCCAGCCTGCCATCTATAATGCATTAGCACAACAATGGGCACATCGGCCAACAGTTTTTGCTGAACTAAATGCCAACTTTTGCCAACAGAATACCAGTCTGTTATAGTCTGAAGTAGTCTGTTTGGTGGAGAGTCACCTTTACATGTAGAGAGTAAGAAACTGGTCGCCTGGAGAACCCCTAGTTGACGGCCATGACTGTCTTTGTTAGTATGGTGGTGAGCCTCCCTGCCTGTCGTGCGGGAGCCCAGGAGCCCGGGTTCGATTACCAGACCGGAAGAATCTTGTACAGGATTAAGCTGTACTTGTAATCGCTTATTACACACCTACCGAGTTGCAGTCAGTCACTGTACTTATGCGTCAGTTTCCGTAGTGTAGTGGTTATCACGTTCTTCTAACACGCGAAAGGTCCCCGTTCGAGACCGGGCGGAAACATCTTTTACAAACGCTCTGGTCAGCTCCTGCTGGAATGGGGCCCATAGAACATGAGCATTAGTGTCCTTTATGTGTCCAACGTCAAAAAGTAACCATGCTGTGTGTTCCGCTCCGATGCTTTCACTTCCATCACAGTGATAGAGACACCACAGGTTTTGTGGGTGGTTATTACCATGTTATTACCATGTCAGTCCTCGTTAGTATAGTGGTCAGTATCCCCGCCTGTCACGCGGGAGACCGGGGTTCAATTCCCCGACGGGGAGGCTGCTCTTTATTGTCCTGTTCATGGAATGTTTGTGCCTTTCATCATGGTGATACCAGGATACCACTGACTTAGTGGATGGTTTCAGGTTACTAGAATCTCCCATTTAGCTATATCAACTGGATAGGGCACAGAATGCATCTCTCCAGCTGTAATCCGGCCCATAGAACATGAGCATTAGTGTCCTTTATGTTATCTGTCCAACGTCAAACAGTCTGGTTTGCTTACCAGACTGGAAGAAGCTTGTACAGGAGGATTAAGGTGTAACTGTAGTCGCTTATGACACTCCTACGGAGTTGGAGTCAGTCACAGTACTTATGCATCAGTTTCCGTAGTGTAGTGGTTATCACGTTCGCCTAACACGCGAAAGGTCCCCGGTTCGAGACCGGGCGGAAACAAGCGCTCTGGTCAGCATCTGTCCTGTGTGCTGTTCATGTAGCGTAGTCTGTGTCTGGGAGGAGCGTAAATGTAAGCTTGGTTGCATATTTACCTTCAATGCACCTGCATGGGCTCATTATTGGACTTGGAGATCAAGATTTGGCTTGTGTTTTACTGGATGTTCAATTTTGACAAGAAAACACCATTGAGTAAATGGAGACTTGCCCTCAGTTCCGTGCACATTTACATGTGGGTGTGTGTGAGCCTCCAAAACATTGTTGCCACAGTTTCCGTAGTGTAGTGGTTATCACGTTCGCCTCACACGCGAAAGGTCCCCGGTTCGAAACCGGGCGGAAACATATTTAGTTGAGATTAAGGCTTAATTATTTGATAAAACCTGTGTTGAAATCCATTGCCTTCCCCTAAGAAAGTGAAGAGGACACTGTTCATTGTCCTTTTTAAGGCGTTGTATGTGCAGGGCGGGTTGCTTGTACGTCGTCACGTTGGTAAAGACACTACTGGCTTTGTGAATGGTTGCGGGTTATGTTATTACCATGTCATTCCTCGTTAGTATAGTGGTCAGTATCCCACACGGTGAGGCTGCTCTTTATTGTCCTGTTCATGGAATATTTGTGCTTTTCATCATGGTGATCAGGATACACTGACTTTGTGGATGGTTTCAGGTTACTTGTATTCCCCATTTAGCTACATCAACTGGAGAGGACACAGAACGTATCTCTCTCCTGCTGGAATGGGGCCCATAGAACATGAGCATTAGTGTCTTTTATGTGTCCAATGTCAAAAAGTACCTCCCTGAACCAGTGCCGTGTGTCAAGCCCATTGGTCGAGCCATGCACTTGTTTTCCCAAGCTTACTTACCCCAATGTATGCCTAAGTTTTTCAACTTTTATTGGACATTTTTTATTGAGGCTTTGTTGATGATTCCAGGCCTTGGAACATTCATGTCCTTCACTGTTAGTGAATCTCCCATTTAGCTATATCAACTGGATAGGGCACAGAATGCATCTCTCCTGCTGGAATCCGGCCCATAGAACATGAGCATTAGTGTCCTATATGTTATCTTTCCAACGTCAAACAGTCTGGTTCGATTACCAGACCGGAAGAAGCTTGTACACGAGGATTCAGATGTACTTGTAGTCGCTTACTACACACATACCGAGTTGCATTCAGTCACAGTACTTATGCATCTGTTTCCGTAGTGTAGTGGTTATCACGTTCGCCTAACACGCGAAAGGTCCCCGGTTCGAGACCGGGCGGAAACATCTTTTACAAGTGCTCTGGTCAGCAACTGTCCTGCGTGCTGTTCATCACGGTGAGGCTGCTCTTTATTGTCCTGTTCATGGAATATTTGTGCCTTTCATCATGGTGATCAGGATACCACTGACTTTGTGGATGGTTTCAGGTTACTAATATTCCCCATTTAGCTATATCAACTGGAGAGGACACAGAACGTATCTCTCTCCTGCTGGAATGGGGCCCATAGAACATGAGCATTAGTGTCTTTTATGTGTCCAATGTCAAAAAGTACCTCCATGAACCAGTGCCGTGTGTCAAGCCCATTGGTCGAGCCATGCACGTGTTTCCCCAAGCTTACTTAACCCAATGTATGCCTAAGTTTGCCAACTTTTATTGGACAATTTCTATTGAGGTGGTGTGGGTTGCTTGCCCTTCATCATGGA
This sequence comes from Gymnoscopelus microlampas, assembly GCF_963454915.1. NCBI lineage: Eukaryota > Metazoa > Chordata > Actinopteri > Myctophiformes > Myctophidae > Gymnoscopelus > Gymnoscopelus microlampas. Next base: position 50,986,943 of record NC_139949.1, read on the forward strand.
TCAGGGCACCACTGGCTTTGTTGATGATTCCAGGCCTTGGAACATTCATGTCCTTCACTGTTAGTAAAGTGTTAATATGAGCCTGTCAATTAAGAGACTGATGTTCAATTCCTGTGCGGGGACGACAGACTTTATTGTCCTTCTGTTTAATGAGATGCTGTGTGTTCCGCTCCGATGCTTTCATTTCCATCACAGTGATAGAGACACCACAGGTTTTGTGGGTGGTTATTACCATTTTATTACCATGTCAGTCCTCGTTAGTATAGTGGTCAGTATCCCCGCCTGTCACGCGGGAGACCGGGGTTCAATTCCCCGACGGGGAGGCTGCTCTTTATTGTCCTGTTCATGGAATGTTTGTGCCTTGCATCATGGTGATACCAGGATATCACTAGACTGAAAGAACGAGCCCAATCGATGGTCTTGAAGGGCGGAGCCAAACCCAGGCGCTGGATTCCAGCGCCTGGGTTTGGAGCACTTTGATTGGTTAGTAGATAACAAGGTCCTAAGACCAGCGTTCCTGCAAGGCTCTCCCAGGCTTTTTTTCTTTTGAAACAAAAAAAAAGGCATGGGTTTCCGAGGCTAGGATATCACTGACTTAGTAGCCTCTATCTCCAGGCTTTTATTTTCCTTCGTGTTTTGCTCAAAAAGAAAGCCTGGACGAAGCTGTTGACATTTCTGGCATAGGAAGTGGGAGTCAACCTTTAATTTCCCCAACCCACCAGAGTGCAGTGGGCGTCGCTCCAAAGGTTGTGACGTCAGGGCTCTTAATGCTGTTCATTGGGGGAGGAGGAGGGGCACGGAGCAGGGCATGGGCGGGCGCACAGATTGTTGAACCAATAGGAGACACCGGCTGTTTTCTCCCGAGATTTTGAATCTGCTCCTCTAGACCAGATATCAGACGCGCTGGAGCAGGCTACTGACTTAGTGGATAAAGAGTCTGCTCTTTATTGTTCATGGAATATTTGTGCCTTTCATCATGGTGATCAGGATACCACTGACTTTGTGGATGGTTTCATAGGTTACAAGTATTCCCCATTTAGCGCCATCAACTGGAGAGGACGCAGAACGTATCTCTCTCCTGCTGCTGCTAATGAGATGCAGTGTGTTCCGTTCCAACGCTTTTACTTCCATCAAGGTGATAAAGACACCACAGGTTATTTGGGTGGTTATTACCATGTTATTACCTTGTCATTCCTCGTTAGTATAGTGGTCAGTATCCCACCCCGACGGTGAGGCTGCTCAGTATTGTCCTGTTCATGGAATATTTGTGCCTTTCATCATGGTAATCAGGATACCACTGACTTTGTGGATGGTTTCAGGTCACTATTATTCCCCATTTAGCTATATCAACTGGAGAGGACACAGAACATATCTCTCTCCTGCTGGAATGGGGCCCATAGAACATGTCTTTTATGTGTCCAATGTCAAAAAGTACCTCCATGAACCAGTGCCGTGTGTCAAGCCCATTGGTCGAGCCATGCACTTGTTTTCCCAAGCTTACTTACCCCAATGTATGCCTAAGTTTGTCAACTTTTATTGGACAATTTTTATTGAGGTGGTGTGGGTTGCTTGCCTTTCATCATGGATCAGGGCACCACTGGCTTTGTTGATGATTCCAGGCCTTGGAACATTCATGTCCTTCACTGTTAGTGAATATCCCATTTAGCTATATCAACTGGATAGGGCACAGAATGCATCTCTCCTGCTGGAATCCGGCCCATAGAACATGAGCATTAGTGTCCTTTATGTTATGTGTCCAACGTCAAACAGTCTGGTTCGATTACCAGACCGGAAGAAGCTTGTACAGGAGGATTCAGATGTACTTGTAATCGCTTATTACACACCTACGGAGTTGCATTCAGTCACAGCACCCATGCATCTGTTTCCGTAGTGTAGTGGTTATCACGTTCGCCTAACACGCGAAAGGTCCCCGGTTCGAGACCGGGCGGAAACATCTTTTACAAGCGCTCTGGTCAGCAACTGTCCTGTGTGCTGTTCATGTGGCGTAGTTTGTGTCTGGGAGGAGCGTAAATGTAAGCTTGTTTGCATATTTACCTTCAATGCGCCTGCATGGGGTCATTACTGCACTTGGAGATCAAGATTTGGCTTGGAATGTATGGAATATTTGTGCCTTTCATCATGGTAATCAGGATACCACTGACTTTGTGGATGGTTTCAGGTTACTAGTATTCCCCATTTAGCTCTTACAACTGGAGAGGCCACAGAACGTATCTCTCTCCTGCTGGAATGGGGCCCATAGAACATGAGCATTAGTGTCTTTTATCTGTCCAACGTCAAAAAGTACCTCCCTGAACCAGTGCCGTGTGTCAAGCCCATTGGTCGAGCCATGCACTTGTTTCCCCAAGCTTACTTACCCCAATGTATGCCTAAGTTTGCCAACTTTTATTGGACAATTTTTATTGAGGTGGTGTGGGTTGCATTCCCTTTCATCATGGATCAGGGCACCACTGGCTTTGTTGATGATTCCAGGCCTTGGAACATTCATGTCCTTCACTGTTAGTAAAGTGTTGATATGAGTCTGTCATTTAGGAGACTGATGTTCAATTCCTGTGAGGGGACGACAGTCTTTATTGTCCTCCTGTTTAATGAGATGCTGTATGTTCCGCTCCGATGCTTTCACTTCCATCACAGTGATAAAGACACCACAGGTTTTGTGTGCGGTTATTACCATGTTATTACCATGTCAGTCCTCGTTAGTATAGTGGTCAGTATCCCCGCCTGTCACGCGGGAGACCGGGGTTCAATTCCCCGACGGGGAGGCTGCTCTTTATTGTCCTGTTCATGAAGTGTTTGTGCCTTTCATCATGGTGATACCAGGGTATTTAGTATCCACTGACTTAGTAGCCTTGTAAACAAATAATTCTTGTATAGTATTGTGTATCTTTATACATCTTGATTAATTGAATATAGAGGACCACAATGGAAACAAACCCTCAGGGCTTTTTGTGTTATCCTTTTAGCATTATTGTATAATAATGCTAAAAGGAACTGTAAATAAAACAACTTGGTTAATGGTGTAGCCTTCATGCGTAGTCTACAATAGTAGTGAATAACAACTATTTAATCGGTTCAGACCCAGACCTCACAAATGCGCAACAGACTATTATAAACAGTTGATTTTTCTATGGATTTTTGTTTTGTCGAGTACAATGGTATGTGTCCCCTAGACGCAACGTTAGTTAGTTTAATGCATCTTCTTGGAATCAAATGCATTATTGCCGCTTATTACACAGCTTGGTTGAATGCTTGATTTTGATTGGTCAATCGCTGAATTCAGCGGTGTGTTATTTCTGAATAATGACCGATGAGCTCTATAACAGACTACTTGCTAATCAAAGACTCAGAGTACCTGCTCATATCAACCTGCGGTGCTTGATTTTATGCTGTATCCAAAATGACAGCTATGTAAACAAACACACCATGTCTTTTACAACTAAAGGTTACTCTCAAGAAAGTTTTTGAAAACATTTGAAGTGAGAAATAGACGATGCAGTAACCAAAAATGTATTTTATTTGATAGACACTTACTTGTTTTCCGAGGGGACTGTGTTGCGCTTGGTGGACGGCCAGCAACACTTATGGAAGAATACCAAAATGCTTGCCCCAAAACACATTCACCCCGGGGCAAATCCGGCGGTATTCACTATTCACCGCTGGTCCGCGAAAAGAATGGATGCGAGCATGTTTTGGGGTGAGTCTACCTTATGGAATACTTTCATTGCTGTAAGCAAGGAAATACTTTGTTTTGTTGTTACTTTTGGGTCAATGTATTAATTTATTAAGTTGCCATGTAATAAGCGGGATAATTGCTGGGTAGCTCGTCATTAATGAAAAAGAAATCCCAACAGGGTGATTATGCACCGACGTGGAGCGGACACACAGCTAAAAACATCACTGAGGCTCCCTGTGTTGGGTATGATGCTTGAACTTTCATCACAGTGATAAAGACACCACTGGCTTTTTGCATTGTTCTTGGTCATGATATCATCATGTTATTACTATGGTATAAGCATGTCTCTCCTCAGGTTTCATTCCCAGACTGGGAGTAATGACCATTTTACCCATGAGTGATGACCAAACCCTACATATATTGTCTTTTTTTATGGTAAGGTGGCCTGTAATCCTCTTGAAAGGGGTGATTTGTTTCAAATCTGAATACACCCCTAAATTCACTGAATCCATGCATTGGTGGTTCAGTGGTAGAATTCTCGCCTGCCACGCGGGAGGCCCGGGTTCGATTCCCGGCCAATGCAGGGCTCTCTTTTGGATGTGTGCAAAATTGATAGCATTCCCATAAAAAAATTAAGTAAATTTAAATTTGAATGCTGAAAGTTTTCCAAAATTGGTAGTACCATTGTTTCCAGTAGAGGCTTTTGCTGCTGGGAACCAATTCCTGGCTCCTTGTTCATCAGAGCATTGCGACTTAAGTTGCAGCTGGTATCTTAAATGTAGAGAGTGAGAAACTGGTCACCTGGAGAAACCCTAGTTGACAGCCATGCCTGTCTTCGTTAGTATGGTGAGCCTACCTGCCTGTCACGCGGGGAGCCCAGGAGCCCGGGTTCGATTACCAGTCCGGGAGAAGCTGGTACAGGATTAAGCTGTAGTCGCTTATTACACATCCACTGATTTCGAGTCAATCAGTAACATAGAGCATCTGTTTCCGTAGTGTAGTGGTTATCACGTTCGCCTAACACGCGAAAGGTCCCCGGTTCGAGACCGGGCGGAAACATCTTTTACAAGCACTCTAGGCAGCAACTGCCTCGCAGTCTTTGTGAAAGAATCCTAAATGTACATGGTTGCATATTTACCTACGATGTTCATGCATGGGGTTATTGCTGGACTTGGCAACCACTGGCCTTGGCTTGTGTTGTTCTCGATGTTACATTTTGTCAAGAAAATAACGCACATGATCCACAATGTATATTACGTTTGGTTCTACACAGTGATGATAACTGAGGGCCCTACGTTGACCCAATTGTGTCAGTAATGGCTAGACTTGGAGACTGTCAGTTCCGTGCACTTTTACATTTTAGGAGGTTGCAGCCCCCCAGACACAATAGTAGCAGTTTCCGTAGTTAGTGGTTGTCATGTTCGCCTCACACGTGAAAGGTCCCTGGTTCGAAACCGGATGGAAACATCTTTAGTTGAGACCAAGGCTCAATTGTTTGATTGAGCCTTGATTGAAATTCATTGCATTCTCTTAAGAAAGTGAAGAGGACATTCTTTATTGTCCCGTTTAAGGCTGGTAGGGCGGTGTTCTTGTACTTTCATCACGGTGGAAAAGACACTACTGGCTTTGTGAATGGTTCCGGGTCAGGGCTATCACCATATTATTATTACCCTGGTATTACCATTTTATAACCATTTTATTACCATGTCATTCCTCGTTAGTATCGTGCTAAGTATCCCCACCTGTCAATTGTTTTTTTTGTCATAGCAGTAGAACAAATTTGACCCCATGTTTGTGCCGAATCTGGGTTGAGTGAGATCAGTGGAGCTCCCTCTGGTGTCGCGCCTGTGTCTTTCTCTAACAATTCAATTAAGCAACCCACTAGTTCGAAACTAACTTGTAATTATTATTATGAACTCAGTAAGGACTTACCACACAATATTTAGTAAAGGAGACTAATAGTGGGTAGGTATAACCTAATCCAAGGCACCACTGGTTTTGTTTATGGATGCTGCAGAAACCAGTAGCATTCAGTCTTACCCACGCTATATGAGGAACTATGCAGGAGATCGGAAGCCTAAATACTGGATGTATTTTGTACAATAGGCCTAGCCGCTTATTTTGTTTGTTCTTGGTTGCTTGTTTCACTCGCAAAATCTGGCAACACTGATTTCAGCGTGAGCTAGCATTTGATGGCTAGCTCTTGTTAGCATATCTCACTTCTTCCTCCCACTAGCTTTTTAGTGCAAGCTAGCATTTCATTGCCTAGCCCCTACCAGCATTTCTATGCGACCTACCATTTATTGTGGCTAACTCCCGGTAGCATTTATGTGCGAGCTAGCATTTCCCCATGATGAAGAGAAAATGATAAGGCATGGTCTACTCAGGAAGTAATGGTACAGATATGTGTAAAAAGACCTCTTCTCATCATAGGCAGGAGCAGCTACTAGCCCCCAACATGCTAGCTTGCCATGCAATGAAATGCTAGATAGCAACCGAAATGCTGATCTGGCAGAGTCCTCACATGCACCCACGAACATACAGCTTTGAGTACACATGCACACACAGGTATGAATGAATGTGTGCACCCTTGAACACAGCTCTTTGTAAACACAGTAAGGTTGAGTGCTTGATTGTGAAAACGTAACAAGTATAAGAACGCTTCGGGGCAAGGACATTTCCATGCCAATCCTCGTTAGTATAGTGGTCAGTATCCCCGCCTGTCACGCGGGAGACCGGGGTTCAATTCCCCGACGGGGAGGATGCAATGTTTTTTTTTTTTTAGGTTAAAAATGATTGTTGTGTTTAATTTCACTTTTGAACCTGTAATAGACTTTCTTGAATGAAATGTGATTTGTTCATAGGATTAGTATGATTATTGTTTTCATTGTCCTCCTTTAGTATTATACAGCAGTTGTGTGTGTATCACACATCATGGTCACATGTGAAGATCACTTGCGTGGCATGTTCCTGCAGATCTAAAAGCTCACAACGTGTCTTGAGCTTGTTATGGGCAGGTTTCTGCAAAGAGATTTGGTGTACAGCGGAAAAAGGATGGACCACTACTGTGTGTGTGTGTGGTTAATTATGGTGTCCAGCCATATGTTTCATTTAAAGGACAACTTTGTTTTTTTAGAACCAATGTTTATGTTTTAGATTGTAATTAAAGTAAATAAAAGATGAGTGTTAAAAATTTTAAATTTACTGCTTTCTATAGTTTTAGCAATTTTCACAATCTTTTTTTACAGTGTTTTCACAGTGGGCGGGGGCATTCTGTCCGGTGGCTAAATATGTATTTTTTTAACACATTAACCCGGCGTTTTCTTTATTATTATTTACAGTAGCTCTTCTAGCCCCCAATAACTCACATCTGGCCATCTCAGACAGCCGGACCTTTTTTATTGTGTAAAAAAGGCATATTTAGCCACCGGACAGAATGCCCCCGCCCACTGTAAAAAATATTGCAAAAAATGCTAAAAATATAGAAAGCAGTAAATGAAAAGAAAATTACACTCATCATTTATTTACTTTAATTACAAGCTAAAATATAAACCTTGGTTGTAAAAAAACAAAGTTGTCCTTTAATTGATGGGGTTACAAAAAAAAGGAAGCGAGATTGAAATAATAAAACAAACAAACAAACAAAAGCAAAAGTGGTTGGTTAATGGTTGGTGGTCGCTGGTCAGTTGGGTCATTTTTAAATAGTGTTTACATTAATTGGAAAGCATGTGCAGGTTTCCGTAGTGTAGTGGTTATCACGTTCGCCTCACACGCGAAAGGTCCCCGGTTCGAAACCGGGCGGAAACATGTTTAGTTGAGACCTAGGACTAATTGTTTGATACAACCTTCATTGAAATTCATTGCGTTTCCTTAAAGAAAGTGAAGAGGACAGTGTTTATAGCGTTGTTTGAATAGGCGCTTGTACTTTCATCACGGTGGCAAAGAAACCGGGCATAAACAGGCTTTTCTGTGACTTTTCTGCATGTATGCCTTAATCTCACTCTGTAGGATTCCCAGGCATAGAAGTTAGGCACATCCTACCAAAGCTTCTTAAATAAAACACTGTTTTAATGAACATTACAGCTACATTTTATTAAAGTATTATTATATATTAAACATCTATTTGATTATAATCAAAATATGTTCATTGGACAGCAGTATTATGTATGTATTTGTAGTATTTACTTAAGAATAATGACTGTGCAGAGGATTTGGTTTTCTTGTTGTTCTACTGTGTTCACAGTCACTCACATTCACTGCTCACAATGCAACTGACGCTCGCTTTTCAGCAGTCCAACAGTGCCATCTATTGGCCTTGGATAGTATAACCTTTCAGGACACTTTTATTGAAGCCTCAATAGGCTGATTGATTGGTGTACTTTATTTAGTAAGAAAAAACAAATCACAATACAAGGTCTACTAAACTGGGAGACTCATTAAGCACTGAGCTTGTTTAAGATGAGATCCCCATGCACACAAATCATGACTCTGTGCATGACTGTCGGAATCCCTCTTTCCTTGGTGTTTCGCCCAAGTGGGCGGGGTTTTGAGGTTAGGTTTAGGGGTTTCAATTAGGATTTTAGGCATAGGTTTTTAGATCCAAGATTATCTTCACACAAATCTATGTTTGAGCCTGCATTTAAACAGGCCCTGTTGAGTATATTTAGGTTTTACATTGAATTTGGTTACAATTAAAATGGGTAGAACTACCTGGTGTTAAGTCTTTGTATCCATTGTCTCTCTTGCCATTGTCTTTGGCCTTTCGTCCAGAAGGGATTAAGCTGAATATGTGAAACTTCTATTGATTTGAGTCCATGATGTGTGAAGTGCTGGACAATCCACTATTTTTGTTTTTCTTTACCATTGTTCAACTTCGTTTAGGACTTAGACAGGGCCCATTTTCGAATTGCAGCCTTTTGAAGGTGTTTCTTTAGGGCCTCCTTTACTACTTTAGGTAGGGCATTCCACATTTTTGTTTTTGTTGTTGTAATGAGGTTAAGGTTAGGGTTAGGCATAGTTTTAGTGAGGTTAAGGTTAAGGTTAGGGTTAGGCATAGTTTTAGTGAGGTTAAGGTTAAGGTTAGGGTTAGGCATAGTTTTAGTGAGGTTAAGGTTAAGGTTAGGGTTAGGCATAGTTTTAGTGAGGTTAAGGTTAGGGTTAGGCATAGTTTCAGTGAGGTTAAGGTTAGGGTAAGGCATAGTTTTAGTGAGGTTAAGGTTAGGGTTATAAATATCAACTCCCACTTGGGGCGAAACACCAAGGAAAGAGGGAGACATTGCTGTTTCCTGTTCCAGGTCAGTTTCTCACAGCAGATTTGAACCCAAAACACACAATACACCTTCATAATGTGATTTAGATACACAGACAGGCAGGAGTGATGGATCCCATATTCTGCCTGTCAAACATTGCTGCAGGCAGGGTGACAAAGAATCACATGTATTTCACAATGTCTGCCTTAGAATCTGCATGAGAAGGTGAGTGAAATCTGTGTCTCTAGTGAGAAAATGAGGAAGTCTTTGGCCAAGTCGTTGTCAAAGACCTCATAGTTAATAAATATTAGTTCTAACTTCTTCATTGTAAGAAGATTATGTTCCAGTCTGTAGACTTGGTAGTGAAATGAACAAACTGTATTGAATGCTAAAGTCAAAACATCTACGTTCACATCAATGAGAGATAATTCACCTGTTGCCTCATTCTACAAGATTTACGTTGCTTTAAAGTGCATTAAACAGCAGTTTATCAGCTATTTTGAACATTTGGGAATTTACTTCTATTCTGGGGGTCCCCAGCGCAAAATATTGTCAGATGAGGCAAATATTGTACTTTTACACCACTATAATTATTTGAAAACTTTAGTTCCTAGTTACTTTGTAGATTTGGATTATTATTACAGAAGATACATTAACCACTTCAGTCCTAGATACATTTCGGGCATTTGAAAATAGCCGATCTACAAGCTCACAATGCAAAAAATATTCCACATTTCTTTCTAGATATTTGTTCTTAATCTACAGCATTGTGAGCTTGTAGATCGGCTGTTTTCAAATAGCCATACACGATAAGCTTCTCCGACCTACTACTTGCTGGGGACCCCCTGGAACCCGCTCATGGACCCCTGGGGGTCCCCGGACCCCACTTTGAGTACTAGCACTGCATCCTGGCACCCCCTAGGTTCTAATGCAGTGTTCTAATGGTGACATTAAAGTAAAATGTGAAAGATTACCTGTCGGAATGATTTGACACTGTTTTTGGTGGCATAACGGATGAGGAACATCAGTGTGAAAAGAACGTTTTAATTGAAATGCAATTTACACAAGCACAGATGTGATGCACCATGTTCACATTTAAAAGATGATTCATACAAGGTTTCACAACATAGTGAGGAAGAAATTATATCTGCATCAATCAGCAATCGACAATGGCGTGCACAGACATTTTGAGGGGCAGGTGCTCAAGTAAATTATACTTTTTTTTGTTTACTTGGTCTGTTTTGGTTTTTTCCCTCTACACCTATACCTCTTTGCCAAAAATAGCCGATCTACAAGCCCACAACGCCTCGCAGCGCGAGGCGTTGTGGGCTTGTAGATCTGCTATTTTTGCCTAAAGTTCTCCTCAGAAAAGGGATGCTAGGTTTCGAGTGGTTATGGTAAAAAGAAAAATCATATCACATAAAGAATTGGCGGACCCCCTGTAGTAACTCTGAGGACCCCCTAGGGGTCCCGGACCCCCTGTTGAAGACCCCTGCTGTAAACTGAAAAAAGGGCACTTCTGTTCAAGAGGGCAAAGGGCAGGTGCTCTAGCACCACCTAGAGACTATCTGTGCACGTCCCTGGCAATCGATAAGGCACATAGGAGTCGAGACAATATTCTAGGTGGAGGTGGTTTTGCTTTCATGTACATGATATCATGGTCAGAAGTACATTAACACTCATGTCAGTGGTACGGTAGTTCTGCCTGGAGCTCAGGGCAGAGATCATAGTTATACACTGTAGCCGCCTGAAGGACAAACTGAACCATAACAAGATAGGCTGTATCAAAACAATAGCTATCAGGCCTAGTGGAGACATCTAGGCTCTTACAAGCTGTCAAATATCATAAGGTATTGTAGAAGTATTATAAGTGATGGTATAATTTAAAGGTTAGATATAAGCAGCCATATCATTTCTTCCTCGATAGCAAAGTTTATTCTAAAAATAAAACTATATATTCACTAATGCACTCATGTACTAACCATTCATACGTGTAAGCATACACACTAAATTGAGAAATTAAGTAGAAGAAACAGAAGAAAGAAAGAAAGAAAGAAAGAAAGACCAAAAAACAAAAAGTGAATGAAAGAAGCTTTCAACAGCTGGTCAGTGCATAATCTAAAAGAAAACATGTTAACAAAAATATTATTTTAAACAAACATCTCGTTAAAATATGTTAAAAGGTGGTGTAAGTGAATTGTTAACCACTTGAACCCCAGCTCCCGAAATAGCCGATCTTCAAGCTCACAATGTGTCGCGACTCGACACGTTGAGAGCTTGTAGATCTGCTATTTGTGGCACAGAGATTTGGTCTAGAGTGAAAGAAAAACTGTGTGCCAAGTTCAATTACAACTCAGGTTTGTTGTAATAAGTATAGACTGTTCAAGTGGTTAAAATAAGCGTAATAGCGTATACCTGTATATTCCGATAGTAATCATTGCTATAGAGTGTTTGTTCAGTAACAGGAGTCTCCATGTCTTTCCAGCTCTTTATTAAATATAAAATGAATGTTCAGGTTGGGATACCAATTCTATCCAATCAGGAGAGAACTCATAGGACACTAAACAAGTGAGATTGGAACTGATGCTACAAGAACATCTGCAGACAAAATGTTAACATGAAACACCGTACAATTGAAGTTTATAAATGATCTTTGTGGATTTTATTCAACCTACTTATTGGATAAAATTGGTATGAAAACCTGAAATGGCATTTTCTGTTTACTAAGGAGCTGGAGAGAGAGAGAGAGAGAGACGTGGAGACCCTGTTACTGAACACACACTAGTCTACAGCAATGATTACTATCAACATATAGAGCTTTAACTTTGTTAACAAAACACCTTGTCTGTCTGTTTGAAGGGATCTAATTAAAAACACATATAAAACATAATTGTAAGCTTTAGCATTGTAAGCATACACATCAGTTGTTTCTATACCGCACAAGTTCATGGGGTAAAATGAAGCAACTGTAAAGTTACACGTTACAACTTTGTAAGTCATTTCAACAACATTTAAACTGTGCTTAACTCATTAAGACCGGGAACACATCTCTGTGATTTCTGTTTCTTTGGCTATTCAAAAATAGCAGATATACAAGCTCATAGCGTGGCACCGAGTGCCGCTCTATGAGCTTGTAGATCTGCTATTTTTGAAGAGTCGTGAAAATATATTGGCCGATTCTACAAATGTTGTCTAAATCCTATAACCGATTTTTGAAAAAAAAACGTATGTTGCTATAATATCAGTGGGTTCTCAAATGTTTTCATGTCAAGGACCCCCAAAATTATATGTATTTGGCCGTGGCATGGACCCCCATCTCAAAACATTTTGTTCCAGGGACCCTTGGAAGCAAAGATTTGAGTTAAAAATGTTTGCTTAAAAATATATATATATTCAAAGATTTGCAAAAAAAACATGATTTTTCAAAAAGAATTGCAGATCTACAAGCTCTGCGCTATGAGCTTGTAGATCTGCTATATTTGAATGTAGCTCAAATCTAAAATGACTCAGATGCGTTCCCGGATTGAACGGGTTAATATCAATCCAAACTTTGACTTCATGTGTGAACTTGGCTCCTGCATTGACTACATCACTGTTTACCAAACAGCGGGTCGGGACCCATGTTTGGGTCACGGACCAATTTTTTATGCTATTAAATATTCCCATTTTTCAAAAATATATTATATCATAAGATTTAAACAAAGTTTAAACAAAAATAAAATCACAACTTCATAAAATAAAAATAAACCAAATAATTTCCATACATTTATTAAACTTGTATATCTGCTATTTTCACAAGTTTGGGTCCCGGGCAAACGTCTAATTTAACTTTTGGGGCTAAAACGTTTGGGAACCACCGGACTACATATGGTCAATGCAGGAAGATGTTATTGATTGATTAAATACTTATACTAATATTAACAGTTAGCAAATAGTACAGGGTTCAGTTATACAATAATGCTAAATGGATAACACAAAAATCCCTGAGGGCTTGTTTCCACTGTGGTCCTGTACTCAATTAATCAAGACACACAATACTATACAAGAGATCATCAATACTAGGAGCAGTAAAAGTATATTTACAGAAGCAACACTATGGGGGGTCATTTCTTTTGGCAAGCTAGAAGACAGGGGCTCTTTTATGGCAGTTTTAAGGACGGTAGGGAGTCAGATCTTTTATGGCTGGTGGTCATTCCACATTTTGGTGTCATAATAGTAGAATGAATTCATCCCCATGTTTGTGCCAAATCTGGGGGGGAATGAGATCAGTGGAGCTCCCTCTGGTGTCCGTGGGCGTCACTAACTTTTTTTAAGTCACGGTGCAATTATTGTTTTAGATCCATTGTGTATGCCTATGCATCACTGGTACTCAAAATAATTTCATGTCAAGGACCACCAACTTAGTATGTATTTGGATGCAGACCCCCATCTGAAAATATTGTGTGCCAAGGACCTCCATTTTCCACAATGTTTTTGAAAATAACAGAAGAAGCGTTGAGAATTTGCAGATCTGCTATTTTCAAATAGCCTATATATATATATATATATATATATATATATATATATATATATATATATATATATATATATATATATATATATATATATATAGGGTTAAAGCGTTTCAACTGATTTTGTTGCTATGTTTTTTAGTTTTGCTGGGGACCCCCTTGGGGGTACTCGGACCACACTTTGAGAACCACTGATGTATATACATGTTACCCTACATGTATTGGAGCAGATCTATTTGACTTCATCCACGTGCCGTGTTGGGTTGTCGTTGGTTGTCCTATACGTCACTAGGAGGAGGATCTGAAACAAAGTCATAAACATTTAAGACAGGATCTACTCTGTCATTGAACAAGCAATATAATATGTAGTCTGGCATTTTGTTTACTATTCTTACATAAATGTGCAATATGAACCAACTGTTTCCCCTCATTCACTTGTTGTAGTTTTGTCATTCCTTGAGTTCAGTTTTGCCATCTCAGATAAATCTGCTCACTTGCAATGGCAACAAAACATTTTTCTTTTTCATTTCAGCTTGTATTTTACCAACATGATTGGCTCAAAGACTGACCGTGTTGCAGTGGGCAGTACGCATCATCATAATCCCCACTTTGATTGGTCCTCTGGTCTGAAGCTGAGCCACGATTGGCTCCCGGAGACTGAACAGGTCTGTAATTAAAATATATATATTTTTTAGGCCTATCAGAAATGAATTATAAAATGAGATGTAATCTGCTGCTGTCAAGTTGATGAATGGACAGAATTCACTACTGTACTTACCTGACATAATCCGGATCTGTAAAAAAGAAAAAGAAAAGGAAGGGAACGGTTGTCAACAGATAGAAGAGAGCACACATGAACAAAAAACAAGTGAAAAAGTGAAAAAACAGAGTCCGCACAATGGTAGTACCATGACGTCATACACGTCATGGTAATAAATAGGGATGTCCGATATTATCGGCCTCCCGATATTATCGGCCGATATTAGCATAAAAATTGATGTCGGGAAAATATCGGTATCGGTTTTTGAAAAAAAATAAATTATTATTATTACGGGGCCAGAGCTCTGCTCTGGACACGTATTGTTATTCGCATTATTCTGTCACTTCTTCTTCTGCCACTTTTCGCAGTTCTGGCTGAACCGTGCAGTCGCTTTTTACGAAACTCGGCCATATGGTAGATGGTCATGAAAAACGATCAAGAAATAATTCTCACACTCATTCGTCAAAAGGTGGCGCTATAGCACTCAATTGAAAAATGCCAACTTTGAACAGGTACAACTCATGCCCTGTTTGACCTACAGCCATGAAACTTGGATACACATATGCGTCTCCTCACGCTGAACAACTTTCACACTCTGACTTTTGACCTCTGACCTTTAGATCTCCCACCATTTTGAATTATATGAAAAACAGTCATTGGCTCCTAACTTCTGCATTTTTTCACTTATGGAAAATCCGTTGGAAATTTTTGTAGAAAGTGGTCCAAAGTTCAAGTGTGAAACGTTTCGTGCAGATTGCTCAAAAATCCCAGGAGGAGATAGATTTTAACTATTACAGTTTTATGAAAATTATTCATCTGTGCCTAAAACATACATGCAGACTCACATTTCTTTGAAACTTTGCAGAAATGTAGAGGGTCATTCCAAATATCACTGAAACCAATCTTACTCCAATTGGCCAAAAGGGGGCGCTATAGCAATTTTTTGAAAAGGCAGACTTTAAACAGGCATAAGTCATGCCTCGTTTGGCCGAAAGTCGTGAAACTTGCTTACACATGTGCCTTGACTCATGAGGAACACACGTATCGATTTGACCATTAAGCTCCGCCCTTAGACTTTCCGCAATTTTGAGCAGTTTGAAAAATACTTGTTTTTGCCAGTTCTGGCTTAACCGTGCATACGCTTTTTACGAAACTCGGCCATATGGTAGATGCTCATGAAAAACTACCAAGAAATAATTCTCACACTCATTCGTCAAAGGGTGGCGCTATAGCACTCAATTGAAAGTGCCAACTTTGAACAGGTACAACTCATGCCCTGTTTGACCTACAACCATGAAACTTCGATACACACATGCGTCTCTTCATGCCCGACAACTTTCGTGGTCTGACTTTTGACCTCTGACCTTTAGATCGCCCACCATTTTGAATTATATGAAAAACAGTCATTGGCTCCTAACTTCTGCATTTTTTCACTTATGGAAAATCCGTTGGAAATTTTTGTAGGCAGTGGTCCAAAGTTCATGTGTAAAATGTTTCGTGCAGATTGCTCAAAAATCCCAGGAGGAGATAGATTTTAACTATTACAGTTTTATGAAAATTATTCATCTGTGCCTAAAACATACATGCAGACTCACATTTCTTTGAAACTTGGCAGAAATGTACAGGGTCATTCCAAATATCACTGAAACCAATCTCACTCCAATTGGCCAAAAGGGGGCGCTATAGCAATTTTTTGAAAAGGCAGACTTTAAACAGGCATAAGTCATGCCTCGTTTGGCCGAAAGTCGTGAAACTTGCTTACACATGTGCCTTGACTCATGAGGAACACACGTATCGCTTTGACCAGTAAGCTCCGCCCTTAGATTGTCCGCAATTTTGAGCAGTTTGAAAAACACTTAAACCCAGGATTTCTCAGCTATTTGCGTGGAACTGTATCATCTGTGTGATCTCCTTTTTCACAGTTACTTGTCTGTTGGGCCAATGGCGTCTCCCTTAAATGAATGCCTCACAATCTCAAGGTCGCCAGTTCAAGCCTCACTTGATGCAGACTTCATTTAAGTTGAATTGCAAACAACATGACTGTATCAATGAATACATCTGCAAATGGTAAAGATAACCTGAAATGCTTATTTGAGAGCACGTTTTTTCAACGTATGACATACTTCATTCTGAAAATAGCTGATACAATCTCACAACTTTTCATGGTTTGGTACAATTTCTTCATTGGTAAATGGTTTGTGAACGAGTGATCTTAGTGTTAGTGAAACAGGGGCTTGGTTCATGAAATAAGGCAAGAGTTTATGATCTTCAACAGACAATATCAGCCTGGACAAAGCTATAGCACTATAGGTAGTGTTGCAGCCTATTAGTCTGAAGGTTGAGAGTTCGAATCCTGTTAATGGCAATAGGTTGAGATGTCCAATCAAACCATTATGTTTCCATCTCTCTCTCTCATCAATCTATTGTTTCCATGTCACTCTCTCTCTCTTCAATCTATTCCATTTCCATGTCTCTCTCTCTCTATTCACTGGCCCCGTATTATCGCTGCTTGCAGCTATATTTATTATTGTTTTTTTGCTTTATAAATAAGTTACAGGAGTTCTTACTGTATATGGTGTGTGTGATATGAAATTTGAGCTTACCCTAATCACAATAATCCCCGCATATATCGGTATCGGTTGATATCGGTATCGGTAATTAAGAGTTGGACAATATCGGTATATCGGTTATCGGTAAAAAAGCCAATATCGGACAACCCTAGTAATAAACCTTTTGATTGTTTGGAGCATATTCCAGTGTTTTTCACAAATATTATGGGTTGTACCATGAACTTATTGAGCAGTAGGTGACACAAGAGAATAGAGTAGAATTTAGGAATTTATATTCTAGAACGGTAGGAAGCGATCAACAATGTATAATGTTGGTGAAAATTACCCTCACAGTTTTTTAAGTCAGGGATCAAAATATAAACAAAGGCCAAATCAAATGACATGAGATTAAATATCAGATTGGGTCTTTAAAAAGTATATATATATATATAATTTACCGTTTTCATAGTCGTCATGGTGAGTGATTCTTCCATAGATGCTCGTGTTGCCTAAAGGTAAACAAATCAGCATCATTTGGTGCTTAATTGTATTTTTAGTTCGAACATGTTTTTGTTCAATTTTGTTAATTATTCTGTTATTTAGAAGATGAAAAAACAACTCAAAACAAACTGACTGAAGTTATGCATTCATTTTATTGTTGTCAACTGTCCTTAAAGGACAACTTCACCCACTTTCATCCTATCTTCATATAAATGGTCCTCACTAATAATTTTAATATGGTACTACTTTTTGTCTACTCACTCTCAGAGGAGGGCTGTGGACAGTTCAGAAACCCGCCTACCAGTGACATCATTGATGGGGAATTCAGCCTAATAGAAACTACAGGCGTTTTATTCTCGGAACATTAGCATGCTGTAATAGAAGCCATTGTTCTCGCGTTAATAAAAACAAAAAGACCCTGCCTAACGATGATGTCACTGGTAGGCGGGTTTCTGAAGTGTCCACAGCCCTCCTCTGAGACAAAGATCGAGTAGAATAAAATGGTATCATTTTATCATGAGCTTTAATGAGGACCAATTATATGAAGACAGGTTGAAAATGGGTGAAGTCGTTCTTTAACCAACATGATTGGTTGAAATACTGACCGTGCTGCAGTGGGAGGTACACATCATCAGCAGTCCTCTGGTCTGATGCTGAGTCCTGATTGGCTCCCGGAGACTGGACAGGTCTGTAATTAAAATATATGTATTTAGGCCAATCAGAAATGAATTAGAAAATGAGATGTAATCTGCTGCTGTCAGATTGATGAATGGACAGAGATCACTACTGTACTTACCTGACATAATCCGGATCTGTAAAAAAGAAAAAGAAAAGGAAGGGAATGGTTGTCAACAGATAGAAGAACAAACACATGCAAAAAAACAACAAGTGAAAACAGAGTCCACACACTGATATATGCTCCAAACGATGAAAGGTTTACACATCATGGTAATAAACCTTTTGATTGTTTGGAGCATATTCCAGTGTTTTTCACAAATATTATGGGCTGTACCATGAACTTATTGAGCAGTAGGTGACACAAGAGGATAGAGTAGAATCAACAATGTATAATGTTGGTGAAAATTATATGAAGACAGGTTGAAAATGGTGAGTCATCCTTCAACCAACATGATTGGTTCAAATACTGACCGTGCTGCAGTGGGAGGTACACATCATCAGGAGTCATGTGGTCTGCAGCTGCGTTTTGATTGGTTCCCTGAGACTGAACGGGTCTGCAATTCAAAAATAAATGACATGATATAATTTATCATATCTGTAATGGAGTAAAAGTAAAATATCATATCATATTATGATATATGATATTTTACTTTTACTCCATTACAATTATTCGACAACTTTAGTTACTTTGTATATTTTGATTATTATTACAAAACATACCGACTTCAGCCCTATATACATTTTCGCTATTTGAAAATAGCCGAAAAAAGATCTGCAAGCTCACCATGCGTCGCCATGCGACGCATTGTGAGCTTGTAGATCTGCTATTTTCAAAGATTTATATACATTTGAAAACTTGTGAAATAGGACATTCTGCATAATGAGTACTAGATTTTGATGCCAATACTTTTGAACTTTTACTCAAGTACATTTTGAATTCCGGACTTTTACTTGTAACAGAGTCTTTTTATATTGCAGTATTGATACTTTTACTTAAGTAAGAAATATGCATACTTTTTCCACCACTGTTAATAGTATGTATGTATGTATGTATGTATGTATGTATGTATGTATGTATGTATGTATGTATGTATGTATGTATGTATGTATGTATGTATGTATGTATGTATGTATGTATGTATATAACAGAACTGAAGTATAAAACGAGATGTAATCTACATAGATCAGTACTTACCTGACATAACCTGGATCTGTGAAAAACAACAACATCGATTTAATAACAATGTCTTTCTATTCAAACAATGGCACCATTTTAAAAGTCTTGTGTCTGTGCTTGTTTTAGGATGTTTAGCTTATTAGCAGTAAATACAACAGAACAGCTACACACAGTTTTAAAGGCAGTTGTCAGTCAATTCAATTGAGTTAAAACTTTATTAGACTGTTGATGTTTTTTCATATCAGTGATTTAATTTTTGAATGATACGGCTCTCGTCTCTCGAGGCGTTACGTTACATGACCTGCACGTCTTGATAAATGAGCTATCATCACGTGATAAATGATATGGTTTCGGATCATCATGTACTCACCGATACCATCATTTGAGGCAGTATCGGAGGCATTTTCATAGTCATCAGGGTGAGTGATTCTGCCATAGATGTTTGTGTTGCCTAAAGGTAAACAAATCAACATAATTTGGTGCTTATTGTTATTTTCATTTCAAACATGTTTTCAAATGTATTACGTATTCTGTTGTTCAGAATGAAAATACCACAAAAGAAACCGACAGACTTTAGTGCAATTTCAAAAAGGACATTAACTGTTTAATGAATGAAGATTAATTTGAATTCTTGCATTTATTTTGATTCAACTTAGAACCAGTTGTCCTTGTTAGAAGTGTCCTTACCCAACATGATTGGTTCAAATACTGACCTTGCTGCAATGGGAGGTACACATCATCAGGTGCTGCACTTTGATTGGTCCTCAGGTCCGTAGCTGAACCCTGATTAGTTCCCTGAGACTGAACTGGTCTGTAATAAAGAAAGAAAAAATAAATAAAGTACAGAACATTTTACTGCTATAATGTTGATGTTGATGAATAGACAGAGATTAATACTGTACTTACCTGACACAACATGGATCTGTAAATGAAAAACAACAAATTGTACCTTAAATCTTTGAACATTTACTTTGCTATGCATTATACTGCATAATTTAAGGAGACTTATGCTCAGTGATTGTAATCTTGATGTAATCCATCTAATGTAGTATTACTCACCTTTGGATGTTCTGTATCGACACAGCAGGACCAGAACGATGGTCAGTAGAATCACAGCAAGAAGTCTCACAATCAGTCCCACTACATGTGGAGAACTGTGTTCCACAGATCCAGACATCACTAGCAAAGAAAGGTTATTATAAATGGATTGAGTCAATAAATACACTGCTGTTTAGTCACTAACTGTGTGTGTGTGTGTGTGTGTGTGTGTGTGTGTGTGTGTGTGTGTGTGTGTGTGTGTGTGTGTGTGTGTGTGTGTGTGTGTGTGTGTGTGTGTGTGTGTGTGTGTGTGTGTGTGTGTGTGTGTGTGTGTGTGTGTTCTACCATCTCTAATTGTACAATTTGTAAAGTATGTACTCACATCTCACTGCCATCCAGCTCTGAGGTGACTCTCCTCCAGAATATTTACACTTGTAGAAGCCCTCATCAGACCTAGACACAGCAGGGATGATCATCTCTCCATTGGTTTTAGATTGGACCAGTTCTTCGTTTCTATAAAAGTCCACGTTGGAGAGTGACAGGTCTGTTCTGTGTTTGCAGTGAAGAGTGACAGACTGTCCCTCAGTCACAGGGTGAACAGGGCTCACCAGGATGACAGAACCATCTATAAAACAGAAAGTTAAAAACAATTCACACTGAGCAAATACAAAAGTTTGCTTTTAATTAGTTGATGGAAGGATGCAGTATTGTTAGTTAGTGAATGAATGAAGTAACTATGGACTCACTATGTACTGTGATGTTAACAGCATTGCTGTACTCTCCCAGTGAAGACTCACACCAGTACACCCCACTGTCACCTGTGGATACGGTTCTGGTCCATGTAGATCCAGTCATTGAAGGTGTAGATGAAAACTCTTTCAGTTGATCAGTGTAACTCTTCACTCTCCATTCAGTAGAGTTTCCCTCACAGCTCAGTGAGACAGACTCAGAGACAAAATGCTGAGTCATGTCAGAACTCACTGTGAGAGAAGCTGAAGAATGACGATCATCTAAAACACAACACAGAATCAGAGGTCAAAGTAAGAGCAGTGTTACCACTAACTCCACATCCGGGGGCCCGCTGCAGATCAAGAGTGTGACTGCGGACCGGGCCTCTCCATGGAGAACGACTGTGGATTGCTACTATATTACACACCACTATACTGTATATTATCTCAACATTCTTATAATATACTATTATACTATATAGCATTATTATTGTACTATATTATATTATTATATACTATCTTACACTATTATATTTGCTATTATTGTTATTGCTACTACTTGTATCTCTCTCTCTCTCTATTCTTTCCCCCCGACACGGTCGAGGCAGAAGGCCCCCACCCTAGGGCCTATAGGGTCTGCCTGACGTTTCTTCCAGTTAAGGGGGAGTTTTTCGTTCCCACTGTGTTAAAATTGCTTGCTCAGGGTGGGACTGCCGGGTCTCTGCTCTACATTTAAAGTGTCTTGAGACAACTTGTTGTGATTAGACACTTTAATAAAAATGTATTGAATTGTTACACAGTGAACTAAACTCAAGAAAGGTGTCAACAAGAGAATGTGAAAGAAATACAAATGAACATAGGGGAAGAGTGAGAGAGTGATTCAGTCAGTCATTGGGTCTGTCCTGTAGGTTATAAAAGAAAAACATGATAACAATGACACCAATGCCAGATCTGCAAAGGCTCAACAACGCCTGTACTTCCTAAGGAAACTTAGAAGCTTTAAAGTGGATAAAACCCTGCAGATACTGTTCTATAAGACCTGCATCCAGAGTCTACTGACCTTCTGTATTCAGTGCTGGGGGGGAGCACTAAGTTTGCAGAATAAGAACAAGTTAGACAGGGTGGTTAAATTAGGAGGTAAGATAACAGGTGAAGTAATGTGCAGTATCTCATACATGTCAGATCTGTATACCAAGAGACTAGCACAAAAGATCATAGCTGATCAGTTGCACCCACTATGGTATGAGTATAAACTCTTACCCTCAGGGCGGAGGTACGGCATGCCTCTGGCAAAAACTAAGCGAATCATTACGTCCTTTGTTCCACGCAGCATTCAGCTGCTAAACAAAGACAAGTCTTTATTTTAAGATTGTTTTGCAGTAATGAGCCTGACGATCATGCAGTGTTTTGCTTTTTATGATGTACAGTATGTATTACCATGCTCATGTCATGTTTTTAGTCTGTGTTGTATTTATGTGTGCTCTCTGTGTGCAAAGCAAATTCCCGTAAGGGCAATAAAGGTTTCATTCATTCACTCACCACCAGACCACACAAATTGAGGTTCACTGTCCTTAGTGTAATAAACTGGGTCTCCTCTCCCTGCTCTACACGCATATCCTCCTGTGCCTGTAGAATTATGAATGATGTAGGATCCTTCTACAGTCCCATGCTGGCTAGCAGATAAGAGCTCATAAGTGTAGGAGTTGTCTGATGGTTTAGGAACAGCCCTGAACCAGTAGAACCTCCAGCCTTCTGATGATTCTTTAACGTCACAGCTCAAAGTCACTGAAGCTGCAGGACTCAACCATGGAGGAGACACTCTCAGAACAGACTGGGGTTTGTCTGTTGAAAAGCACATTTCTTTGGATTAAAAACATTGATTACTGTTTAGCATGACGTACTGTATATGTTGAATCTGTTGATATATCATGCAATATGCTGATCAAGGCAGACAACTGAAGATGCAATTCATTGTGAGTGATTGAGCAGTGAACAGGACAGAGAATGGAAGCAGTTGTGTGAAGAAAGAACATAATATCATTTGCAGACATCAAGGATGTACAGAGTATATCATACCCTTAAAAGACACAGTGACGCCATTGCTGACTTTGGACTGTTTGTCATAATTGCGTTGACTTCTACACTTGTATTCACCACTAGGATCGTTCACAGAAGGACTTATTACATAATGTGCTTGATTGTAATTCTCAATGCTGTTTTTATTCTTGCACCACGTGTACTTCCAGTCAGAGGTATTTCCGTCCTGTAGCGAGAGAGACAGAGAGAGTGAGTCAGCCATCTTTCCGTTCCCACAACAATATACAGAGACAATGGGCATATTTAAATGGTCATACATCCTGTATCGTGCACTTCAGAATAAGAGTCTCTCCAATGAAATTCTCAGGCCGGTCGGGGTGTCTGCTTAGGACAGATGGAGGTTGTTCTGTATAAGAAACATACAGTTAAGTTGAGTAATACTGTATTGATCCTTGTGGGTAAATTCCTCTGGTTTGAACCCATTCTTCCTCCTTATTGTTAGGATAGCAGCCACGGAGCAGCACCAGATACAACTCTTAGGCCACCCTTGTTCAAGAACTTTAGCAGGAGTATGTCCAGGGGTGCACATAACTTTTTAGGTCTAGTACTCAGACGAGCACCTGGAGATGTGACTTGGTGCGCAACAAATAAATGGTCCCGTCCCGTTTTGTCAACGGGGGTGGGGTGGGGGGGGAGTCAGCACGGTGCCCACCGGACAGTTTTGTCAACGGGGGGGGTGCAGCTGCGGGAGGAAAAAATAGAAGAAAAGGACGCTCTGCTTGCAAATTCCGCCGATTTTCGCCGTTTTTTTTTCTCTCTCACCGTTTGGTGAAGCCCCCAAGGTTGGTGCCCTGTGCTGCGCTGCTTTTATCCGCCAGATTGGGACGTTCATGGCATATTTTGCACCATCACGGTGCGTTCATCATCGGTGATGAGTGCCTCTAACAGCTGCTGCTGGCTGCGTGCACGCAGCGAGGCAATGCGAGGCGATGCGAGACACGCACACAATGTCCCCTCCCCCTGCGCCTAATGGCTGTACATGGGAACGACGCATGCTTTAGCGTGATTGTGTGAGTGTAGCTTCAGGAAGTAAATTCCTAGTCTCGATCTTCAGGCTTTTATTTTTTAGTTTTGCTAAAAAATAAAAGCTTGGAAATTCCTGTCCTAGCTTTTGGTACGCAAAAGCGCCTCACGTCGTCTTTTTATTTTGGTTGCGCATGCGCACCTGCGCACCAGTTATATGCACCCCTGAGTATGTCCCTATTACAGCATTTGGGTGAAGTGTGTAGTGGATGGATCGGCGTGCAAAGTGCATGCCGATCGGACGCTGGGTTCATGATTTGTGAATTATTTTTCTAAATGGGCCACTCCCACAGACATTGGAAGCCAATCGTTACCAATCGTAATAGAGGTACAACAAATATCTTACTTAATTATGAATCTAACAAAGGAATAGTTTTCCTGCTGAGCCTAATTTTACATGGACTTTGGAACTGTACCTTCAATTGGAAAGATGATGTTCTGCAAAGTGTCCTTGATTCCATGAAGTCCTTGAAAGTTGGTCACTTGAAACGCATGCTTTGATGGATCGGTAGCAATGATGTCCAACTCAGCTTTTGCATCAGGATAATTAAAAGCATTTCCAACCTTAGGATACCAAAATACAGTGTTAGCAATGTTGTGAATGACAATGTTTCTATATAAATTATAAGTTATGGGTGTAATTCTTAACTCATCTCAACATTGATCTCTTAATGTAGATTCAGAACTGAGCATATTTTGAAACTAGATAGTCATGGTTATTAATCCTAAAGGTCGAAGTCAACGTGTATTTGTTACATTTTGCGTACAAGTACATAAAGAGTAAAATGATCTTGTTCTGGTTCATCATACATTGTAGCAGCATTAAACATACAGTATGGTGGCTCAATGCTGCCATGTATGATTTTTATTTATTTGTTTTCTGCCGGGGTATGTCCTTAAAACAATTAACCATCCTTTAAGTGTATTTTAAAAGGATGAGTGAGTCTAACAACTTACCCCAATGGCAAATCGAACAATGCCTTGCCTTGCAGCAAGGGAAACGGCTTTAGATAAGTATGGTCTGTCATTAGATCTTCCATCAGTAATGACTATCAGGAACTTGTTCACGTTTGGTCTTGATCCTCTATTTCCTGAAAAGACACCCTGGCTGTGGGAATACAAAGAAAAGAAAGAAAGAACAATTGTCTTTTTTTTGAATAACACACAGACACACGCTCGCACGCGCGCGCGCGCGCACACACACACACACACACACACACACACACACACACACACACACACACACACACACACACACACACACACACACACACACACACACACACACACACACACACACACACACACACACACACACACACACACACACACACACACTCACTCAAAGAACACTCTTGCACCCCAATGGGAGGTGTAGGTCAACGCAAGAAGAATTTCCAAAGTAATACTAAAAGTAACCTTCTATATATGTGTGTGTGTGTGTGTGTGTGTGTGTGTGTGTGTGTGTGTGTGTGTGTGTGTGTGTGTGTGTGTGTGTGTGTGTGTGTGTATATATATATATATATATATATATATATATATATATATACACACACACAAAGGACTTGCAAACTCATAAAATGTTTGACATGTGTGGTATGTTGTCAATATGAAGGCACTTACACAACATTTTGAATTGCTTTAGCTGTATGGGTCTGTCCTGTTTGTTGTTGAATAAGATCAATTTGAGATTCCCAAAATCCGGAGGTGTTGAAAGTATCAAAGTGACAATGGAAGGTGATCCGGCTTGAGTACTGGGCAACTGCAAACTGCAAAAACACAGACAAACATTGAACTCACTGAAATATACAGTATTCTGTCAAGCAAGTGAAGTGGTTGAGAGAATGAAGCCAGAAGAAAAGGCTGTATAATCATTTGTATTTTAAATATCATCAGTCATTATTAATTGTCATTAAATAATAATTTTAATTAATCATTACATTATATTATTATATTACATATATTATATTTTCCCTCAAACTGGGCACCTCTTCACGTTCGTCTAGCAAATGTGTTGAAATTATTTTTTCTGGTTTGGCCATGTCCTCACTGGCAAACAGTGACAACACGTGTGTGTGTGTGTGTGTGTGTGTGTGTGTGTGTGTGTGTGTGTGTGTGTGTGTGTGTGTGTGTGTGTGTGTGTGTGTGTGTGTGTGTGTGTGTGTGTGTGTGTGTGTGTGTGTGTGTGTGTGTGTGTGTGGAGAAATGAATTGGCATGAAGACTAAATTGGGGAGAAAAAGGTGGTAAAAATAATTGGCTACTCTGAATAAAATAATGACCATCTCATCATTACCCCTTATGTAGTTGTGGATACCCTTATGTAAAAAAATATATATATATTTCCTCTATTCACCTGTTTCCTAGGCTGTGTGTTTTCCACTTCCTGTAGATTTCATTGGATATCATTGGTCATCTGATCAGTTTCATTGGATCAAATCGACAGGAAGTGGAAAACACAGCCCAGGAAACAGGTGAATACTGACATGTGGAAAGTTAAGCCACCCTCCGCTGGTCTCTTTGGCCCAATATAGTTGAACATCATGTTACTGATCATTATGAAGCATTGTAAACAGTACCCAGATAAGATAGTCACTGTTCATCCCATCATTGATGACGTAATGTCACATCTAATCTTCTATAACAGTATGTGCAGCTCTACAGCAGAAAAAAGTGATGGAAATGTGTATCTGAAAATGCATGTTTTCAGCAGCATAGAACATGTGGCCCAGTTTGGAAGAAAACAGTCTTATCCTTAAATGTATTACATTTATTTATGCTAGTCCCACCTGTGTATATCTTCCCAGTAGTGAGTGGATCACACTTTTAACAAAAGTCTTCATTGTGATGAAATCAGAGGGGTCAACACTGCCTGAGCCGTCCAGTAAGAATGCAATATCAGCTGCAATGTCTGCTGCTCCAGGACACTCTGCTAAAAGACGGATGAGAAGAAAAGAATAAGAGCATGGTCATTTGTTGTATTCTGCTGTTTCTCTGCAACATTTACTCAAGTTAGATATCAAACACATACATAGTTATGTATATGGGTCAAAGACAGCTAAGTAAATTTGGTGTCCAGAAGCCATACAAAATCCATAAAAACAAATATAATTATTATAATGATTATAACGATCGGGTCAGAATTGAATGAGCACGGATTAGTTAAACTGCCGGTGTCCTTACAACCAAACATTTCTTTTTGCACTTAAGACGCGGTCTAACCACATCTTAGAGGTATATGCAGTGAATATTTTTAAGTCAAGGGGCATAATAGCAGATACCATATTGCGCCCTAAATTAACATATGAACACTCCATGCACCCCATGCGTAAAGTATGCTGGCGAGTCTTATTAAGTGTTTGCGCTCAGCGCAACTTGCATAATAGGGATTGCGCATAAGATGGTGGCGTTATCACCTAATTATCACCTAAGATGTGGATTTAAGACGTGCATAATAGGGTCATTAGTGTTTCCACACCCAGCCTTTTATAGGGCATACTGGGATATCTGGCCAATGCACCTGATTGGCACCCCAATTCCCCAACCAACAGGCACTGTGAAAGACACTGGCTTTCCACAGGCCCCACACCACACCACACCACACCACACCACACCACACCACACCACACCACACCACACCACACTACACTACACTACACTACACCACACCACAGCGCCTACTTGTGCCGCCGTTTCCACTACAAGGACCTGGTCAAAAGTGTCAAAGGGGTGTGAAATGGATGCCTATTTTGGCAACAGCTAGGCCAAACGGGGCCAAACATTGACTTTTTATTTAGACCAGTATCATAGTTGTAATACATTATAATAGATTATATTGTATTATAAGCACCGTTATAATCCATATATAGTGTATTATAATTATCACAGTTGTAATAATATAATAATTTATATTGTATTATAATCACAGTTTTAAGGGTCCATTTGGTTCTTACCGATAGCTAGAGTGCTCCTGCACAGGTGATTTGCATTTGTATACAGGACAGTTGGCCAGTCATATACATTACATTCTTAGGCAATAAGCAATGACCTCTACCTATGTCCTTACATTACAAAGGGGGCGTCGATTCCCTCCAGGAGGGGAGGGGAGGGGGGTACTGCGAGGGGGACTGTAATGGGAATGGTAGATGTTTTGATGCGCTGTGGTGTGGTGTGGTGTGGTGGGTGTGGTTATACCTTATACGTCTTTGACCCATATTGATATAGTACATACATACTGTATCTTGCAGATACAGTATATAGATAGAGTAAAAACACACAAGCAGAATGAATCCAAATTTTACAAACAGCCTCGTCTGTTATTAAATCAAAGTATAGTAACAAGCATGTTGGACAGATGCACAAAACATGACTAAATACATAATAGTAAACTGACTAAACATAATTGATAGGATGAAGTGACATGTGACAGGTGTAAATATAATAATAATAATAATAATAATAATAATAATAATAATAATAATAATAATAATAATGATGTGAGTGCATGAAGATAATTGATTAAATTCACCTTGACTGTGTCCATAGGAAAGGAAGCCACTCAGCACTGAAAAAAACATTTGATGAGACAATATCAAGTGAAGCATACATATCTGCAATTCATGTGCAAATATCTGTGGGGAAGCTTGCACGATTGACTGAAACCATAGGCGGTGGGTAATGAAGGCTAGGGTAGGCTAAGCCTTCCCAAATGTTATGCTGGGAAATTCTGGGAATTAATAATAAATCGGTAAAATCAGGCAAAAATATGAATTAAAAAACCTAACCCTAATCTAACCCTAACCCTAACCCTATAACCGAAATAAAGTAACCAAAAACCCAACAGAAACTAACCGAATCCAACCAGAAACGCGCGTGCACGGATTTCGGCGCCGATCCCCAGCCTTCCCAATTGTCAAGCTCACCCGCCGCCTATGACTGAAACAGACTTCAATAACTATGTCGTAGTATCACTTGTTGTACACAGCATTAAACTAAATTAGTAGGTGTACATGTTGGTTGTAATTAATATTGAGCAACTGTATGGCACATTTATCACCTAATGTGTATTGATCTTTTATACAATAGCTGTCAGAGATAAGTACCAAGCTCTGTGTTTCACCTCGCCTGCCTGTCAGCTCTGCTGCAAATAAGGCACGTGTTGACTTTTGGGGAATATGAGAATTACGAATTACGATTCTGTCCCTATCGGGACATAGCTCAAACATCGCTGATGCTTGGCACGACAAACATGTTGTTAACACATTGACTGCCTAGATCGAGTTATCTCGATATTAAGAATCCAGCGCTTGACTGCCTAGATCGAGTTAACTCGATATTAGGTCTTTTCATTGGTATAAGGTAGATTGCAATCTTCCACAACCTGTGTATTAATATTAAGCTTCTACGACAAAAGAAAAGTCACATGATCGCAAAAGTCACATGATCTGAGCAAAACACTACAAATCCGGGTGCAGAACAACAGTCCCTGTGGCATTCTAAACAAACAGTGAGCAGAGACGGACGGACAGAGAAATAGAGTGAGAGAGAGCGAGAGACAGCGACTGAGAGACAGAGAAAGAGCAAGCGATCGTTAGTTAGTTAGTTAGTTTAGTTAGTTAGTTAGGAGAGGTGCAAGATATATATATATAGGTGAGAGTAAGACGTTTATATAGTATAGTAGTACATAGATATATAGGTGAGAGTTAGGTGTACATATTTATAGGTGGGAGTCGGACTCGGGAGTATAGTTTTTAGGCGAGATGCGAAGAAAAAGCAAGGCCAAATGGCCTCGGAGAGACCCGACCCAAAGAACTATTTTGGAGACAATGTCCTTCACTGCTCCCCCGGGACCCCCATCACCACCGGGACCACCATCACGACCTGTGGAGGAACCACCACGACCTGAGAAGAAGCCGTCGGCGGTGGCGTCTTTCACCGCTCCCCCGCGACCACCTTCGCCACTAGCTGGGGGCTCCAAGGAGGTGAAGCAGGCGGCGTCTCTCACTACCCCCGAGGGATCTGTTGACGTGAAGCCATCTCTATCGGTGAAAGATACCTATGTCTTCACGTCAGCAGAACCCTCGTGGCGACCACCTCCGCCGCGACCACCTCCGCCGCGACCACCTCCGCCATTGGAGGGATCCGAGGAGGCGAAGACTGCTCCCCAGGGATCTGAGGAGACATCGGTGTCTTCGACCGTCCCCCGGCGCGGGCGGCAACGACCACGGAGGCCTAAGAAGCAACCACCCCCCCCACCACCTCCCCCACCACCTGCGGAGGTATCTGAGCCTGAGGAGGACACGAACCCACCGGTACCAGACCCCGATCCCGGGCACCGATTGCGTCGTAGCAAAAGACCGACTCCGAGGACCGTGTCATATCGCCCAGAACCAGACACTACTGACGGTGAAGAGAGCTCCGATTCGGATTGTTCTGGCAGCTGGGAGCCAAGCGAGCCAAGCCCAAGGAAACATTGTCTGGATCCGTTTACCAGTGGTAAGAATATCCTATATATATATATCTTTTTTTTTTATCATATTTTACCTTTTGGTTGTACTCTGAAAATAGCAGATCTACAAGCTCACAACGCCTCGCGCTGCGACGCGTTGTGAGATTGTAAATCGGCTATGTTTTACCTGATATTTGTATAAAGTCTGTGGGGCACTACTTACTTATATCAACATATAAAATGGCACCAAACCATTCAATCGCATCACAACGTAGTGCTTTTATCTTGTTATGATCATTGAATGGTGCCATTTTATATTTTGATGAATTGAATACCTATGAATGGTTTCATCCTTTTTAGACAAATTGTTTGACTGGGCCTCTAACAACTGGAGGTGTGTGTAACACCTTATTTATATATGGACAATGTAGAAGCCCGGTGTGGATTTCTAGGATATTGCACTCTGGGTCAGCCAGTTATAAAATATGTATTTATTTTATTCTGTATCTATTTATATGCATGTGATTTATTTGAATAT
Organism: Gymnoscopelus microlampas; assembly: GCF_963454915.1. NCBI lineage: Eukaryota > Metazoa > Chordata > Actinopteri > Myctophiformes > Myctophidae > Gymnoscopelus > Gymnoscopelus microlampas. Next base: position 51,017,929 of record NC_139949.1, read on the forward strand.
GTTGACGATGTAGCCTATGAATTTGTTGACTTGTAGATCTGGGGTTTTTTTTGGGGGGGGGGGGGGGTGGCATACTTCAAAGGGAAGAGGTCATGTCATGTCATGACAACAAATGTTTTGATTTTGTTGGGGGTCGACATGAGGCCATGTCAACAAAGTCTTTTGTAGTGTTGTGGGTCACATGAGGACATGTCAACAATGATTTTCAAATCCCTTTGATGGCTTTAGTTTTTGGGGTGGAGGCCAGGTGCACCGAGGCCCCCACCATCATAATAAATTTCATCAAAGGTCCCCTTATGTCCACAACATCAACAGTGTTTGATCTTGTTTACTTTCAGACGACGAAGATGAGTCTGATGAAGCAATGGCGTCGTCATCTCATCATAGGCCTACACAGTCTGCTAGGAATGGTAAGTCTGTTTCAAACATTTTCATTAGACAGTTGGTTTTTATAGATGCCATTTTCTTCATCACGTGTCCATTTGGTTCCATTTGTACACATCGTACTGTAATGGTAGCCTTGCCTAACCAGGCTACTGTATTTGGTCATTTAGGGCTAAACTCTGTTTGTGTTTGACACAGTGTCATACATATAATCTGGTCATACAATATAGACAAACACATACAGAGCCAGCCCTGGCTAAAAACCACACTCTGCAATGATACATGTCATTCATTCTAAGTTGCACAAAGTAATGCACCACCACCAGTGAATATAATTGTATATCTTATTTACCAAACTATTTTATGTTTTACTGTGATTTCAGACATGATGGATGTGGAGGAAGCAGGACCATCATGTTCAACCGCAGTACCAAGTGTCCGCCGTGAAAGAGGTGAGACAGTTTTCACAGCTGTACCACACAACAGGATTTTGACAGTACATCATACAACAAACACATACAGAGCCAGCCCATGTCATTCATGACATGATACATGTCATTCATTCTAAAGTTGCCATGCTGGCAGTGAATATAATTGTATATCTTATTTACCAAACTATTTTATGTTTTACTATGATTTCAGGCATGATGGATGTGGAGGAAACGGGACCATCACCTTCAACCGCAGTACCACGTGACGGGCGTAAAAGAGGTGAGACAGTTTTCACAGCTGTACCACACAACATGATTTTGACAGTACATTTTGATTCAGTTTTAGTCATAGTCTGTTGAATACAATTCCACATAGTGTCATAATCTGGACATACAATATAGACAAACACATACAGAGCCAGCCCTCGCTAAAACCCCACTCTGCAATGATAAATGTCACAAAATCATGTACCACAACAACATGATTTTGACAGTACATTTTGATTCAGTTTTAGTCATAGTCTGTTGAATAAAAGTCCATTTAGTTTTAGTCATATTTTCATATAAATCAACACTGCCACACAAACAAAAAAGATGTATTTTATGGTAATTGTGTATTTCTGTAATTCACAGGACATGGTGGGAGGCCGTCAGCTGTAGAGCCTGTGTGGAAGGACACAGATTGGGAACCTAGGGAGGACATCCCTTTCACTGCTAGTCCGGGTCCTAGAAATGCTGCGGCGGAGCTACATTCCACCATGCCTGTAGACTTTCTTTCACTTTTCCTCACTGATGAGCTGCTAGGGATGATAGTAGAGCAGACCAACCACTATGCTGACGTGTTCATCCAGGCCAGGAGTGAAGAAGAAGTGGCGCAGCATCCACAAAGCAGGGTGAAGGACTGGAAAGCGGTTTCAGTGGGGGAGCTGAAAAACTTTTTGGCCCTGTTGTTCCTCACTGGCCTTGTTCGAAAGCCTGTACTAGAGTACTATTGGTCGACCGATGACCCTGTACTCACTTCGTTCTTCGGCAAAAAGATGCCACGCAACAGGTTCCAGATCATCTGGCGGTTTCTCCACTTCACCAACAATGAGGCTGACGCTGCCGCTCACGCCGCCGCCGCTACCGCCGCCGAAGCTGCTGGTGAGGTTGCTGTTGTCGACAGGCTTTGTAAAATCAACCCGGTCTTGCTGTACCTGACAGACAAATTCAAGCAGATGTTTGTTCCAGGTCGTAACATCAGCATCGATGAGGGGATGCTTTTGTGGAGGGGACGCCTATCCTTCAGAGTGTACAACCCAATGAAGCCCACCAAGTATGGAATAAAGTCCTACATTCTGTGCGATTCTGGAACAGGGTACTGCTACTCAATGAAGCCATATTCTGGACAGTACTCTTCCCTACCAGACACAGTCATCTTTCTGTTGCAGGGTCTTACAGGGTACGGGTTTTCGTTGTTCATGGACAACTATTATAACTCCGTGAAGCTGTATGAACTCCTCCTTGAGAAGAACACCCATGCCTGTGGTACCATGAGGCTAAAAAGAGGAGAACCACAAGCCATGAGGGATGTGACGATGTCCAGCCTGAAAGTGGGACAACGTAAGATGCTTCACAATGGCAAAGTGATGTTATTGGCCTGGCGAGACAAACGCATCGTTCGATTGATCACAACCCAGCACAAGGATGAGATGGGCACCCAGATGGTGAGGCAGAAAAAACACAGCGACAAAGTGCCACAGGAGAAGCCAGTTTGTGTCCTTGAATACAACAAGAGTATGAATGCAGTTGACCGACTAGACCAAAACCTAAGCTATTATCCCTTCATCAGGAAGACAGCCAAGTGGAGCAGCAAGTTTGTGGTCTATTTATTCCAAATCGCAATGTACAACGCATTCGTACTCTACAAGACAAGGAATCCAGGTGGCGACTGTAAGTGCATGTATGACTTCATCCTCAGCGTTGTCAAGTCTTGGACCGCTGTGAGACATGCCCCTGTCCCAGCAGACCCGCCTGTCCCCCCCCCGGCCGCCTGTCAGCAGCAACCTCACCAGCAGCAACCTCACCAGCAGCAGCCTCACCAGCAGCCTCATCCTGCCCGCCCCTGCCGTCCCCCGGCCTCTCCGCCCCCCCCTGCCCCCCCCCTGCGTCCTTATGCACCAAGAAGTCGCGAACCTTGTGACCGATTGAGTGGCGATATGAAAGTCCATGAGCTTGTCTATTGTCCCCCCACTGCCAAAAACAAGCACCCAACAAAATGGTGCAGAGTTTGCACCAGGAGGGGAGAGCGGAGTGAGACAAGGTATCAGTGCAAAAGCTGTTTGGTACCCCTCCATGTTATTGATTGCTACCTTGATTACCATACTAAGGAGAAGTATTATTGAATCATTTTGATTGTATTTGTTTGTTTTATTTTCATTTTGTATTTATTTTGACTTTGATTTATTATGCTCTGAGCCAGCCAACAGTTGGCAGTGAATGTGCTGCTAATGTTTCTCACTGCCCCAAGGGATCTGAGTGCGTGATGCCATCTTTGTCGGTGAAAGACATCTATGCCATCACGTCCTCAGACCCTCACGGGGACCACCTCCGCCCTGAGCGATTGATTACCATACTAAGGAGAAGTATTATTGAATCATTTTGATTGTATTTGTTTGTTTTATTTTCATTTTGTATTTATTTTGACTTTGATTTATTATGCTCTGAGCCAGCCAACAGTTGGCAGTGAATGTGCTGCTAATGTTTCTCACTGCCCCAAGGGATCTGAGTGCGTGATGCCATCTTTGTCGGTGAAAGACATCTATGCCATCACGTCCTCAGACCCTCACGGGGACCACCTCCACCCTGAGCGATCTGAGGAGACATTGATGTGCTGGCCAGCAAAACACACAATGATGATATATTGTATTTTTTGTATGTTTTTTGTATGTTGTACTTTGTATGTTGTACTCCATTTTGTACTTGAAAGACATATAAAGTGTTCAAATGTGTCTGCCTGAGTCGTTTCAAACTTTTTCTGTAGACTGTTGGTTTTATATCATAGATATACAATTGCAAACTAGCAGGTCTTGTGTGCACAAATGGAACCAGTGAAATCAGTATCCTAATCTGAAGAAAACCTGGACATAGAATATAGACAGACACATACATAGCTAGCCCTATTTGACCATTACTGTCAACCCTACGGGTCCATTTAGTTCCATTTGCACACAATCAAGAGTTATGGGGGACTGATATTCAGTAATTGGGTTCTGTAGACTGTTGGTTTTATATCATAGATATACAATTGCAAACTAGCAGGTCTTGTGTGCACAAATGGAACCAGTGAAATCAGTATCCTAATCTGAAGAAAACCTGGACATAGAATATAGAAAGACACATACATAGCTAGCCCTATTTGACCATTACTGTCAACCCTATGGGTCCATTTAGTTCCATTTGCACACAATCAAGAGTTATGGGGGACTGATATTCAGTAATTGGGTGTTGTGATAAAAATAAGGCTGTATATAAAACTGTTTCACTATCTAAAAAGTCAAACATTTTCTGATTTTGCTTGGTTTTATGTCATAGATGCTATCTGGATCTCAGTGCTTGTCTGCATGGCATTCACAGAAAATAATTCCTCCTCACTTACCTTGCATACAGTCTATATGTCTATATGGTTTCTATCAGGGGGCATCAATATGTCTGTATTGGATGGATGGATGTGTCACAATGTAGGGATTTATTTTGACCACCAGAGGGGGACAGTGCAAAATCTCTCCCTGTGTGTGCGTGTGTGTGTGTGTGTGTGTGTGTGTGTGTGTGTGTGTGTGTGTGTGTGTGTGTGTGTGTGTGTGTGAAATTATAATGGTGTGTAAAACAAACTCAAACAATTGGCACAGATAATGCCAAGTCTTGACACACACACACACACACACACACACACACACACACACACACACACACACACACACACACACACACACACACACACACACACACACACACACACACTTCTTTTGATCTTATAACTTTGAAAAGAAAAACGTTGAAATGAGCTTGAGATTTGTTTATCAACAAGACACATGTTGATAAACGTTGATGTGAAAAAGCTATATAAAAGTATATTCAAAAGCACTTTCTCAGTGTTGTTAGTTTGAAAACAACAACTGTGCAGATGTCTGATGTCAGTAATGTGTCACTGAAGGTGAAAATATAAGGGTCTAATCACTGTTCTGCCTGAGAGAGAATGTTTCACAAAAGCCTCATTATCTCAGCTTCTAGATCCAGATAGCTGATTTTGGTGAAACCAAGCTATATTCAACTGCCAATAGCTAAAGAACAGAACATGCTAGGAACTCACTTTTTTTCCTGGCGAAAGTAGAGATTCTGATCTTTGTTTTGAGGTATTCCATGTGTTCATAGTCCTAGCACAAAATGTTCTGTGGGCCTAGATAGACTGGCCAGAAAGCTCAAAAATGGCTGGCACAGGCAGCTATGGCTGGTGTTTTAACTCTGGCAGTCAATGTGTTAAAGGCATTGTAGGGAACATTAAGCCTAAATTTAAAAAATATTTATATATATATTTTTTGCATTTTTCCCCCTCTATCAGCCACTATATAATGATGCTGGGGTGTTTTCCTGCATTGAAACACAGTACTCTTTCTGAAAACCGTATTTTCCCTGCATTGTTTATGTTTGTGCAGTTCGTTTCCCGGCCACCAGGGGGTGATGCCTCCATAGACTTCCATAGACTTCCTTACGTCACGGACAAACATAACAACAACAACAACAATAGGGAAAATAGGGTTTTCAGAAAGAGGCCTGTGTTTCAATGCAGGAAAACACCCCAGCATCATTATATAGTGGCTGATAGAGGGGAAAAAATGCAAAAAATATATATATAAATATTTTTTTAAATTTAGGCTTAATGTTCCCTACAATGCCTTTAAAGTTACACTGACAAACATGTTTTTAAAACAACACAACACGGCCTCATCAACGTTTGTCACGGTTCGAGACAAGTGCAGAACAGATGATGAGGCAGAGCAGATCAAATACAAGGGGTTTATTAACTAAAGGAACCAGGAACAAACAAAGGAACACTAGGAGACTAGGGCCTCCCTCACACAGTTAAAACACTCGTTATAAGGCTGCCTTATGCCTTATCTGTGTTTTATCAGAATGCGCCTCCATTTCCCACAATGCTTGCGGGAAGTGGGCAGTTCCTCCAGAGACTTAAAATGACTTATTACACGGCTTGGTTGAATGCTCGATTCTGATTGGTCAGTCATCAGTCATTATTTCTGGATAATGACCGATGAGCTCTATAACGGACCGCTGTGTAATCAGAGACTCAGAACACCTGCTCATATCAACCTGCGCTGCTTGGTTTTATGCTTTATCCAACATGACAGCCATGTAAACAAACAAACAATGTCATTTACAACTAAACGTTGCTCTCAAGAATGTTTTTGAAAACATTTGAAGTGAGAAATAGACGATGCAATAACCGAGAAGTCATTCTATTTGATCCACTGCGCTTCCTTGTTTATCGTGGCACAACAACGGGGGAATACCAAAACGCTCGCCCCAAAACACAGTCGCCCCGGGGCAAATCCGGCGGTATTACAGGCAAATCGGCAGTAAATAGAATGGGGGGCGAGTGTGTTTTGGGGCGAGTTTTTTTCCATTTCGTCATTTGTTTTTGCGAGGCGAACTTGTCCGCCCAGCCCAATACTTATGGAATACTTTCATTGCCGTAAGCAAGGAAATACTTCGTTTTGTTGTTACTTTTGGGTAAATGTATTTATGTATTTATTAAGTAGCCGTGTAATAAGCGGGATAATGCATGGGGAGGTAGTCATTATTGAAATTTAAAGCCCGACAGGGCGATTAACCACCGAGGCGCAGCCGAGGTGGTTAATCGCCCTGAAGGGCTTTAAATGCATTATCCATGCATTATCCCTTGCATAATGTCCGCTGTGTAGTCTTTAAGCACTGTTGCTTTCTGCAGTTATTTAGGAGCAGTGGCGGAAGAAGTACTCATATATTTTACTTAAAATATATATATATAACGTAAAAAAAGTAGCAATACCACTATATAAAATACTTACAAGTAAAAGGCCTGTGTTCAAAACGTTACTTGAGTAAAGTATTGGCATCAAAATCCTCCTATAATTTGACAAACCTCTGTAGTGTGTGGTGCATGGTGTCATGGTGAGGCTGCCCGGTTCTCCTCAGTGGCTGGAGCAATCGCTCTGAATTTGCACACTTTTGCAACTACTTTCGCCTGCGCACTTCACCGGGTATGGTCGAGTTAGTATACTTAAAGCACCAACAGTAAATACTAAAATGTTTGAAAATAGCAGATCTACAAGCTTGTAGATCTGCTATTTTCAAACAGCCTATGTATAAAATAGGTCTAAAGTGGTTAATGTATGTTTTATGATATTATAATTTAAGAATAGCATGTTCATTCAATCACATCTGTGTAGTTTCACTGTGTATGGCATGTAACAAAATATTAGACCTTAATTTTCGAATGTTGTAATCATGTAGGCCTACTTTACTTTACTTAAAATCATTTTCATTCCAAACTTGGAGTTCTGTGTCACTCAAGAAGACTACATGTGAAACCCCGCCCAGTGGGGTCTGAGCACGGCCATTCTGTCCTATTGGTTGGGGGTTAAACCCTACCCTTCTGCCTCGTCTGCTTCCTGTCTGCTTTGCCTACAACATGTTTGCCTTGCCATAGATATAGAAACCTAGATACCTCATTGGCCTCTGCAGTTCGTTGGAGCGACCTGTTTCGCATGGTGGCCACCATATTTCCAGGGGGCACGGGCACTGGCCAATCACAGCGCGTTGACTACTGGCCAATCACAGCACGTCTTTTCCAGGACTTGTCAGAATCTAGTTGTCCTGCCCCCACCTGCCTCTGATTGGTCTACCGAACGCCCCCTTCTGTGGCGCACGTGGAAGTTTCCAGCTTGCCCCCCGGAAGCGGAAGCGCGCCCGCCATACAGACGCTTCAGAGCCAGAGGAGGCGTCTACCTTTATATGTCTATGTGCCTTGCTCTATATGTGCCTTGCGGCCCTCTGGCTCTACCCCCCCTCCCCTAAGGCAAGTCAGTTTTATCAAACCATGTGACTTCCATAGAGAATGAATTGAAATGGCCTTATGCCTCACGTAAGGCATGAGGCAGCCACAAAACACTTGTTTTAACTGTGTGAGGGAGGCCCTCGAATACAGCTAGGAGCAAAGATAACACTAGGAAATACTAGGCGGTAGGAAATAACACTTTGACATAAATTTACAAATAAACAAGGAACAGAAAACTCAAGGGCAAATATATAGACATACATGGACTAACTGGACACAGGTGAACTCAACAGACAATCAACACTGGGATAGGCTGGGGGGACTAAGATGACACAGATGGAAACACTGACAAATCACAAGACTGGTTAGACAACAGAACTACAGGGGCAGACAGGAACACTAGGAACTATACTACAAAATGAAGTTACGGGCATAAAGGCAAACAGAGTAACAGAAATAAAACATACTGTACAGGCCTAAACAGGCCTAAAGAGTCCAAAACCTAAACAATACGGTCAAAGTCCGAGGCCTGAGGAGCGGACCGTGACAACGTTAGTATGGTGACTTTATACATTTGTCAGATACTTGAATGTGTCCTTATATTATTATCACTTTACCCAAATACAACTCAAGTTTTTTGACCAGTGAATGTGGACGTAACAGCAACAATATACAGTTTGTGTTAGGCAGCAGATGTGAAAAGACAGACGTTGGTGTTTGTGGAGTGTGGGTGCATCTGTGGCTGAGGCTGACAGCGGGGAAGTGGTGTAAAGTAACTAAGTGCATTTACTCAAGTACTGTACTTAAGTACAATTTTGAGGTATTTTTTTTACTTTACTTGCGAATTTCCAATTTTCAATACTTTTACTTCAACTCCACTACATTTCAGAACCAATTATTGTACTTTTACTCCATTACAATTATTTGAAAACTTTAGTTACTAGTTACTTTTTTGATTTGGAATATTATTACAAAGCATACATAAACCACTACAGCTCTATATACATTTCGGCCATTTGGAAATAGCAGATCTACAAGCTCACAATGCGTCGCATCGCAACGTATTTTGAGCTTGTAGATCTGCAATTTCAAAGGATTTTTATACTTTTCATACATCTGAAAACTTGTGAAATGGGACATTCTGCATAATGAGTACTTTCTACAGTTTGTACTTTAAGTACATCTTGATACCAATACTTTTGTACTTTTACTCAAGTAAATTTTGAATTCCGGACTTTTACTTGTAACAGAGTATTTCTACTTTGCAGTATTGATACTTTTACTTAAGTAAAACATCTGATTACTTTTTCCACCACTGCAGCGGGGCATAGAGAGACGGCCCATCAGCTCAGGATGAACAGTTCTGCATTCGTGTACAGACGTGATTGGACAGCTGATCAAAAGCGATCCACGTCATAAACGCATGTCTGAAAGTTTTGAACTATTTTCATCTTTCAAAGACTCTTTGGCCAGAAAAGGCACTAATTTCTCACAGACTTAAAGCTAAAATATAAAATCGGTGCCTAAAATCTTCATATTTTTTGGGGGGAAAAAGCTCTGTGTGAATTATACCTTACTTTCTTGCTAATATTTTTTGATCACATAAAGACATCTAAAGCAAGGCGGAAACATCAGTGGAGATATCACATTAAAAAAACATAACATTTATTCCATTGACATGCTTTTACAGTATTTACAGTCATGTTTTTCCCTCTACACCAAATCTCCTCACCGAAAATAATAGATCTACAAGCTCCTGTTTGAAGTAGATTTGCTATTTTTTGCTCATTGTTTTTGCCAAATATGCGCCTATTCTGACATAACCAGAATAGGGAGGGATACTAGGGGTCATGTGGTTAATTATATACAAGTATTCCTTCATTGACATTGTTCAAATACTAGTTCAATAAAGCTACTAGTAATAATAATAGTAATAATAGTGACATTTACTCACAGAGTAGAGCGCAGAGCAAGGCGCGCCCCATCTTCCGCTGTGCAACTCTGAAAAGAAAAACCTTTCTACTTCCTAGTCATACTAGAGAGAGAGAGAGAGAGAGAGAGAGAGAGAGAGAGAGCTAGTAAATTTCCTCATTTATTTGAAAGAGAGGCTGAGGTAAAGGTGTGATGTCATTCATTGCAGGTCTAAATAGATGTCACTAAGTATTAACACAAAACCCACCAACTAGATATGAGCGACTATATGTGATTCTGACGTTGACCTTGATTCTGGCCTTGGCTGTAAACCTTTTTAACCCAAAAGTAAACCAAGTCTCTACTAAGTACCAGCCTGGATCAAACCTCAACTTTAATGAAAATCCTCACTTGAATTGTTGATTTAGTTGACAAAACCCTGCATGTCACACATTGCTGAAGGCATAAAGAATCAACTTTGTTTCACAAGTACTGTAATGTTTTAGAACATGGTCACTGTCGGACCGGAACCTTGTAGGTCCAAAACAAAGCTCTCTCACAAGCTCTGGCTAAAGTGTCAAATTATGTAAATACTTATGAAACCCACAGACATACTGAACCAGGCATGACCTGTTTTAGGCATGTCATTATAGGTGAACATTTTCAAAAAGTGTCTTTTTAAAAAGATAGTGAAAGTAGCAGATTTACAGGCTTTACACGATGCAACGTTTAATGGTTGCCCACCCCTGTTTTAAAAAATGTTGGTGTCAATATTGATCAAAAATAATCATGATAATCAATTTGGCCATAATGGTGCAGCCCTATATAGTAGCCAAGCCCTATATAGTAGCGTGTGTGTGTGTGTGTGTGTGTGTGTGTGTGTGTGTGTGTGTGTGTGTGTGTGTGTGTGTGTGTGTGTGTGTGTGTGTGTGTGTGTGTGTGTGTGTGTGTGTGTGTGTGTGTGTGTGTGTGTGTGTGTGTGTGTGTGTGTGTGTGTGTGTGTGTGTGTGTGTGTGCGTGCGTGCGCGCGCGCGCGCGCGCGTGTGTGTGCGTGTTTCTGTTTGAGCATGCATGTGAGTTCATGCATGCAGTTAAAAGACTAATAATCATAGAGCACAAAGGGGTGGGTTGTCACGACATTGTATGACAGGAAGACGGACGTCTCTGTACAACCACAGTGTTGTGGTTTGTCTTCACTTTCCTCTGCAAACATAGTATGTTACTTCTGAGAGAGAGAGAGAGAGAGAGAGAGAGAGAGAGAGAGAGAGAGAGAGAGAGAGAGAGAGAGAGAGAGAGAGAGAGAGAGAGAGAGAGAGAGAGAGAGAGAGAGCAGTATTAAAGGAGGAGTTCACCCAAAAATTACTTATTTTCTATCAATTGCAAATAATCTACTTTGTGTCTCCTACCGGATACACTAACCGGTAGGAGAAGGGAATCAAATTATTAGCTTAGGAATGCAACAAAAACGAAAAGAAATCCATGAATTCAAGGCTTCATGGGGTGTGCAATTGATAGAAAATAAATGAACTCCTCCTTTAAGTCTGCAAAGATGTATTAATTAGCAGGAATATGTAATTCAAACCTACATTAGCAGGAATGTACAGTAGCACAAAATGCATGTGAAAGCAGTGATATGTTTATGTGACCAGCTTGTTTTTTTTTGTCCTTTAAGTCAATGCATAATAGTGATGTCAATGTTGATCAAAATAATGGTGATAATCATTTGGGCCGTAATGGTGCAGCCCTATATAGTAGCCAATGTTAAACACTAAACGCTAGGCTGGTGTGAGAGTCCACAAAAGAAACGGCCGAGGTGTGTCAAAACCACAGTAACTCATAGGCTACATTACTGTGTGTGTGTGTGTGTGTGTGTGTGTGTGTGTGTGTGTGTGTGTGTGTGTGTGTGTGTGTGTGTGTGTGTGTGTGTGTGTGTGTGTGTGTGTGTGTGTGTGTGTGTGTGTGTGTGTGTGTGTGTGTGTGTGTGCGTGCGTGCGTGCGTGCGTGCGTGCGTGCGTGCGTGCGTGCGTGCGTGCGTGTTACTGTACTACATTACTGTGTGTGTACTGCAACTCCCTCCTGGCTGGTGCTCCGGCATCTGCCATCAGACCTCTGGAGCTTGTTCAGAAAGCTGCGGCTCGTCTGGTGTTCAACCGCCCCAAATTCTCCCACACAACTATCCTTCTCCGTTCTCTACACTGGCTCCCCGTAGCAGCTCACTTTCAGTTTAAAACCCTGGTGCTAGCCTATAGGGCAGTGAGAGGAACAGCTCCTTCTTACCTTCGGGCTATGGTTGATGCCTACACCCCTGCCCGACCACTTCGGTCTGCCACCTGGGGGCGACTGATTGCCTCGTCACTCAAGGGTCCTTCTGGTCAATCGACACTGTCACAACTTTTTTTCTGTTCTGGCCCCACAGTGGTGGAAGGAACTTCCCACTGATGTCAGGACAGCAGAGTCACTGCCCATATTTCGCCGCAGGCTGAAAACCCACCTCTTCAGGAAACACTACCCTTCCTCTTCGCCTGGCCTACTTGTTGTTAACTAGTTGTACGAACTCTTGTTTTATTTTTGTATTGTTTTATTGGATCTTGTTTAGTCGATACACTTATTTGTTGTAGCTCGTGCTCATTTGATTTAGCTATTTTGTCTCATCTGTTTAAGAAAGTAGGTAGCTTATATATTGCACTTTTACCTTAGCGCTAGGTATACTCTTGGTTGCTTGTTTTTGCAGGAAATGCACTTAAGACTGCTGGTGATTATTGTTTCGTTCCCTACCTATGTTGAATGCACTTTTTGTATGTCACTTTGGATAAAAGTGTCTGCTAAATGAATGTAATGTGTGTGTGTGTGTGTGTGTGTGTGTGTGTGTGTGTGTGTGTGTTTGGGTGTGGGTGTGTGTGTTCCTCCATCACAGTCACGCAAGAACGCACGCACGCACACACACACGCACGCACGCTGGCTTCAGACAACACAGCTTCCAGGGTCCACCATGGTAAGGTGATGGTTCCTTGGAGAGGTTGTTAGAAAGTATTAGTTCTAATGCTTCTCACCAAATGTTATTAATGGTTATTAATGTACTTTAAGGCTTAAAATCTTCCTGAATTGACTCTCCCCTGTTACGCTGAATCATGAACTATTCCTCTAGCCACATGACTTCAGGATGTGGCATGTATTTTTGAAACCATATACCAGAAGTAGTATAAGTATCACTGTTTAATTTGCCATGTAAATAATAAAACAAACAAACAAAAGCACAAAATGGTTGGTTGGTGGTCGTTGGTCAGTTGAGTCATTTTTAACATTGGCTGAAAATATAACATATTTCCGAATGTCGTGGTTATCATGTTAGCCTCACACGGGAAAGGTCCCTGGCTCGAAACCGGGTGGAAGCACGCTTAGTTGAGACCAAGGCTCGATTGTTTGATAGCACCTCGATTGAAATTCATTGCGTTTCCTTAAAGAAAGTGAAGAGGACAGTGTTTATAGCGTTGTTTGAATAGGTGCTTGTACTTTCATCACGGTGGCAAAGAAACCGGGCATAAACAGGCTTTTCTGTGACTTTTCTGCATGTATGCCTTAATCTCACTCTGTAAGGATTCCTAGGCATCAAAGTTAGGCACATCCTACCAAAGCTTCATAAATAAAACACTGTTTTAATGAACATTACAGCTACATTTTATTAAAGTATTATTATATATTAAACATCTATTTGATCATAATCAAAATATGTTTATTGGACAGCAGTATTATGTATGTATTTGTAGTGTTTACTTAGAATAATGACTGTGCAGAGGATTTGGTTTTCTTGTTGTTCTACTGTGTTCACAGTCACTCACATTCACTGCTCACAATGCAACTGACCCTCGCTTTTCAGCAGTCCAACAGTGCCATCTATTGGCCTTGGATAGTATAACCTTTCAGGACACTTTTAGTTAAGCCTCAATAGGCTCTGTGCATGACTGTCAGAATCCCTCTTTCCTTGGTGTTTTGCGCAGGTGGGCAGGGTTTTGAGGTTATGTTTAGGCATATCGGTTTTGGGGCTAGGGTTAAGGTAAGGGTTAGGCATAGTTTTAGTGATTGATTGATTGATTGATTGATTGATTGATTGATTGATTGATTGATGTACTTTATTTAGTAAGACATGAGAACAACAGTACATGGAAGTATAAATTCACAATACAAGGTCTACTAAACTGGAAGACTCATTAAGCACTGAGCTTGTTTGAGATGAGATCCCCATGCACACAAATCATGATGACATATAAGAGACAGACAGATATACACTAGGCCTACTATACAGAACGTCATGCAGTACAATCAGCTTACAGGTTACTGGTATGAAAAGTAAAACATATGTACAAGAAAAAAATAAAACAGTTCTGGGAGGGGGGGGGGGGTAGTTTGGACTTTGACAGGGGCCATTTTCGAATTGCAGCCTCCTGAAGGTGTTTCTTTAGGGCCTCCTTTACTCATTTAGGTAGGGCATATTATATATAGGGAACATTTTTGTTTTTGTTGTTGTAATGAGGTTAGGGTTAGGGTTAGGCATAGTTTTAGTGAGGTTAAGGTTAGGATTATAAAGTATTCAATCAATTCAATCAATAGGATTAGGGATAGGCAAATATCAACTCCCACTTGGGGCGAAACACCAAGGAAAGAGGGAGACATTGCTGTTTCCTGTTCCAGGTCAGTTTCTCACAGCAGATTTGAACCCAAAACACACAATACACCTTCATAATGTGATTTAGATACACAGACAGGCAGGAGTGATGGATCCCATATTCTGCCTGTCAAACATTGCTGCAGGCAGGGTGACAAAGAATCACATGTATTTCACAATGTATGCCTTAGAATCTGCATGAGAAGGTGAGTGAAATCTGTGTCTAGTGAGAAAATGAGGAAGGCCAAGTCGTTGTCAAAGACCTCATAGTTGAAAAATATTAGTTCTAACTTCTTCATTGTAAGAAGATTATGTTCCAGGCTGTAGACTTGGTAGTGAAATGAACAAACAAACAAACAGTATTGAATGCTAAAGTCAAAACATCTGTGTTCACATCAATGAGAGATAATTCACCTGTTGCCTCATTCTATAAGGTTTACGTTGTTTTAAAGTGCATTAAACAGCAGTTTATCAGCTATTTTGAACATTTGGGAATTTACTTCTATTCTGGGGGTCCCCAGCACAAAATATTGTCAGATGGGGCAAATATTGTACTTTTACACCACTATAATTATTTGAAAACTTTAGTTTTCAAATACATTAGAAGATAGAAGATACATTAACCACTTCAGCCCTAGATACATTTCGGGCATTTGAAGATAGCCGATCTACGAGCTCACAATGCAAAAAATATTCCACATTTCTTTCTAGATATTTGTTTTAATCTACAGCATTGTGAGCTTGTAGATCGGCTGTTTTCAAATAGCCATACACAATAAGCTTCTCCGACCTACTACTTGCTGGGGACCCCCTGGAACCCACTCATGGACCCCCGGGGGTCCCCGGACCCCACTTTGAGTACTAGCGCTGCATCCTGGCACCCCCTAGGTTCTAATGCAGTGTTCTAATGGTGACATTAAAGTAAAATGTGAAAGATGAGCTGTCAGAATGATTTGACACTGTTTTTGGTGGCATAACAGATGAGGAACATCAGTGTGAAAAGAAACTTTTAATTGAAATGCAATTCACACAAGCACAGATGTGATGCACCATGTTCACATTTAAAAGATGATTCATACAAGGTTTATCACAACATAGTGAGGAAGAAACTATATCTGGATCAATCAGCAATGGATAAGGCACATAGGAGTCGAGACAATATTCTAGGTGGAGGTGGTTATGCTTTCATGTACATGATATCATGGTCAGAAGTACATTAACACTCATGTCAGTGGTACGGTAGTTCTGCCTGGAGCTCAGGGCAGAGATCATAGTTGTACTGTAGCCGCCTGAAGGACAAACTGAACCATAACAAGATAGGCTGTATCAAAACAATAGCTATCAGGCCTAGTGGAGACATCTAGGCTCTTACAAGCTGTCAAATATCACAACGTATTGTAGAAGTATTATAAGTGATGGTATAATTTAAAGGTTAGATATAAGCAGCCATATCATTTCTTCCTCAATAGCAAAGTTTATTCTAAAAATAAAACTATATATTCACTACTAATGCACTCATGTACTAACCATTCATATAAGCATACACACTGAATTGAGAAATGAAGTAGAAGAAACAGAAGAAAGAAAGAGCAAAAACTAAAACGTGAATGAAAGTAGCTTTCAACAGCTGGTCAAAACCTGTACAAACATTAAGAGTGCATAATCTAAAAGAAAACATGTGAACAAAAATATTATTTTAAAAAAACATTTCGTTAAAATATGTTAAAAGGTGGTGTAAGTGAATTGTTAACCACTTGAACCCCAGCTCCCGAAATAGCCGATCTTCAAGCTCACAATGTGTCGCAACTCGACACGTTGAGAGCTTGTAGATCTGCTATTTTTTGGCACAGAGATTTGGTGCAGAGTGAAAGAAAAACTGTGTGCCAAGTTCAATTACAACTCAGGGTTGTTTTAATAAGTATAGACTGTTCAAGTGGTTAAAATAAGCGTAATAGCTTATACCTTTATATTCCGATAGTAATCATTGCTATAGAGTGTTTGTTCAGTAACAGGAGTCTCCATGTCTCTCCAGCTCTTTATTAAATATAAAATTAATGTTCAGGTTGGGATACCAATTCTATCCAATCAGGAGAGAACTCATAGGACACTAAACAAGTGAGATTGGAACTGATGCTACAAGAACATCTGCAGACAAAATGTTAACATGAAACACTGTACAATTGAAGTTGATAAATGATCTTTGTGGATTTTATCCAATCTGTTTACTAAGGAGCTGGAGAGAGAGACGTGGAGACCCCTGTTACTGAACACACACTAGTCTACAGCAATGATTACTATCAAAATATAGAGCTTTAACTTTGTTAACAAAACACCTTGTCTGTCTGTTTGAAGGGATCTAATTAAAAACACATATAAAACATAATTGTAAGCTTTAGCATTGTAAGCATACACATCAGTTGTTTCTATACTGCACAAGTTCATGGGGTAAAATGAAGCAACTGTAAAGTTACACGTTACAAGTTTGATAGTAATTTCAACAACATTTAAACTGTGCTTAACCCATTAAGACCGGGAACGCATCTCTGTCATTTTGTTTTTCTTTGGCTATTCAAAAATAGCAGATATGCAAGCTCATAGCGCGGCACCGAGTGCCGCGCTATGAGCTTTTAGATCTGCTATTTTTGAAGAATCGTGAAAATATGTTGGCCGATTCTACAAATGTTGTCTAAATCCTATAACCGATCTTTGAAAAAAACGTATGTTGCTATAATATCAGTGGGTTCTCAAATGTTTTCATGTCAAGGACCCCCAAAATGATATGTATTTAGCTGCGGACCCCCATCTCAAAACATTTTGTTCCAGGGACCTCTGGAAGCAAAGATTTGAGTTAAAAATGTTCGCTTTAAAAATATATATATTCAAAGATTTGCAGATCTACAAGCTCTGCGCTATGAGCTTGTAGATCTGCTATTTTTGAATGTAGCTCAAATCTAAAATGACACAGACGCGTTCCCCGATTGAACAGGTTAATATCAATCCAAACTTTGACTTCATTGACTACATCACTGTTTCCCAAACAGCGGGTCGGGACCCATGTTTGGGTCACAGACACATTTTTTATGCAAGTAAATATTCCCCTTTTTCAAAAATATATTAATCATAAGAATTAAACAAAGTTTAAACAAAAAAAAATCACAACTTCATAAAATAAACCAAATCATTTCCATACATTTATTAAACTTGTATATCTGCTATTTTCACAAGTTTGGGTCCCGGGCAAACTTTTGGGTCTTGAGCTAAAACGTTTGGGAACCACCGGACTACATATGGTCAATGCAGGTACATGTTATTGATTGATTAAATACTTATACTAATATTAACAGTTAGCAAACAGTACAGAGGTACAGTTATACGATAATGCTAAACGGATAACACAAAAATCCCTGAGGGCGTGTTTCCACTGTGGTCCTGTACTCAATTAATCAAGACATACAATACTATACGAGAGATCATCAATACTAGGAGCAGTAAAAGTATATTTACAGAAACAACACTGGGGGGGTCATTTATTTTAGCAAGCTAGAAGACGGGGGCTCTTTTATGGCGGTTTTAAGGAGGGTAGGAGTCAGATCTTTGTATGGCTGGTGGTAGGGCATTCCACATTTTGGTGTCATAATAGTAGAATGAATTCATCCCCATGTTTGTGCCAAATCTGGGGGGGAATGAGATCAGTGGAGCTCCTTCTGGTGCCCGTGGGCGTCACTAACCTTTTTAAAGTTATGGTGCAAATGTTTTAGATCCATTGTTATACCTATACATCACTGGTTCTCAAAATA
This sequence comes from Gymnoscopelus microlampas, assembly GCF_963454915.1. Classification (NCBI taxonomy): domain Eukaryota; kingdom Metazoa; phylum Chordata; class Actinopteri; order Myctophiformes; family Myctophidae; genus Gymnoscopelus; species Gymnoscopelus microlampas. The sequence goes on from NC_139949.1 coordinate 51,036,202, forward strand.
ATTTCATGTCAAGGACCCCCAACTTAGTATGTATTTGGCCGCAGACCCCCATCTGAAAATATTGTGTGACAAGGACCTCCATTTTCCACCATGTTTTTGAAAATAACAGAAGAAGCGTTGAGAATTTGCTATATATATATATATATATATATATATATATATATATATATATATATATATATATATATATATATAGGGTTAAAGTGTTTCAACTGATTTTATTGCTATGTTTTTTAGTTTTGCTGGGGACCCCCTTGGAACCCCCTCAAGGACCCCTTGGGGGTACTCGGACCACACTTTGAGAACCACTGATGTATATACATGTTACCCTACATTTATTGGAGCAGATCTATTTGACTTCATCCACGTGCCGTCTAGGGTTGTCGTTGGTTGTCCTATACGTCACTAGGAGGAGGATCTGAAACAAAGTCATAAACATTTAAGACAGGATCTACTCTGTCATTGAACAAGCAATATAATATGTAGTCTGGCATTTTGTTTACTATTCTTACATAAATGTGCAATATGAACCAACTGTTTCCCCTCATTCACTTGTTGTAGTTTTGTCATTTTTTGAGTTCAGTTTTGCCATCTCAGATAAATCTGCTCACTTGCAATTCCCTCAACGTCCACTTGGCTTCAAAATATCATTTTGAAGCAAACAAGCCCAAAAAACAAGCCCAAAGTCACTTATAATAAGCACACCTGGCAACACTGGCCAGCTCTGCTCTAACGCATAGTGAAAAACATTTTTCTTTTTCATTTCAGCTTGTATTTTACCAACATGATTGGCTCAAAGACTGACCGTGCTGCAGTGGGCAGTACGCATCATCATAATCCCCGCTTTGATTGGTCCTCTGGTCTGAAGCTGAGCCACGATTGGCTCCCGGAAACTGGACAGGTCTGTAATTAAAATATATATATTTTTAGGCCTATCAGAAATGAATTAGAAAATGAGAGTAATCTGCTGCTGCCACGTTGATGAATGGACAGAGATCACTACTGTACTTACCTGACATAATCCGGATCTGTAAAAAAGAAAAAGAAAAGGAAGGGAATGGTTGTCAACAGATAGAAGAGCACACATGAAAAAAAACAAGTGAAAAAGTGAAAAAACGGAGTCCGCACAATGGTAGTACCATGACGTTATACACATCATGGTAATAAACCTTCTGATTGTTTGGAGCAGTGGTTCTCAAACCTTTTCATGTCAAAGACCCCCAAATTGACACTAATTAGCCCGTGGACCCCCATTTGAAAAGATATGCCAGGGACCCCCATAAGAGAAGATTTTTTACGGCTCTAGCAGTGATTCTCAACCATTTTAATTTCAAGGACCCCCAGTTTGACATGCATTAGAGGCTACGGACCCCCATTTAATGGCATTTCTATCTCTTGGACCCCAATTTATATTATAACATTAATGTTATTTTAACTCTCAGAGTTACAGACCCAAGGGTCTATTTGGTTACTATTCTAACATTTAGCTGGGGACCCCCTGGAACTCTGTCAAGGACCCCTGGGGGTCCCCGGACCCCACTTTGAGAACCAATGGTTTGGAGCATATTCCAGTGTTTTTCACAAATATTATGGGTTGTACCATGAACTTATTGAGCAGTAGGTGACACAAGAGAATAGAGTAGAATTTAGGAATGTATATTCTAGAACGGTAGGAAGCGATCAACAATGTATAATGGTGGTGAAAATGACCCTCACTGTTTTTTAAGTCAGGGATCAAAATAAAAACAAAGGCCAAATCAAATGACATGAGATTAGATATCAGATTGGGTCTTTAAAAAGTATATATATATATAATTTACCGTTTTCATAGTCGTCAGGGTGAGTGATTCTTCCATAGATGCTCGTGTTGCCTAAAGGTAAACAAATCAGCATCATTTGGTGCTTAATTGTATTTTTAGTTCAAACATTTTTTTTTTTTCAATTTAGTTAATTATTCTGTTAATTAGAAGATGAAAAAAACTACTCAAAACAAACTAACAGACTTAAAAAGCACATTCACTGTTTATTGAATGAAGAATTATTTGAAGTTATGCATTCATTTTATTGTTGTCAACTGTCCTTAAAGGACAACTTCACCCATTTTAATCCTATCTTCATATAAATGGTCCTCACTAATAATTATGGCACTACTTTTTGTCTACTCACTCTCAGAGGAGGCCTGTGGACAGTTCAGAAACCCGCCTACCAGTGACATCATTGATGGGGAATTCAGCCTAATAGAAACTACAGGCGTTTTATTCTCTGAACATTAGCATGCTGTAATAGAAGCCATTGTTCTCGCGTTAATAAAAATAAAAAGACCCTGCCTAACGATGATGTCACTGGTAGGCGGGTTTCTGAAGTGTCCACAGCTCTCCTCTGAGACAAAGATCGAGTAGAATAAAATGGTATCATTTTATCATGAGCTTTAATGAGGACCAATTATATGAAGACATGTTGAAAATGGGTGAAGTCGTTCTTTAACCAACATGATTGGTTGAAATACTGACCGTGCTGCAGTGGGAGGTACACATCATCAGCAGTCCTCTGGTCTGATGCCGAGTCCTGATTGGCTCCCGGAGACTGGACAGGTCTGTAATTAAAATATATGTATTTAGGCCAATCAGAAATGAATTAGAAAATGAGATGTAATCTGCTGCTGTCAGATTGATGAATGGACAGAGATCACTACTGTACTTACCTGACATAATCCGGATCTGTAAAAAAGAAAAAGAAAAGGAAGGGAATGGTTGTCAACAGATAGAAGAGCACACATGAAAAAAAAACAAGTGAAAAAACAGAGTCCACACACTGGTATAATTGTGCTCCAAACGATAAAAGGTTTATACACATCATGGTAATAAACCTTTTGATTGTTTGGAGCATATTCCAGTGTTTTTCACAAATATTATGGGCTGTACCATGAACTTATTGAGCAGTAGGTGACACAAGAGAATAGAGTAGAGCTTACGAATTTATATTCTAGACCAATAGGAAGTGATCAACAATGTATAATGTTGGTGAAAATTACCCTCACTGTTTTTAAACATCGTAAGTCGGGGATCAAAATAAAAACAAAGGCCAAATCAAATGACATGAGATTAAATATCAGATTGGGTCTTTAAAAAGTATATATATATATAATTTACCGTTTTCATAGTCGTCATGGTGAGTGATTCTTCCATAGATGCTCGTGTTGCCTAAAGGTAAACAAATCAGCATCATTTGGTGCTTAATTGTATTTTTAATTCATTTTTTTTTCAATGTTGTTAATTATTTCTGTTATTTAGAAGAAGAAAAGACAACACAAAACAAACTGACACACTTAAATGCAATTTCAAAAAGCACATTCACTGTTTATTGAATGAAGAATTATTTGAAGTTATGCTTTAATTTGGATTCAGATTGGAACCAGTTATTGTTAAGTGTCATTAAAGGAAAACTTCACCCATTTTCATCCTATCTTCATATAAATGGTCCTCACTAATGCTTATTATAACATGGTACTACTTTTTGTCTACTCACTCTGTGTCTCAGAGGAGAGCTGTGGACAGTTCAGATACCCTACCAGTGACATCATTGATGGGGAATTCAGCCTAATAGAAACTGCAGACGTTATATTCTCAGAAAATTGGCATGCTATAATGGAAGCCATTGTTCTCGCGTTAACAAAAATAAAAACATTGAAATCCCGTTTGAAAAAAATACCCTGCCTAACGATGATGTCACTGGTAGGCGGGTTTCTGAAGTGTCCACAGCTCTCCTATGAGACACAGACCGACTAGAATAAAATATATCAAATATAATTTTATCAGCATTAATAAGGACCAATTATATGAACACAGGTTGAAAATGGGTGGAGTCTTCCTTCAACCAACATGATTGGTTCAAATACTGACCATGCTGCAGTGGGAGGTACACATCATCAGGAGTCATGTGGTCTGCAGCTGCGTTTTGATTGGTTCCCTGAGACTGAACGGGTCTGCAATTCAAAAATAAAAGATATGATATCATTTATCATATCTGTAATGGAGTAAAATATCATATCATATTATGATATGATATGATATGATATTCTATATATACTCCATTACAATTATTCGACAACTTTAGTTACTAGTTACTTTGTATATTTTGATTATTATTACAAAACATACCACTTCAGCCCTATATACATTTTGGCTATTTGAAAATAGCCTAAAAAAGATCTGCAAGCTCACAATGTGTCGCATGGCGACGCATTGCAAGCTTGTAGATCTGCTATTTTCAAAGATTTTTATACATCTGAAAACTTGTGAAATAGGACATTCTGCTAGACTAGATACTAGATTTTGATGCCAATACTTTTGTACTTTTACTCAAGTACATTTTGAATTCCGGACTTTTACTTGTAACAGAGTATTTTTATATTGCAGTATTGATACTTTTACTTAAGTAAGAAATATGCATACTTTTTCCACCACTGTTAATAGTATGTATGTACTGTATGTATGTATATAACAGAACTGAAGTATAAAACGAGATGTAATCTACATAGATCAGTACTTACCTGACGTAACCTGGATCTGTGAAAAACAACAACATCGATTTAATAACAATGTCTTTCTATTCAAACAATGGCACCATTTTAAAAGTCTTGTGTCTGTGCTTGTTTTAGGTTGTATCGCTTATTAGCAGTAAATACAATAGAACAGCTACACACCGTTTTAAAGGCAGTTGTCAGTCAATACAATTGAGTTAAAACTGTATTAGACTGTTGATGTTTTTTCATATCAGTGATTTCATTTTTGAATGATACGGCTCTCGTCTCTCGAGGCGTTACGGTACATGACCTGCACGTCTTGATAAATGAGCTATCATCACGTGATAAATCATATGGTTTCGGATCATCATGTACTCACCGATACCAGCATTTGAGGCAGTATCGGAGGCATTTTCATAGTCATCAGGGTGAGTGATTCTGCCATAGATGTTTGTGTTGCCTAAAGGTAAACAAATCAACGTCATTTGGTGCTTATTGTTATTTTCATTTCAAACATGTTTTCAAATGTATTACGTATTCTGTTGTTCAGAAAGAAAATACCACAAAAGAAACCGATAGACTTTAGTGCAATTTCAAAAAGGACATTAACTGTTGGAGATTCATTTGAATTCATGCATTTATTTTGATTCAAATTAGAACCAGTAGTCCTTGTTAGAAGTGTCCTTACCCAACATGATTGGTTCAAATACTGACCTTGTTGCAGTGGGAGGTACACATCATCAGGAGCTGCACTTTGATTGGTCCTCTGGTCCGTAGCTGAGCCCTGATTAGTTCCCTGGGACTGAACTGGTCTGTAATAAAGAAAGAAACAATAAATAAAGTAGAAAACATTTTACTGCTATAATGTTGATGAATAGACAGAGATCAATACTGTACTTACCTGACACAACATGGATCTGTAAATGAAAAACATCAAATTGTACCATAAATCTTTGAACATTTACTTTGCTATGCATTATACTGCATCTTTTAAGGAGATTTATCCTCAGTGATTGTAATCTTGATGTAATCCATCTAATGTAGTATTACTCACCTTTGGATGTTCTGTATCGACACAGCAGGACCAGAACGATGGTCAGTAGAATCACAGCAAGAAGTCCCACAATCAGTCCCACTACATGTGGAGAACTGTGTTCCACAGATCCAGACATCACTAGCAAAGAAATGTTATCATAAATTATTGAGTCAATAAATGCACTGCTGTTTAGTCACTGTGTGTGTGTGTGTGTGTGTGTGTGTGTGTGTGTGTGTGTGTGTGTGTGTGTGTGTGTGTGTGTGTGTGTGTGTGTGTGTGTGTGTGTGTGTGTGTGTGTGTGTGTGTGTGTGTGTGTGTGTGTGTGTCTTCTACCATCTCTAATTGCACAATGTGTAAAGTATGTACTCACATCTCACTGCCATCCAGCTCTGAGGTGACTCTCCTCCACAATATTTACACTTGTAGAAGCCCTCATCAGACCTAGACACAGCAGGGATGATCATCTCTCCATTGGTTTTATTTCGGACCAGCTCTTCGTTTCTATAAAAGTCCACGTTGGAGAGTGACAGGTCTGTTCTGTGTTTGCAGTGAAGAGTGACAGACTGTCCCTCAGTCACAGGGTGAACAGGGCTCACCAGGACGACAGAACCATCTATAAAACAGTTAGAAAGTTAAAAACAATTCACATGTTACAATTCACACTGAGCAAATACAAACGTTTGCTTTTAATTAGTTGATGGAATGATGCACACCAATCACAGATGTGTGCAAAGTGCATACCGATCGGACGCTAGGTTCATGATTTGTGAATTATTTTTCTACAAACTTTGGAAGCCAATCGTTACCAATCGCAATAGAGGTACAACAAATATCTTACTTGATTATGAATCTAACAAAGGAGTAGTTTTCCTGCTGAGCCTAATTTTACGTGGACTTTGGAACTATACCTTCAAAGATGATGTTCTGCAAAGCGTCCTTGATTCCATCAAGTGCTTGAAAGTTGGTCACTCGAAACACATACTTTGATGGATCAGTAGCAATGATGTCCAACTCAGCTTTTGCATCAGGATCATTAAAAGCATTTCCAACCTTAGGATACCAAGATACAGTGTTAGCAATGTTGTGAATGACAATGTTTCTATATAAATTATAAGTTATGGGTGTAATTCTTAACTCATCTCAACATTGATCTCTTAATGTAGATTCAGAACTGAGCATATTTTGAAACTAGATAGTCATGGTTATTAATCCTAAAGGTCGAAGTCAACGTGTATTTGTTACATTTTGCGTACAAGTACATAAGAGTACAATGATCTTGTTCTGGTTCATCATACATTGTAGCAGCATTAGACATATATGGTGGCTCATTGCTGCCATGTATGATTTTTATGTATTTGTTTTCTGCCGGGGTATGTCCTTAAGACCATTAACCATTCATTTATGGTTTTAAAATCACCTTGAAGTATATTTTAAAAGGATGAGTGAGTCTTAACAACTTACCCCAATGGCAAATCGAACAATGCCTTGCCTTGCAGCAAGGGAAACAGCTTCAGATAAGTTTTTTCTGTCATCAGATACTCCATCAGTAAAGACTATCAGGAACTTGTTCACGTTTGGTCTTGATCCTCTATTTCCTGAAAATAAACCCTGGCTGTGGGAATACAAAGGAAAAAAAGAACAATTTTCTTCTTTTCAAAATAAATAATAATAATTACACACACACACACACACACACACACACACACACACACACACACACACACACACACACACACACACACACACACACACACACACACACACACACACACACACACACACACACACAAAGAACACTCTTGCACCCCAACGGGAGGTGTAGGTCAATGCAAGAAGAATTTCCAAAGTAATACTAGTAACCTTCAAAAGAAGGGACCGCACACTCCTCTAATGCAGGATGACTTAGTTTATTGATGCAGTCTGCACAACGTGTTTGGCTTTATGATATATATATATATATATATATATATATATATATATATATATATATATATAGACTTGCAAACTCATAAAATGTTCGACATGTGTGGTATGTTGTCAATATAAAGGCACTTACACAACATTTCGAATTGCTGTAGCTGTATAAGTCAATTTCTTTTGTTGTCCAATATGATCAATTTGAGATTCCCAAGATCCGGAGGTTTTGAAAGTATCAAAATGATAATGGATGGTGAGGTTGGTTGAGTACTGGACAACTGCAAACTGCAAAAACACAGACAAACCTTGAACTCACTGAAATATACAGTATTCTGTCAAGCAAGTGAAGTGGTTGAGAGAATGAAGCCGGAAGAAAAGGCTTTATAATCAGTTGTATTTTAAATATCATGAGTCATTATTCATTATCATTAAATAATAATCATTAATTAATCATTACATTATATTATATATATTATATATATTATATTTTTCCTCAAACTGGGCACCTCTTCACGTTCGTCTAGCAAATGTGTTGAAATTATGTTTTCTGGTTTAGCCATGTCCTCACTGGCAGGTGAGTCAGTATACAACAACAGTGACAACACAGAAGTGTGTGTGTGTGTGTGTGTGTGTGTGTGTGTGTGTGTGTGTGTGTGTGTGTGTGTGTGTGTGTGTGTGTGTGTGTGTGTGTGTGTGTGTGTGTGTGTGTGTGTGTGTGTGTGTGTGTGTGTGTGTGTGTGTGTGTGTGTGTGTGTGTGTGTGTGTGTGTGTGGAGAAATGAATTGGCATGAAGACTAAATTGGGGAGAAAAGGTGGTAAAAATAATTGGCTGCTCTGAATAAAATAATGACCATCTCACTGTTTATTACCCCTTTTGTAGTTGTGGATACCCTCATGTAAACAAAACAATTATTTCCTCTATACTGACATGTGGAAAGTTAAGCCACCCTCCACTGGTCTCCTTGGTCCAATATAGTTGAACATCATGTTATTGATCATTATAAACAGCATTGTAAACAGTACCCAGATAAGATAGTCACTGTTCATCCCATCATTGATGACGTAATGTCACATCTAATCTTCTATAACAATATGTGCAGCTCTACAGCAGAAAAAAGTGATGGAAATTTGTATCTGAAAAGGCATGTTTTCAGCAGCATAGAAAATGTGGCCCAGTTTGGAAGAAAACAGTCTTATCCTTAAATCTATTACATTTATTTATGCTAGTCCCACCTGTGTATCTCTTCCCACTAGTGAGCGGATCACGCTTTTAACAAAAGTCTTCATTGTGATGAAATCAGAGGGTTTAACACTGCCTGAGCCGTCCAGTAAGAATGCAATATCTGCTGCAATGTCTGCTGCTGCAGGACACTCTGCTAAAAGACGGATGAGAAGAAAAGAATAAGAGCATGGTCATTTGTTGTATTCTGCTGTTTATCTGCAATGTTTACACAATTTACATATCATTTACATACATAGTTATGTATATGGGTCAAAGACAGCTAAGTAGCCTAAATTTGGTGTCCAGAAGCCATAAAAAAAATAAAATCATAAATCCATATAATATTAAATCACCCAACTCTTACCCTTCTTTTGATCCAGAAATGTTTGCGTTATAAACTATTCATTTGCAATAGTTATTATAGCTGTAAAGTGTCAAAAATGTCGTTCATTGTAACTGTTAATGACGTAAGTGTATTTAAAATGTACAAATGCAGCCTAATAATTAAACAAACAGCAATGGCATATATAATGGGTCATATAATGTATCTAAAAATATATTTTTAAACTTGAATAAAATGAAAAATAAGAATAATCTGTATAGGTCAAGGAACTGCCTGAAACACATTTACTGCCAGGGTCTCTCTAGAACAGGCTGCAGCCACTGCCAGGGTTTTTGACCATTCTGGCTAATCTTTGAGGACCCACAGAATATTTTGTGCTATGACTATGAACACATGGAATATCTCAAAACAAAGATTAGAATCTCTAATTTCATTAGGAAACAAAGTGAGTTGATAGCATGTTCCGTTTTCGAGCTATTGGTAGTTGAAAACAGCTTGTTTTCACAAAACAATGCATTTTTTCTTTAGAAACAGAGTTATGGGCATTTTAGTGAAAGAGAGATGTTAAAGGCATAAAAGTGATCTAAAAAGTGATTTGACAGTGATTCGCCTTCATTGACATCAGTCATGTAAGCAGTACTTGCTTGTAAAAAAAACTGCTTTTGAATGTACATTTGTGGTTCTGTTTGGCATATGATGGCATATTTGACACTTCAAACCGTATACGTTTTTGACCCATATTCGTATATATACATACTGTATCTAGTATATATAGATACAGTATGTAGATGGAACAAAAACACGCAAGCAGAATAAATACAACATTTACAAACAGCTTCGGATGACAGGTGACATGTGACAGGAGTAAATATAATAATAATTATTATTATTAATATGTTAAATGTTAAAGGACGACTTCACCCATTTTCAAATAATTGGTCCTCACTAATGCTCATGATAATACTTTACTTTAGTGAGGACAAATTGTATGAAGATTGGTTGAAAAGGGATGAAGTCGTCCTTTAACTGGGTGAATAAAGATAATAGATATTAAATCAAACTTCACCTTGACTGTGTCCATAGGAAAGGAAGCCACTCAGCACTGAAAAAACCCATTTGATTATATCAAGTGAAGCATACATATCTGCAATTACTGTGCAATTATCTGCGGGAAAGTTTGTGCGATTGACTGAAACAGTATAACTCTATGTATGGAACGTTGTATCACTTATTGCAAACAAAGCATTAAACTAGTGGGTGTAGTTGTTGGATGTAATGAAGATTGAGCAACTATATGGCACATGTATCACCTAATGCAGTGGTTCCCAAACTGGGTGTCGGGACCCCCAGGGGGTCCCCAAATCATTTTTGGGGGTCTCCAGATGATCAGCTTAATGTGCAACAATAATTGTATTATTATTTTGGGGGTCCGGGCCTGAAAAGTTTGGGAACCCTTGACCTAATGTGGGAGGACGTATTTGATTAGGATTAAGGTTAGGTTTAGGCATGGTTTTTGTCATCCACAGCGAAGCGGACCACTCGGCCCACTTAGTGAGAACAAACTACAGCCCCTAATATTAAGTTAGTGTTAGGCAATAAACAGTCACAACGATGGAGGCACTAGTGGACTTGAGCAACGAGAGACACCGAGCGTGTGCCGAACGTTGCAAAGTCCACTAGTCCGCCGAATCAGCGCCGTTCAAGTTATGTACTGATAGGGACAGAATGCCCCCTCCCCCCCAGGAGGTGCCAGCTCCGATCACTAGTTTCCACCACGGCCAGTGCAATCCTCTTGGAATGAGACGCAGTGACTAGGGGCGAAGCAGTTCAGCATGCATCACAGAAGGGGGCGTTGCCAAGTTACAGCGATCGGGTGGGAAAGGGCCGTGGCGTCAGAGACGAGCACCGAGGTCTGTGTTTCACCTCGCCCGCCAGTCAGCTCTGCTGCCCAGTCAACAGCTGCTTGCTTTGAGTCACCTAGCCGGAGTCTGGAGCTCATGCTGCTCAGCTGGACCACAACTCTCTTATTCATTGGAAAGCATTATGGAAAATACAACTCTATGGTGAACTCCGTAATGCAATTATATTAGGTATTAAAGGAGTAGTTCACCCAAAAACAATACTTATTTTCTATCGATTACACACCCCATGAAGCCTTGAACTCATGGAGATTTTTAAGTTTTTGTCGCATTCCTAAGCCAATAATAACCGGCTCAAAGAGTTTCCTGCTGAGTCTCCTATTGACTCGGTCATCAAATTATTGGCATAGGAATCCCAAAAAGAAAGAATCCCAATGAATTCAAGGCTTCATGGGGTGTGTAATTGATAGAAAATAAGTAAGTTGGGTGAACTGCTCCTTTAATAGTATAGGTTTAATATCTCTGCTGTCGCCGGCAGCGGTGGCCTAGTGGTTAGAGGGGCGGCCTTGATACCGGAAGGTCCCTAGTTCGATTCCCCAATTCATCACATCAATCATGAATCACCGCTGAATAGCCCTTGAGCAAGGCTTCCATGCAGGGTCCGGCTGGAAACAAGCTTCGTGCTTAGTCCGACACCCTGGGTAAACAACAAACTTTGCTTTGCTTTGCTTTGCTTTGCTTTGCCGGGCAGAAACCGTGTCCAAAATGTAAACTTTTCAGGAAAAGAAACATGTTTTTAAAACAACACAACACTGGTGGTATGGTGACTTTATCTCATATTATCATCACTTTACCCAAATACAACTCAAGTGAGAGTTAGGAGGTTCATGATCAGTGAATGTGGACGTAACAGTGACCATATACAGAACGTGTTAGGCAGTAGATGAGGAAAGACAGACGCTGGTGGTAGTGGAGTGTGGGTGGAGTGTGGGTGGAGTGTGGGTGGAGTGTGGGTGTAGTGTGGCTGAGGCTGACAGCGGAGCAGTGGTGTAAAGTAACTAAGTGCATTTACTCAAGCACTGTACTTAAGTAACATTTTGAGGTATACTCATTTTCTATACTTTCACTTCTACTCCACTACATTTCAGAGCCAAATATTGTACTTTTACTCCATTACAATTATTTGAAAACTGTAGTTACTAGTTACTTTTTTGATTTGGATTATTTTTTACAAAACATACATTAACCACTTCAGTCCTATATACAAATGGGACATTCTGCATAATGAGTACTTTCTACTTTTGGTACTTTAAGTACATTTTTAAGTACATTTTGAGCTCGTTCTGCAGAGATCAATGTGAGGCTGCAGAACGAGCTCAATGAGGAGAAAAACAACAGAAGAAGAGCGAAGAACTCAACATACTCCAGTTCTAGCTTCACTACATTGGCTCCCGGTTGTTTTTAGGATTGATTTTAAATTATTTTACTTCTTTATAAAGCTCTCAATGGTCTGGCACCTTCCTTAAGTACATTTTTAATTCCGGACATTTACTTGTAACAGAGTATTTCTACATTGCAGTATTGATACTTTTACTTGAGTAAAACATTTGAGTACTTTTTCCACCACTGCAGCGGGGCATAGAGAGACGGCCCATCAGCTCAGGATGAACAGTTCTGCATTCGTGTACAGACGTGATTGGACAGCTGATAAAAAGCGATCCACGTCATAAACGCACGTCTGAAAATCTTAAACTATTTTCATCTTTCAAAGAAAATGCACTCTGACCAGCGCCTTCTAAAAGCGGCTGGTTTGCCGTCATCTCTTGGTAATTTCCAGTGGTGTACAGTAACTAAGTACATTTACTCAAGTACTGTACTTAAGTACACTTTTTAAGTATTTGGAGTATTTCCAATTTTCAGTACATTTACTTGCATAATGAGTACTTTCTACTTTTGGTACTTTAAGTACATTTTGATGCCAATACTTTTGTACTTTTACTCAAGTAAGTTTTGAACACAGGCTTGCAGTATTGATACTTTTACTTAAGTATAACATTCAACAGTGTAACTTTAACACAATGTTGTTTAAACACTGTATAAACACTACTTGGTCCCATCCTTTTTTTCCCTCAACACCAAATCTCCTCACCAAAAATATAGACTGCAAGCTCATGTTGTGAATTTGTAGATTTGCTATTTTCAGCGACTGTTTGCCCCATTTTGCCGAATGTTCGCCTATTCTGACATAACCAGAATAGGGAGGGATACTAGGGGTCAAGTGGTTAAATATATACAAGTATTCCTTCATTGGCATTGTTCAAATACTAGTTCAATAAAGCTACTACATTACATTACATTACAGTCATTTAGCAGACTACTAGTAATAATAGTGACATTTACTCACAGAGTAGAACGCAGAGCGGGGCGCGCCCCATCTTCGGCTGTGATGAACAACTCTGAACAACTTCTACTTCCTATTCACACTGAATTAATAGCTACGAGAGAGAGAGAGCGAGAGAGCGAGAGAGAGAGAGAGAGAGAGAGAGAGAGTGCCACCAACTTTACATATGACCGACTATATGTGATTCTGACCTCGGCCTTAAACCATTTTTGCCTCAGTCAGATTTAATCCTATTTAAATCTCTTATGTTACATAACTGGCAGACAGTGTTATTTCTATTTAAATAGTCATAATTTGTATAAACATTTTGGGTAAAATGATTAAGAAATATTTTGTTTTGGATCAGTTTTTTATTTTTCCTGAAAAACTGTGATCCCTGACCATGCATTTAGTAATATAGTTTGTTTTTTTTCCTCCACGAAACAGTGCACTAATTGACCGGGGTGACCTATGATGACACGTCAATGTTGTCAGTTACTGGGAGGTCGGAGGTCACTGAATTGACTACAAAGGGAGTTAGAATCTCAAGAAGGGGAAGTGCACCGGATTGCCTGATTGCCTATGACTATAGGCAATCAACTAAACGATTAAAATTAGTTTGATATCAATTCAACGAAACAGGTCTTTAAGATTTTTCATATTCCATCCTGATTGGCTAAGAATGGCTTTCTAAGTTTGCAGGACCGGTCCGTTTTGAACAAAATGCCTCAAATCATGAACACAGCGTGCAATTTCCGTGAAATTTTGCACGCACATTCCCACTAGACTGAGGAAGAAATGACACTTAAAGCTTTTCAAATCAGCCTCATGGTGATTTAAAATGTACTTAAAGTAGTAAAACTACTCATTATGCAGTATGTCCCATTTCACAAGTTTTGTGATCAAATGTATTCACATCTTTTGAAAATAGCAGATCTACAAGCTCACAATGCGTCACATCGCGAAGCATTGTGAGCTTGTAGATCTGCTATTTTCAAATGGTCGAAATGTATATAAATATATATATGGTCGAAATGCATATATAGGGATGAAGTGGTTAATGTACCTTTTGTGATAATAATCAAAATCTGCAAAGTAACTAGTAATTTTTTTTTTTTTTAAATACTTGTAGTGGAGTAACAATGTAATATTTGCCTCTGAGATGTAGTGGAGTAGAAGTAAAAGTATTGATAATTGGAAATTCTCTGTTAAAGTAAAGAATACCTCAAAATCGTACTTAAGTATAGTACTTGAGTACATATACTTACTGTAGTTACTTTATACCACTGTTCACACTGAACTAATAGAGAGAGAGAGAGAGAGAGAGAGAGAGAGAGAGAGAGAGAGAGATTCACTTTTTTTCCTCCTACTTCTTTAAAGTATTTTCAGATCTGCTCTTCCTTCCTCTTTTTATGGAAGCGAGGCTGAGATGAAGATGTGATGATGTCATTCATCGCGGCTCTAAATAGATGTTCTTTCATTATGCATGGTTTAGAAGTGCAAAATAAATGTCTTGCGTGCAAATTGTGTCTTCCATGATGAGACAAAGGGTCATTCCATCAGTATATTATTCATAAATGAAAAAAGAAAATGTTAATTCTGACGTTGACCGTGGTTCTGACCTTGGCCTTTGACTTTTTTTTAAGTAAAATCTCATAATGGTGGCAGGACTAACTCAGCCATACAAAGCTCACACTACAAAGGGTTCATTGTTGATTTATTTTATTATGATAATACAACAACATGGCATTCCTCGAAGGGAAAAAAAAGAACATTTGTCATCTTGGCACGTAGACTGATCTAGTTGAGCACCAGTTTGGTTTGACCATCTTCCCCTCTCTCTCTCTTTCTCTCTCTCTTCCTCTCTCTCCCCAGGTCTTCCATGATGGACTGGTGAATGTATTGCTTCTCATGAAGACTGGCCTTTCCGCTCTTGTTCGATGGCTGCAACAGAAACAACAAGGTATTATTATTATTAAATGTATGCTGGCATCACTACAGTATATGATCAAGCCTCTCCATCTGCAGCAGTGTTCATATGAATGACCCGGATGTCAAAACATAAATAGTAGGGAAAATACAGATTTCAGAAAGAGGACTGTGTTTCAATGCAGGAAAACACCCCAGCATCATTATATAGTGGCTGATAGAGGGAAAAAAATGCTATATATATATATTCTTAAAATGTAGGCTTAATGTTGTTGCCTACAATCCCTTTAAGTTCTCCTCATAAAAAGGGATGCTAGGGTTCAAGTGGTTAAGGTAAAAAAAGAAAGCATATCACACAAAGATTTGGCGGACCCCCTGTAGAAACTCTGAGGACCCCCTAGGGGTCCCGGACCCCTGTTAAAGACCCCTGGTGTAAACGCAGGATAAAAAGTGAGAACGCAACGGCCTTTGTCGTTTTCTGTTCTGATCGTTGGCGTGTAAACGTGGCCTTACGTTGCAATAAACGTTTTTTATAAAGTGTTTGTTCAGTAACAGGGGTCTGTCTCCCTGTCTCTAGCTCCAGCTCAGAAAACACATTTTCATATTGGGATACGCATGTCATCCAATCAGGAGACGGAACTCTTACAGGATATACAGGATAAACAAGTTAAATTGGAAGTGATAAAACCAAAAAAACACCAGAAAACAGACACTAATGGAACTGGAACTGGCTTTCTCCCCTGATTGGATGAAATTGATGAAAGTGTGTGTGTGTGTGTGTGTGTGTGTGTGTGTGTGTGTGTGTGTGTGTGTGTGTGTGTGTGTGTGTGTGTGTGTGTGTGTGTGTGTGTGTGTGTGTGTGTGTGTGTGTGTGTGTGTGTGTGTGTGTGTGTGTGTGTGTGTGTGTGTGTGTGTGTGTGTGATACAGTCATGTGATACAGTATGTGTCTGATTTGCAATACATGTGTGTTTTACCAGCCAGGATGTCTCTGGACACAATTATATTACCCTGGCTTCTTTTGTCGTTAAATAAATGGCCAAAACCAGCAATTACCGGCCCCAGAGAAAGTGTTTTTTTTTTTTTAAAGGGACGGAGCTCTTTGGATGTCATGTCCAGAGAGATAAACATGAATTGAGCATTACCTTTTTTCACTGACGAAGACCAAATAAAAACTAAGCTACAAGAAAAACTAGACTAAAATGTTAGTGAGGGACTAATGTAGAAGAGATCCAGTAGAACTGAAAGACAAGTCATTTTATGCTTGGTTGTGCTCGGGTGTTGCGCTCTGAAAATAGCAGATCTACAAGCTCACAACGCGACACGTTGTGAGCTTGTAGATCGGCTATTTTCAGCATGCAACCAAGTGTAAAATCAGCCATTACGACGCCATCAAGGCACCGCCAAAATACATCTTAGTGGACTAAATCAACTGTAGATTTAGTCGACTAAAACCTTATGATATTTAGTCGACTAAAACAAAAACTTTTCAGATGACTAAAATATGACTAAAACTAAATGGAATTTTATACAAAAGACTATGACTAAACTAAATACAAATTTGCTGTCAAAATTAACAGTGCTCTCCAACTCATCTGCGTAGTAAAGAGACATTGATAAGCAGCACTCGATCCTCTCTCAAAAGTTGAACTATAGGGCACTCCGCCAAAAGAAAAACGGAATTCAAAATGTACTTGAGTAAAAGTACAAAAGTATTGGTATCAAATTGTACTTAAAAGTACCAAAAGTAGAAAGTAGTTAGTACTCATTGTGCAGAATGTCCCATTTCACAAGTTTTCAAATGTATAAAATGCATTAAAAAAAAATTAAAATAGCAGATCGGCTATTTTCAAATGGCCGAAATGTGTATAGAGCTGAAGTGGTTAATGTTTTGTAATGATAATCAAAAGTAACTACAGTAGTAACTAAAGTTTTCAAATAATTGTAGTGGAGTGAAAGTATAATATCTGCCTCTGAGATGTAATGGAGTAGAGGTAAAAGTACTGACAATTGGAAATACTCCAGTGAAGTAAAAAAGACCTCAAAATTGTACGTAATTACGTACTCTCTTTGGTGGGCAGAGGGTTCTTCACCCTGGTCTCTGTCTTCCTCAGCTTGTTCTTGTCGAAGCTGACGATCTCCACCAGGTCTGGTTTGTCTGACATGATGACTGGAGTCTAGAGAGAGAGAGACAGACAGAGAGAGACAGAGAGAGAGAGGGCAGGGGAGAAGAGAATGAGAGACTATGCACCCACTGCACACAAAATGTGGTGTATTTGGTCGTAGAACCCATCTCAAATTATTATGTTCTAGGGACCCCCCAGAGGCAAAGATTTGAGTTACAAATGTTCGCTTAAAAAAAAAATATATATATATATATTCAAATACCAGATCTACAAGCTCGTAGTGCTACTAGCTTGTACATCTGCAAATTCTTTGAATAGCCCAAGAAATCTTAAAATGACACGGATGCGTTCCCGGATTGACTGGGTTAAAAGACAGCTAGGACATCGGTGTGTGAAGCGGGAGGTGTAGAGGAAGACCATGAGACAGACATTTTTTTGTAGGCCGCCGTTCCTTTATGGAGACAGCAGGGGGCAGTATAGCCACTGTAGGACAGAGATGCAGCACAGGTGTCCCAGCTGGAAGTAAACCAACGATGCTTGACATTACAGCATATGGACTCTGTCGGGTGGAATCCTCATACGTTCAAAACTGTTACTTTACAGCAGGGGTCTTCAACGTTTTCAGCCCAAGGACCCCCTAGCTGAGAGAGAGATGAAGCAGGGACCCCCTCTATATTGTATGCGTACACGGTCTGCTCTTTTTTCCCTCTACACCTATACCTCTTTGCCAAAAATAGCCGATCTACAAGCTCTGAATCTCACGCTTTGAATCTCACAACGCCTCGCAGCGCGAGGCGTTGTGAGATTCAAATTCGAAAGTAGCAAAAACAGCAGATCGACAAGCTCGAAACGCGTCGCTTCGAGCCGCGTTTTGAGCCGCGTTTTGAGCTTGTGGATCTGCTATTTTTGACGCTTTCTTGTGACGTACGCTGCAGTGTGATCAAGTAGGGCGTTAACTTACGAAAAAGACACAAAGTTAAAATATGGGAGATAAGAGGTTTCTGCTTGGACAGCAACGTCATACGGATCTAGGGCAATGCGCCGCATCAAGTCAGCTGTGTCAGCAACGCCCCCATTATGCACTCCTTAGTTTTTATACCAACCACACTGCAAAATGCTGAGTGTCAACGCAACCACCGAAAAGGTTCTTATGAGGACAACCTCTGATATATACTGTTCTCAAACTTTCTCATGTCAAGGACTCCCAAAATTATACGTATTTGGGTGCCATCTATTTTTTTTTTGTGACAGGGACCTCCAGAAACAAGATTTTAGTTTAAAAAAAATATATATATATATATTCAAAGTTTTGCAACGATTTTTCAAACATAGCAGATCTAGACATGCTTGTATGAGCTTATATATCGGCTATTTTTGAAAAGCCAACCTATAAAATACGATTTAAGTGGTTACAACGATTGTGTCGCAACTTATTTAGCTGTGGACCCCGTGGTCAAGAAACCTTGCCTACCAGTGGCATCATTGATGGGGATTTACAAGCTAATAGAAACTACAGCCTGTTAATAAAACGTCAGCTGATGCACAAACTTGGACACGTCATCAGTGTTGTTTCCTGGAGTCACTGGGTGTTTCGGGTCTTGCAACAGACACCCTCCTCCAGGCGACCCGACCGAGGCTGATCAGACCCCGGGCTTGTGTGTCCAAGTTGCATGCTACTGCCCCCCACTGTCTCTTGGGGGCTTAGGGTGGCAGGTGAGATGTTAGCAGTAGGGGTGTGCCGATATATCGTCCCGCGATATATCGCGATACGTTTTCGCGACGATATGTATCGTTTTGGGGGAAAAAAATATCGTTTTGAAAAAAAAAATTTTTTTTTTTTTTTTTTTTTTTTTTTTTACACCAATCAAAATAATCAGGCATGCAAACAGCCCCGAGGTGAAAAGGGTGACAACATGTTGTTTTTTTTCGGGTCAGGTGTCACACTATTGCCCTATTTGGATTCAAAACGGCTGAAAAGCTACAAGTTTGCATGTCTGAATAATGCAAAAACAGAATTATTTGTTTGCATTTCCTTTTTTTCTCCCCCATTTATTTTCATAATAAAAAAAGTGCGTATCGTATCGAATCGAAATCGTATCGAAGTTGTGAGCCAAATATCGTATCGTATCGTTTGGTGAAATTAGTGTATCGGCACACCCCTAGTTAGCAGCAGGTGTTGGCGACACTAGGAGGCTCTGAGCCCTGTGCGTTGCCTCCGGGGCCTGGCTCCTCCTTCGTCTGACCAGAGGTGGGTGTTCTTCTGTGCGTTGCGTCGTCGTTGCTGCTTGGACACAAACATCTCATTCTGCCTTGATGGATTTTCAAACCCTCCTTGCGGGTTTTACCGCTGTCTGTAGCTTTTGGCTTCTTCCTCTCAGAAGAAGTGGTTAGCGCTGCCAACCCTCTACACCGCGGGTCGCCGTCTCTCCGGCCGTCCTCTGTCTCTCCAAATGTCACCACGCTTCTTTGTGGTCGTCACCCAGTCTGTTCCTGGTTGTCACTGGTACTCCCAGAGTTTACAGTTAATAAAACATCAACTGATGCACAAACGTGGACACATCATCAGTGTTGTCATCATCAGCCCGTCTCTTCCTGGAAAGAGTGTTGGGGCAGAGGAGCGCTTTTTTCTCGCCTCAACGTCCTTACTCGTGAAATAGCTTCTACAACGACGATATGCTTTGACTAATTTAATTTACAGTATAGGACACATTTATGTGACCGCAAAGAAGACAAAATGAAAGTGTGGGGGGGAGGGGAGGGGAGGGGGGGGGTTACAGTCAGCGCTTTTCCAGCAGTGCTTCCGTTGCTGGAAGCATTTAGCAGATTGTGTGAGTCAACAGTCTTGTACTCGGGGGACTGGACGTGCTTTCAACGTCTGAGAGTGAAAACATGGAGCGGATCCAGGGTGCGACCTGCTGCCACCACATGGCACTGCCATGATCCACCAGCACATGGCACACTGACGTGCTGTGTGTGTGTGTGTGTGTGTGTGTGTGTGTGTGTGCGTGTGTGTGTGCGTGCGGTCTGCGGTGGCCTTGGGTTTTTCGTCTCGTTGTACTGCTGCTAATCAGTCAGTTCTCCGACATTTGCCCCGCCCCCCCGTCTTCGGTTCATTCGTTTCGTCCTCCATGTTTAGTCCTCTCCTCTCCTCTCCTCTCCTCTCCTCTCCTCTCCTCTCCTCTCCTCTCATCCACAGTGATTCAACAGAATGAACCCTCTCACCCTCCTGAAATTCATGACCAATCCATTTATCACACACACGCACGCGCGCGCGCGCGCGCACACACACACACACACACACACACACACACACACACACACACACACACACACACACACACACACACACACACACACACACAGAAGTGCTATTTCTGGTGTGTGGCACCAGGTGCAAAGAAGCACATCGTTGTTGTCGGGCAGAAATCTCTTATCTCCGTATTCTAACCTCTTGTGTTTATTCATAAATCAACGCCCTACTTAGTCATACTACAGCATCACACGAAAGCATCAAAAGTAGCAGATCTACAAGCTCGAAACGCAGCGCGAAGCGACGCGTTTCGAGCTTGTAGATCTGCTACTTTTGATGCTTTTGAATTTGCCATATAAAAAAATGTAATATATATAAATATATATATTTTAACATTGTAAAACCTTTTCTCCATGGACCGCTTGTAATAATGCCACGGTGCGCTAGTGGTCCGCGGACCATGCGTTGAGAAACGATGCTGCAAAATCAATAGTTTTCTCTAACATTTTCATGTCACGGACCCCCAAATCAATACGGATTCGGCCGCAGACCCCCGTTTGACAATAATATCGTGTCAGGGACCCCCCTGTGTTGGTAAAATGTTTCAAAAATGTTCATACTTTTTCAGGATTTCTTTTTGTTTTTAAAGGAGTAGTTCAACCCAACAAATGACTTATTTTCTATCAATTACACATCCTATGAAGGTTTGAATTCATGGATTTCTTTTTCTTTTTTTTTTGTCGCATGTGGCTGAGCCAATAATTTGATGAGCGTCAGAAAGATGCTAAAAATGTATCCGGTAGGAGACACAAAGTAGACTCTTTGAGTCTCCTCCCGATCATCAAATTATTGGCTCAGGAATGCAAAACATTTTTTTTTTTTTAAATCATGAATTCAAGGCTTCATTGGGTGTGTAATTGATGGAAAATACGTTATTTTTGGGTTGAAGTGGTTAACGGTCCCTGGGAGTTAACCCTTTAAGGCCTGAGGTTCCCATTCTACAAAATGTTGATCTTGTATGAAAAACGTGTGTTTTTCATACAGTCTCATCCATGACCAGTGTTGCCAGATCTGCTTATTATAATTTCCCCCCAAGATTTTATTTGAAAACAGCAGATCTACAAGCTCTCACGTTGTGAGCTTGTAGATCGGCTATTTTTCAAATAGCTGATGCCTATGTTTAAAGTGCTCATGTGGCCCATATAGTCGCTTCTTCTGGGCTTGTTTTACTAGACCCGGTTGCTTGTTTCTCTCAGAGAATCTGGCAACACTGTCCATCACTAGCATCCATCCATTCATCCATCATGACTCTAAAGAACGTTAAGGCTCCAGTGCAATCCTTCTCACACATTGTCAAGGACCCCCAAAATTCGAAACATTTCGACCACAGACCACCCCCCCCCCACCCACACACACACACACACACACACACACACACACACACACACCTAGTTGAAAACATTTTGTGCCCGGATCCTCAAGCTCACAATGCATCGATATGCCAATATGTATCAAAGTAGATAGATGGATAGATTGATAGATTGTATCCATAAGGATAAAGGTAGATAAAGATAGATACATGGACAGTATCAATAAAGATAGATAGATAGTATCCATACAGATAAAGGTTAAGATAGGTAGATGGATAGTATCAATAAAGATAGATAAATAGATAGATAGTTTCAATAAAGATAGATAGATAGATAGATAGATAGATAGATAGATAGTTTCAATAAAGACAGATAGATAGTATCCATACAGATAAAGGTTAAGATAGGTAGATGGATAGTATCAATAAAGATAGATAAATAGATAGATAGTTTCAATAAAGATAGATAGATAGATAGATAGATAGATAGATAGTATCTATAAATATAGATAGATAGATAGATAGATAGTTTCAATAAAGATAGATAGATAGATAGATAGATAGATAGATAGATAGATAGTTTCAATAAAGACAGATAGATAGTATCCATACAGATAAAGGTTAAGATAGGTAGATGGATAGTATCAATAAAGATAGATAAATAGATAGATAGTTTCAATAAAGATAGATAGATAGATAGATAGATAGATAGATAGATAGTATCTATAAATATAGATAGATAGATAGATAGATAGTTTCAATAAAGATAGATAGATAGATAGATAGATAGATAGATAGATAGATAGATAGATAGATAGATAGATAGATAGTTTCAATAAAGACAGATAGATATCATCTTACCGTGTAGTAGCAGGGTGCGTGTATATAGTGGTGTGTGTGTCTTAGTATAGTGGTGTGTGTGTGTGTGTGTGTGTGTGTGTGTGTGTGTGTGTGTGTGTGTTAGTATAGTGGTGTGTGTGTGTTTGTGTGTGCGTCTGGCTCTCTGTGCTGCACCGGCTGCTAAAGACTGAGCCTGTCTCGGAGGCGAGCTTAAGAAGCCTCAAGCCCACAACACACGTGTGTGTGTGTGTGTGTGTGTGTGTGTGTGTGTGTGTGTGTGTGTGTGTGTGTGTGTGTGTGTGTGTGTGTGTGTGTGTGTGTGTGTGTGTGTGTGTGTGTGTGCGTGCGCGTGCGCGTGCGTGTGTGTGTGACGTCACCTCCGGCAGCAGGGTGTGGACAGAGAATGGGAGCGTTGCTGCGCTATCGATCTCACTGCTGTTTCACCACCTTACTGTAGTCTCTCTCTCTCTCTCTCTCTCTGTCCCTCTTTCTCTCTCTTTCTTTCTTTCTCTCTCTCTGTCTCTCTGTCTCTCTCTCTTTCTCTCTCTCTGTCTCTCTGTCTCTCTCTCTTTCTCTCTCTCTGTCTCTCTGTCTCAATTCAAATATGCTTTATTAGCATGACTTTTTTTGCCAAAGCATTACATACATTATGATACAAAATAATAATACATAATTCAGAATCAGAACAAATGATACACACAAGACAAGGAAAAACATGAGCAAAATGACAATAGTCTATTAACTGTAGTAGATGTACAGTATAGTGTTCATACATGGTCCCTCATGTTGTGACAGGCTGCTACATATTTTGCTGCCAACCTTGAACATTAGTTTCCTCTCCGAATGAGTAGGATAGTCAGATTGTATCTTTGTTTTTGTTATTTTTGTGAATTTAGGGTAGTAATCTTCTCTTATGTGTTTATATTTGTCACATGCAGTCAAGAAGTGGAGCTCTGTCTCTCTGTCTGTCTGTCTCTCTCGCTCTCTCGCTCTCCGTCTCTCGGTCTGTCTCTCTCTCTCTCTCTCTCTCTCTCTCTCTCTCTCTCTCTCTCTCTCTCTCTCTCTCTCTCTCTCTCTCTCTCTCTCTCTCTCTCTCTCTCTCTCTCTCTCTCTCTCTCTCTCTCTCTCTCTCTCTCTCTCTCTCTCTCTCTCTCTCTCTCTCTCTCTCTCTCACACACACACACACACACACAGCGTGCTTGCTCATCCTCCATCTAGTGTCACTCATTTCTCAGTTGCATGATGTCATAATGACACAGTGTTTACCCAAACATATTGCTGTGAGCCATCTGTCACTATATACACACTATATACACATGAAGTCATTCTAACTGCTTGTGTAGTGAAGCGCAGTGAGCTGGGATTGCACCCGAGACCCCCACTCGCTAGTCCAACGTGTTACCAGTCATGCCAATAGGGCTGAGCCCGATTACTTTTACTTTTGGTACTTTAAATATATTTTGATGCCATTACTTTTACTCAGGTAAATGTTGAATATCAAACTTGTAACAGACTACTACAAAAGGGTATTGATACTTTTACTTAAAAACAAGTAAAACATGTGAGTACTTCATCCATCACTGCAATTCAATTCAATTCAATTCAGTTCAATTGAAAAAAAAAAAGAGAAAACAAATCTATTTATTGTGGTACCTCCATGCATGTTTAAAGGAATACTTCACCCAAAACATGACTTATCTTATTTTTCATGACTCTGGCTGTGTTCGGCTCAGCACCAAGAAACAGAGCATGTGCGTTTGTTTTTTCTTAGAAGGACTGAAAGTTTTCCCCACGTGGAGAATAGGCTTTCGCCTCCCTAAATCCGTCTTTGCTTATAGTTTATTTGAACTGAAGTGTAGACATTGTACACCCGTTCAAATGGGGTAAAATACACACACAGTTACATAGCGGTTGAGGAGAACTCCTAACGATATAGACCAGAGCTAGGATATATAACTCAATGGGATATGCACATAGAATTCAACAGACAAGACATGAGTAGGCCTACTTATTCCACCACTGAATATGACACTGCAGACATGAGAATCAGCAGCCTGATCTGAGCATTGTTGACCCTCATAACCACAGTACCATTCACCACAGACTGAAATGAACAGTTGTGGAAAAAGTACTATATATTTTTTACTTAAGTAAAAGTATCAATACTGCAATGTAGAAATGCTCTGTTACAAATAAAAGTCCAGAATTCAAAATTGACTTGAGTAAAAGTACAAAAGTATTGGTATCAAAGTGTACTTAAAATACCAAAAGTAGAAAGTGCTCATTATGCAGAATGTCCCTTTTCACAAGTTTTCAAATGTATAAAATGTATACAAATCTTTTGAAAATAGCCGATCTACAAGCTCACAATGCGTCGCCATGCGACGCATTGTGAGCTTGTAGATGTTAAAATTGACAAAATGTATGTAGGCTGAAGTAATTAATGTGTGTTTTGTAATAATAATCAAAATCTACAAAGTATAGCAACTAAAGTTTTCAAATAATTATAGTGGAGTAAAAGTACAATATTTGCCTCTGAGATGTAGTGGAGTAGAAGTAAAACTATTGAAAATACTCTATTACAGTAAAATGGAATGTGGTGATTCAATCAGTTTGCAATGAAACCATCCTCAAATTATTCAATCATCAATTAGTTTACAATGACATCCTCGCCCATGACAATGACAGAGACACAACTTGTGATCAAAGGATTCAATCATTTGTTTGATTGGCTTTGTTGAGGCTGGCCAATGCTATCAGGAACACTTCTCTACTTGTGTGTCTCCTCCCAGCTGGTCTCTGTATATAAGCAGGACATAAAACACATGTTATGTCAGTATATAGTAACCGCTCCCAGCTGACACTGCGTGTGACTGTGTGTCATTCAACAATTACATTTAAATTGCATTCCATTCAAATACATTGGCATTTCTACAGACAAGGATTCATCAGGACTTGTGACAGGTAAGGACTGTAGACACGATCACATTGAACTGAACTGAAATGAATTGAATTGCATTGCATTGCATTGCATTGCATTGAACTGAATTTAAATGAATTGAATTGAATTGAATTGCACTGATGGATGAAGTACTCACATGTTTTACTTGTTTTTTAAGTAAAAGTATCAATACCCTTTTGTAGTAATCTGTTACGAGTTTGATATTCAACATTTACCTGAGTAAAAGTATTGGCATCAAAATATACTTAAAGTACCAAAGGTCAAAGTACTCATTATGCAGAGGGTCCCATTTCACACGTTTTCAAATGTATAAAATGTATTAAAATTACTTTGAAAATAGTAGATCTACAAGCTCACAACACATCGCAAAGCAACATGTTTTGAGCTTGTAGATTTGATATATTCAAATTGACAACATATACAGTACAGTTATGAAGAGGTTTTGTAATAATAATAAAAACCTACATAGTAAGTAATTAGTAACTTTAAAAAATCAAATAATTATAGTGGAGTATAGGTACAATATTTGCCTCCATGAGCTAATGAATATTGCAGTTTTATGAAAATTATTCTTCTGCCCTTAATTATATAGTAAATGCAGTGTCATATTTGTGTAGTGGGTGATGATATGCTTACTTAAGAGTCATGTATTTTGTACATGCCCCTGACACAAATAAAACTAATGATCTGAAGTAAACTGAAGGAGAAGAAAGGGAGTGGATAATTCACATTAGAAAACAATGGACTTTGTTTCACTGCTGCCTTTGTTCACATTCAGGAGTGTGTTAACATGATGACTGAGTGATAAGTCACTTGACTAATCTACTAACAAACATTTCCGCAGTTGTTCAAAACGTTGCATTACAGAGTTGTCTCAGAAGTTGTCAGACAACCTTTCGTGTGGTCACAGTGTACTTTCCTAGTGATAAGAGAGTTGTTTTTGATTTATAGACCAACACTTTCCAACTGATAAGATAGCTCTATTCAACCAGAGAGAGAGAGGGACACCATTTAACTGTACTGCTAACAGAAAACTGGATGTGATACACATATAGAAGTTGCTAGTATTTACGTACGTTGTGAGACTTTTTTTGAAAAGGTCAGAAACTCAGAATGAAGGCTGAAGTCTGTGTTAATATTCTGTCTGTCTGCTGCTCTGTCTCAAGGCATGGGAGACAGTCGACCCGAGGAGGAGACCCCCATGGGGACGAAAATGAACATCATGTCCGAACTGAAGGAACTCAGAAACATGGTGTTGGAGATGAGGGTGGAGTCGAGAAACTCTAACACTGAACTCCAGCTCCAAAAAGACAAAACGGAAGGTAAAGTAAATATGGATCATGCTTAGCTCTGGTCCATATCTATATCTATATATATACAGTATATATATAGCAGTTCTCCTTAAAGCTATGCGACTGTATGTATATTTTCCCTCATGTGAACGGCTGAACCAGCACGATGTCGGTGTTGAAAGCGGGGTGGGAAGACTCTCAGATTTTATTTCACATAAAAGGTGGGGGACCTTTTATGTGAAATAAAATGATTGGCCAGCAAGTAAAATATTCCAGTGGACAGAGAAATGTTTTAGCTACTCTAGTATCGCAAACACATAGCAGTTTTATATTGAGCGAATGTGTATTTTACTGAAGTGTAGACATCACATCGTGCACCCATTCAAATGTGGAAAATATACGCTACAGTTGCATAGCGTTAAGGACAACACTTGGCGCTACGGACCAGAGCTAAATCATACTATGCTGATTACATCAACAAAAGTCAAATTAATTCAGTGACTATTTTTCACAATTGTCAAGTGTCTTTATCTCTGCTGGTTTCAGTCCTAAATTCAAGTGATCTTTATCCCTGCTGGTTTCAGTCCTAAATTCAAGTGATCTCTCTGCTGGTTTCAGTCCTAAATTCAAGTGATCTTTATCCCTGCTTTATCCCTGCTGGTTTCAGTCCAAACTGGCAGACATTGAGAAGACTCTGGAGGATTTGATGCCACTAACTACCAGACTTGCAGCCACGGAGAAGACTGTGAAGGATTTGAAGCCACTAACTACCAGACTTGCAGCCACGGAGAAGACTGTGAAGGATTTGAAGCCACTAACTACCAGACTTGCAGCCACGGAGAAGACCGTGGAGGGTTTGAAGCCACTAACTTCCAGACTTGCAGCCACGGAGAAGACCGTGGAGGGTTTGAAGCCACTAACTTCCAGACTTGCAGCCACGGAGAAGACTGTGAAGGATTTGAAGCCACTAACTACCAGACTGACAGCCACGGAGAAGACTGTGAAGGATTTGAAGCCACTAACTACCAGACTGACAGCCACGGAGAAGACTGTGAAGGATTTGAAGCCACTAACTACCAGACTTGCAGCCACGGAGAAGACTGTGGAGGATTTGAAGCCACTAACTTCCAGACTTGCAGTGGCTGCAAGTCTGGAAGTTAGTGGCTTAAAAATGGAAGAGAAGACTCTGAACTATTTGATGCTACTAACTTCCAGATTGACAGCCACAGAGAAGACCGTGGAGGATTTGAAGCCACTAACTTCCAGAATTGCAGCCACGGAGGAGACTGTGAAGGACATCATGACAGAGATTGCAGGTGAATTCATAGAAGAGCTTGTTATGAAACCATGATGATGTATAGGTCATAGCAGTGGCGGCCATTTTGTGGTGCCACAAATCGAAAGCCCATTCAGTTTTTCCCATAGAGATATCTAAAATTATTTATATGAATGAAGCCTGGAACCAAGACCTCCAGGCTCCTGGTAAATCATTCATGACCATAAAACATTTGATTCTGTTAAAAAAAACTATTTCAATATTTAATTATGGACATGATTTCCACACTGTGTGTGAGCACTATGGACATGATTTCCACACTGTGTGTGAGCACTATGGACATGATTTCCACACTGTATGTGAGCACTATGGACATGATACCCACACTGTGTGTGAGCGCTATGGACATGATATCCATACTGTGTGTGAACGCTATGGACGTGATATCCACACTGTGTGTGAACGCTATGGACATGATATCCACACTGTGTGTGAGCGCTATGGACATGATATCCACACTGTGTGTGAGCACTATGGACATGATATCCAAAGCACTCCTCAGCTCAAAAGGAGTTCTCTGCGGACACAGCCCTTTAGGCTACAAATTTTCACTTGCACATAAGATATCTCATAATTACTATTGTTATTAATTTATACAATTAAATGTCAATATCTTTTCATTCTGTACTTACAGAAGAGCCAAACGTTGCTTTCTGTGCAAGTTTGAATGTACCAGCAGGAGGCGTCCTTCGCCACGGACCCTTCGGCACCGAAACTCCGCTGATCTACAAAACAGTGATCACTAACAACGGCCAGGGCTACAACCCAGATACAGGTATGGGGGGATGGGAGGGGTGAGGGGTCTCTCTCTCAATTTTGATTTAGTTGTTGTCTTTTTTAATACAATTCAATTTAGTTTTAATCATATTTTAGTCATCTGAAATGTTTGACTTTTAGTCTTTTTTTTTTCTTTTTTCTTTTGTGAACCATTTTTTATTGATTTTATAACATAAAAGTGCATGGACAAAACAGTCAACCAAACAGACTAACTAAATAGCAAAGAAAAAGAAGGGGGGGAGTCTAGTTTTAGTTGACTAAATATCATAAGATTAGTCGACTAAATCTAGGGTTGATTTAGTCGACTAAAATGTATTTGATGATATCGTAATACTTTATATTATTTTATATTTATATTAGTCTAGGTTTAGTCTTATTTGTCTGTTTATTTAGTCATAGTTTTTGTCTTCATACAGTAGCTTAGTTTTTATTTGTTTCCGTCAGTGAAAAAAAAGTAGTCGACAAACCTTTCCGTTCATAGTTTTAGTCGTCAAAATGAACACTGATCCAAGAACAGTCTGGGTCGGGACCCATTTGTGGGTTGTGAGTAAATACCCTTTATTTATTGTTTCGTACATTTTGTTTTAATTATTATTATTTCAATATATATATTTTTTTAAATCCCTCAAAATGTTTCATAAATAATTTTAAAGTACATATTTATCGAAGAATTTAATGAATACATAACACAATCTAAGGAATTCCATGAATCAGGGGGAAAAAATGAAAATAGTACAAGTTCACAACGTGTCACATTGCGACGCGTTGTGAGCTTGTAGATCTGCTATTTTCACTAGTTGTTTGGGTCCCGGCCGGGGAGACATAAAGTGTCTCTTTTGGGTCTCGAACTAAAACGTTTGTGAACCGCTGGTCTATAGTGTCACTGTATAAACAAGTGTTCCTCTTCTGACGCAGGTTATTTCACAGCACCAGTCAAGGGAGTCTACTACTTCAGATACACTGCGTACCACTGGGTCTACGGCAGAAGACAATGGATGGGAGTAAGTCTCTACCACGATGACGAGATGATCGTGTGCAATGCAGAGATAGCTGATGACTCTACCTTCATATCAAACGGAGTGATTCTACAGCTGGAGAGAGGGAGTGTCGTCTCCATGTGTCTCCCTAAAGACTATAGACTTTATGATGATAAACAAAAAAGGAACACTTTCAGTGGTTTTCTGCTCTTCCCCATAAAGGAATAGCAGCCTTTTTGTCCGCTTTGAAATGAATGGCTCAAATAATGATATGACTACTGAAGGCCTGGTTACAGTTAAGTAAAAGATACACAGACACACAGACACATGACATACTGTATGTCTGTGTACTGGTATAGTACATTTAAAACATCCCTTTTTGAATAGTCCTATATTGTAATAATAATTTGAACCACTGGTATATCAAGGGTGCAAAAAGTATTTATGCAATGACCCATAATTATTTACCTGCTGGTCATGATGACAAATGCCTTGATAATTAATTGACTATATATTTGTTAAATAAGCTAAAGTAAGCCATAACGAGATATTGCACAAATACATTTATTTTTTCATGTTTTGACCAAAAGTTAGGTCTTCTTCTTGCAAAATAATAATACAAGTATATCGGGTAGAAACCTCACTTGTCCAAAACTGTTACTTTTCAGGATTCAAAAGCATCAAAAGTAGCAGATCTACAAGCTCAAAACACGTCGCTTCGCACCGCGTTTCGAGCTTGCAGATCTTCTACTTTTGATGCTTTTGTATGACGCTGTAGTTTGATCAAGTAGGGTGTCCATTTACAGAAAAAAAACATTAAAAGTTAGAATATGGAGATAAGAGGTTTGTGGCCGACATGTTTTGGTGAAATGAGGACTGGCCACTGCAGAGACACTTTAGCTCCACTAGCAAAGACTGAAATGCTGAGAAACACCACTAGGTGTCAGTGTTGGACCATTTAATATTGTACACTGCAGTTTTGAACACAATCACACTGCTGTTACCTATCATACTGTTGATGTTATTTTGTCTCGTTTTAATGCTTGCCTTTGCATTTATTTAGCTTTTATTCTGCTTCTTAATAATAGTACCTTTCATACATAACATGTAGCCCGAAGTCCTTCATTTTAAAATAGCAAATACAATAATAAAAACATAACTATGTTAGAGAACAGAAACATAACTAACTGATCGTATTGAACTTGTATGACTCACACTGCTGAAGAGTTGATAAAGTTGTTGTTTGTTTTTTGTTCTCTGAGCAAAATAAAGATTTATTAATCTTCATCATAGTGGATCAAGTGTTAATTAAAGCTATGGTGGATGGATGGATATGGATATGGATATGGATATGGATATGGATATGGATATGGATATGGTTATGGATATGGATATGGATATGGATATAGACAGACAGACAGACAGACAGACTATTTCTCTATTACAGCTATGCTTCTTGGCAACAGCTTGTATGCTGTTCAAAAGCCAGTTACCTAACGGTTCACTGTTTGTAACAACATGCAGTTATACAGTGGAATAAGCAACACAGCTGAGTATGTGACTTGCAGTGTTGGAAGAAGTAATATTTAAATATAATATAGAAATACTCTAAAGAAAGAGGCCAATTATCTCAGAGTTTGAACCTTGTGCTCTGAACAAAACAAAGACACATATTTTATTTGTTTTATATTATTGTTGTTCTGGTTCTAATCTTGTCACAGTATCACTGAGAATAAATATGGTGTTGAGCAAAGGTGCTTTTCATGATGTTTCATGCTGATGTGTAAGTATGACTGGAAGAAAACAATTGCACTAAATAAAAGGCCGCTATGTGTTCTTCAAATGCTGTTTTGTATTCATTGACATTTTATAAATAGGCTAAATGTATTTTCTTTGTAACAATTGTTTTCATTTCTACTTGTGCTGGTCAATTATTAACACTATATATAAAATAGCATTGCAAACAAATAATTGGGTGGAGAGGCTGCCTCAAAGCAAGATGGCTGACAGTGTTGCTGTGCTGTCTGTCTATCTGTTTAAAAATCCTCAGTATTTCTCTAACCAAAAGGTTACAAGTGGTGATTTTAGATACTTTATTTAGTTATTCTTCTTTAAATGTGCAACCAAAAGGGAAATTGCTGATTGAAAGGGGAGCGTGCTGCAGGTCAGCTAACATCAGGCCCTCTACCACAAGCCAGGCCTGGGTTCCATGCAGAAGTGGATGCCCAGCTACCCAGTGCAGCTATAGACACCATCCAGGCCAGGCCCAGGCCTCTGGAGCAGCTCAGCTAACCAGCCAAGCTACCTCCACTTCAGCTACCATCCAGGCCAGGCCTAGACCTTTGGAGAAGCCCAGCTGATCAGCCAAGCTACCTCCACTACAGCTACCATCCAAACAAGGCCAAGGCCTGTTCAGCAGGAGGTCACCACCAGATAAGCTTTACTTAACTGTTAAGATTGCTTTGCTTTGTGTGGCTTATTTTTAGCCTAGAGCTGAGTAGGCTGGTTTTGTGGATGTTTAACCCTCTGCTGTTATATAACTACACTCCATATACAGTAGATCTGCTACTATGACCCTGAAACAACTCCATGTGGAGGTGAATGAATGAAGGAGATTAGACGGGTACATGTCGCCTTTCCGACATGTCGCCTTTCCGACGTTAACTAACCCTATACCGAGGTGTTCCTTCCATTCCGACATCTCGCCACTCCGACTAGTGGCTTCCGCGTGCGGTTAGGGTTAGGGTTAGGGTTAGGTATAGGGTTCGTTAACGTCGGAAAGGCGATATGTCGGAAAGGCGACATGCACCCCCCTATACCTAACCCTAACCCTAACCGCACGCGAAAGCCACTAGTCGGAGTAGTGAGATGTCGGAATGCAGACATTACCCCCTATTAGACTACTCTCAAATACTATTGATCAAATATCTAACCAACAGGAGGTCATAAATAGCTTGGTTAAAGAGATGGCAAAACGCTGAACAAAATGACAGGATTAACACACTGGAAAATAGGGTTGATGAGCTAGAGCAGTACTGGAGACTGAATGATATTGGCCGGGTTTCCCAAACGAATTTAAAGCTCATGCGTAGCCTAGAACCTGCGTGCAGCTGCGCAGTAGCAACCCCGCTGCGCCCTATCTTCGTTAGTATCAGCTGTGTGTACCCAACGTGCCGTCTAAACTGGCTTCTGGAGACAGCATCGCCGCAGGTTCTCAAGCGCACGGTGTTAACGTCTGTGCTAAAACTACACTCCGGAGGCAGCATGCACGCAAAGAGGTCCTGGACGTAGCCTACGTCAACTACGTAGTGCTTTCCTACTATAGTTTAAACACCCTTTGCATACATATACAGAATTTTGCAAATATACTAAGATAAAGTCGCAACTTTATCTAACGTACCTTTATATGTATTTGACACTTACATTTTTATAGGTACATTCTATAATGTATTAAAATGCATTTTAAGGTGACATTTCAATGATTTTAAATGAACACGGCGGCCATTGTTCGCCGTTCAAAACATTTCAGAGGATAGAGGGGGCGCCCCCCTGCATGATTGACAGCTTTTAGCACCAATGGGGGGAATTTACTTTAGGAAAGTTTAGGAATATATATATATATATATATATATATATATATAGATACAGATATATATAGATATATAGATATATATATAACGGCGCGTAACGGGCGACGCCTCCCCAAAAAAACAGACATACATCCAACAAACACACTGCGACATGCCGTGTTGATATAACTTGCAGATATGTTATTTTGGGGCGAGCGGGTGTTGCTCCC
Organism: Gymnoscopelus microlampas; assembly: GCF_963454915.1. Lineage (NCBI taxonomy): Eukaryota > Metazoa > Chordata > Actinopteri > Myctophiformes > Myctophidae > Gymnoscopelus > Gymnoscopelus microlampas. Next base: position 51,070,136 of record NC_139949.1, read on the forward strand.
ACAGTCAAATTAGCGAGAAGTCGCGTGCAAAAGACCTAACTATCGGGCTCAGTCTTATTGGCATGACTGGTAACGCGTTGGGCTGGCGATTGGGAACTTCGGGTTCGATCCCAATTCACTGTTTCCACTACATTCATGAACCCGGCGTTGATAAATTATAGCATGATCCGATATAAAGGCTGTCGGTGACAGAGCCAATTGTCAGATGTCGTGAAGCAGTCCACTGTAAATACAACGTTTGAATAATATATTTATGCATTAAATTACATCTACAAGCTTATGAGGCGTTGTGAGCTTGTAGATCTGCTATTTTCAAAAGATTTTTTAACCATTCACAGCTGTCACTTTGTGAGAGGAACTGCACTTTCATCATAACGTTTAACTATAAAACTTCGAAATTAAGGAAACATATTTAGCTCAGCATCATTTATATACCTTTAGTTAACTTGGCATATTCTTAATATTTTTATTAGATGATCGGATCATCCGTGAGAGTACGATTTGTAAACTTCGGGTTCATGCATAGAGGACGAAGCACTGCAGCCGCTCGCCCTACCCAAAAGAACAGATCTGCAAGCTATCGACACGGCATGTCGCAGTCCGTTGACAGCTTGTATGTCTGTTATTTTGGGGGGGGACGTTACACACCGGCCCGGACGTAATTTATATATATATATAAAAATGACGGCCGTATGTATGTGTGTGTGTGTGTGTGTGTGTGTGTGTGTGTGTGTGTGTGTGTGTGTGTGTATATATATATATATATATATATATATATATATATATGTGTCTCTCTGTCTGTCTGTATGTATACATATATATGTATATGTATATGTACATATTCATATACATACATATTCATATACATATATATATATATATATATATACATATATAAATATACATATATATATATATATATATATATATATATACACACACACATACACACGTGTGTGTGTGTGTGTGTGTGTGTGTGTGTGTGTGTGTGTGTGTGTGTGTGTGTGTGTGTGTGTGTGTGTGTGTGTGTGTCGGTCTTTTCATAGATCTATTTCGCTACGATCGGTGTTACAAGCGGCCCAGGGCGCTCGTTACAAACTGCTGCATTGAACAGCACTGAGGCTACGTCTCTCCCAGGAGGCGGGGAGTAGGTAGGCTGCATGCATGCTGATGGCAGAATGTAGTTTTAGCACACACGTAACTCCCTGCACTGGAGAACCTACGACTATGGTGTCTCGTGAAGCCAGTTTAGATGGCACGTTGCCAGGTTACAACCACCTGCTACTAATGAGGGAGCGTAGGTTTGCTGTGTAGGAGGCCCTTACGCAAGTTGAGTAGGCTGCGCATGACCTGAAATCTACGTGGCTGCTGAGGGCGTGACCTGAAATCTACGTGCCTGCTAACGCCTGTGACGACACACATTAGACCCGTCGTAGGACCTGCGCAGCATCTCTACGAAGCTGTTTGGGAAACCCGGCCATTATTGTCTCAGGACTGAACACTAAACCAAAGACCTCTATGCCAAGGCTGCTTCCCTGCTCAAAAAGAAAAGCAGGATCCAGGGAACCTGGACTATTAAACTGAATGGCCAGTTCCCAGAGCAAGCCACGGTTGTAGTAGTCCTGGAAGCTGGATGAACTGAGAACGTTTGAGTAAGGGAATACTTACATGTCCTGGTTTTAATTGACAAATCACTTTTATATCCTTTCATGGACTCCAGCTCTCACTGTTGTCACTGCCATGATATCCTCTCTAACTCAACTGTTTGTTGTACTTGCTGTACAAAGGTTTACCATCTGAGATGCACACCTTATTTATGAATATGAAATGAATGAAATGGAGCTCTTGGACTTGTTCTGAGTGTGTCTCTATATTCCCATATCATGATATTGATGATGATGATGGCATGGTTGAGGATATACAATGCAAGTTTAGCTTAACGACTGACTCCAATCTTATGCATTTTAATCCTTTTGATTTGAGCCTACGTAGTGACTCTAAATTACGGTCATTTAGCAGACGCTGTTATCCACAGAGACTTACAATAAGTGCATTCAACATAGGTAGGGAACGAAACTACTAATCACCAGAAGTATTAAGTGCATTCTCTTCTAAAACAAGCAACTAAGAGTTTACCTAGCGCTAAAGTAAAAGTGCAATATATCAGCTCCCTACTTTCATAAACAGATGAGACAAAGTAGGAAAATAAACTGAGCAAGAGCTAAAACAAATAAATGTATCGAATAAACAAGATCCAATAAAATAAAACAAGAGTTCGTACAACTAGTTAACAACAAGTTACAGAGTTCCTCCAGGAGATTGAATAACACACTGTATGGGGTCTCTACTAGTCATTAAACTACTAATATAGACTGAAGTAATTCAATCATGTTTGGAATTGTAAACAGCTGAAATCAATGATATATCCAGGGGTGCACATAACTGGTGCGCAGGTGTGCATGCGCACCCAAAATAAAAAATGCGCACCACATCAGGCGACGCGAGGCGCTTTTGCGCACCAATAGCTGGGACAGGAATTTCCAAGCCTTTATTTTTTAGCAAAGCTAATTTACTTCCTGAAGCCACACTCACACAATCACTCTAAAGCACCCGTCGGCCCCATGTACAGCCATTAGGCACAGGGGTAGAGATATGACTCGCGTCGCCTCGCATCGCCTCGCATTGCCTCGCTGCGTGCACGCAGCCAGCAGCGGCAGAGGCACTCGTCACCGATGATGAACGCACCGTAATGGTGCAAAATATGCCGTGAACGTCCCAATCTGGCGGATAAAATCAGCGCAGCAGCACAGGGCACCAACCTTGGGGGCTGTATCTAACAGCGTGAGAAAAAAAAACGGCGAAAATCGGCGGAATTTAGAAGCAGAGCGTCCTTTTTTTCTCCCCCCCCCCCCGGTTGACAAAACTGTCCGGTGGGCACCGTGCTGAACCCCCCCCCCCCCCCCCCGTTGACAAAACGGGACGGGCGCCATGCGCACCAAGTCACATGTCCAGGTGCTCTTCTGCGTACCAGACCTAAAAAGTTATGTGCACCCCTGAATATATCAGTATTCTGATATTAACCCGCAGTAAGTGAAGTTGGGGGCCGCATTTGGCCACGTCTCCATCTGGTGAAAGCTGGTCTCTGTATATAAGCAGGACATAAAACGCATGTTATGTCAGTATATAGTAACCGCTCCCAGCTGACACTGTGTTACTGACTGCAACTGTAAGACATTCAACAATAACATTTAAATTACATTCCATTCAAATAGATTGGAATATAGATCGGAATTTAGAAGCAGAGCGTCCTTTTTTTCTCCCCCCCCCCCCGGTTGACAAAACTGTCCGGTGGGCACCGTGCTGAACCCCCCCCCCCCCCCCGTTGACAAAACGGGACGGGCGCCATGCGCACCAAGTCACATGTCCAGGTGCTCTTCTGCGTACCAGACCTAAAAAGTTATGTGCACCCCTGAATATATCAGTATTCTGATATTAACCCGCAGTAAGTGAAGTTGGGGGCCGCATTTGGCCCCCGGGCCGCCAGTTGCCCATGTATGCTTTACAGCAGGGGTATTCAACAGGCGGACCGCAGTCCATGACTGGACCGCGGGACAACTCTCCGCGGACCCTGGGCAAATGATATATATTTTTAAGAGATATATATTTTTGGGGGATTCTTGGAGAGGGTGTGAAAAAGTATTTAAATTGCTGTTCTATTGTTTTCATATTTATTTTCTCTGCACCAGGCACGGAAATCCCGGGGGGTACGGGGGACATTTTTCTCCCCCTAGCTTCAGATTGGACGCTCCCCAAGTCATTTAGAATAATACAAATAAATGTTAAAATATTCAAAAATACTTATTTAATAGAACCTGAACCCACTTATGCATCGTAAGTAATTAATAATGAAGAATTAACATAACACAGTGTCAAATTAGCTAGATTAGAGGAAAATAGAAAACTCTGGCGTGCGCGCTTTGCACGCGGGGGACCCCCTCTAGGCTCAACCCAGATTTGCGCCGCTGCTCTGCACCCCAGTTTTATTAAGTTGGTTGGTTGGGAGGGGATCCCATTTGATAAGCTTGGCTCGATTGACCGACTTAAATGAACGGACCCTATAGCCTTATTCAAAAAATGATTTGTGGACCTTCAAGATTTGTAGTTGAATACCCCTGCTTTACAGTTTACACCATTGTAGAATGGAAAAATCTAATGGAAAAATCGAATTAACAGCGAGTCCTTTTCACTTTCAGCAGAATGTTTGAATGCTCTGTATGCAAATTCCATATACCCCTTAATCACTAAACCTACTCGAGTGACTTCATCATCTGCAACCCTTATTGACAACATATTTACCAACTATCTTAAAAATGTAAGGATATCTGGTGTCTTTCACTCTGTTATAGCTGATCCTGTATTTCACTTCACATCAATAACCTCAGTTAACCATCAGGAGACAGACAAAGCTCTAAGGTTAAAGGTCCTTACACACCGGGGCGATTTTTTTCATACGAATAATACGTTTTTTTTTTAAACCTTATAAAGTCAATGCAAGCTTACATGGAGCGAAAAAGCAAAGCGAAAAAGCGTCTCTTAATTATTCGGAACGAGTCCGAATGTTGCGTATATTCGCATATTCGCCGGTGTGTAACCGCCTTTAGAGTGTTTAACAAAAGAAACATTGAGCGCTTTGAGGAGCTGATTGATGACATCCTCTGGGATGATGTACTGTCATGATGATGCTGAACAAGCATATCAGTCATTTTTAAAGTCTTTTAACTCTGTATTCAAGGTGCTTTCCTCTTGTCAGTAAGCAAGCACATACGGTCAGTGCGTTCAGAAAAGCCTGGTTTACACCAGATCTCCATACAGTACGTCTTTGAAAGCTAAGAAAAGGTTGAATAAGAAATGTATCTGTAATCCATCCCCAAATAATATAGCACATTATAAGAAATATCCTAATATATACAATCATCTTATTAGAATTGCTAAGAAAAAGTACTTTTCAGATAAGTTTAATGAGGCACAACATCAAAACCACCTGGGGAGTCATCAACCAGCTTCTAAATAGTAAAAAAGGCTTCAGTTACTCTTCCAATGTGTTGATGAAAATAGACTTTACTCTGACCCATCAGAGATTGCATGTGCTTTAACAATGATTTAGTCAATATTGGTTCAGGTCTATCAGAGAAGATAAGTCCTATAGCCACGTCTCCATCTGGTGAAAGATGTGGTGGGGGGGGGGGGGGGGGGGGGGGGGCACACACACACACACACACACACACACACACACACACACACATATATATCTCAACCTTTTTTAAATGTGTTACTGGACGCCTTTACAAACACATTGATGAAGACATTTATATTTCTAGCTCTTTATTCCAAGATGTATGTAATATTCCTGACTACTTGGCTGTCATTTGTCTATTATAACTATTGAGCCTGTTACAGTTTCAGTAGTTGCTGTAGATCATTTTACTCCCATATGTGCGGTGTGGCACAAACTGTAAGATGCCAAATATGGCAAATACATGGGTGTGAGGTACTGGTACCCCAAATACAAGCATATAAGACATTCAAATATCCTCTCAAAAATGTTTGTTTTTTTTACAATTTTCTTATTATCACACAAACCATCATGGATTTTCATACAAGACACCTACAACTGCAGAGGTCAAGCCTTTTATTTGATTTCATTTTATTACAAAATTACGAGTTATTTCAAATACAATCTAAAGTTTTCAATTAATTATAGTTGAGTAAAAGTACAATATTTGCCTCTGAGATGTAGAGGAGTAGAAGGATAAAGTATTGAAACTAAATGGTCCACCTTTTTTGTGATATGCTGAACTTATCGCACATTTGGGTGTTTTTAGCATTGTTGATGGTGCATTTCTACCATATATTTGGTGTACCGTCAATAATACTAAAAACACCCAAACGTGCAATTCTTCAGTTTACAATGACACTACACACGCGCACACACGCACGTGCACACGCGCACACACACGTACAGTACATGAGCATATTTTGATGAGGGAAAGCATATATATATATATATATATATAATATCATTGTTTTGTGATACATGAATGAGCTGCCATTACAAATCCTCTCTCCCTCTCTTCAGTGAACAATGGAACAGTCCAGCTCCAATGCAGTCAATCTGAAAATGATTGAAGAGGACAGTTTGGAGCTGAGCATGGAGGTGCTCGGTGCAGGTGGATTTGGTCAAGTCTTCAAGGCCAGGCATCGTCAGTGGAAATGTGATGTGGCCGTAAAGTTTTTAGCTCTTGCTGACGTGTAAGTGGAAAAGCCAGTAGTGGACAAAGCACTCAACTCCTGTACTTGAGTCAGCATTTATATACTCAGGGGTGAAAGTGTCTTGAAGACAGTTCTTGCCGGAACAACAGCCCAACCTTCTTCTCCTGATAATATTTTCCTCATTCATGCATCCTTGAACACATGCATTCAATTCCTTTATGTCTGTACAGTATGGTGTAGAAATTACAAGCACATTGTATAATGCATAGAAAAGTATGTTAAACTCAAGAATACAGTACAGTACTTTTCTTTGAAATTACAAATTACAAATATGGAAAAAAAAAATGAAAAAAATTACATCAAATGGTGTGTGTCCCACAGATGTGTTGATTCTAACACAAAACTCCAGTATCAGTATCAAAATTCAACAATTAATGACAATATCAGTCACCAGAATCAAGGACGGGTGTTTTCAATTCTGTATTTCAAGGTACGGTTGGTAACCCTATAGTGACATGTATGTATGTATGTGTCATCTTCAGATCGCGCTCAAATGAGTCTTTAGTTCATGAGGCTGAGTTGATGCTACGTGCAGAGTGCCCCTATGTCATGAAGGTCATGGGGGTCTTCAAGGGCCGTATAAACAATGGCCCCACCATACACCTGGGTCTGGTCATGGAGCTGATGGAAAGTGGATCCCTTGGCTCCTTGCAGGTCAGCTTTTTTTTCCCCATTTACGGATGCATTGGTTAATAATTCATAACTGTTGTTATTATTATTACCCTTATTATTATTATTATTATTATTATTATTATTATTATTATTATTATTATTGCACTTTATCAGATAACAGAGTAAGAAGTCAATGAAACAAATAACCAATAACAATAACAAATGAAACATGTTATAATGTGAGGCTTTGCTTGGTTCCTTAGTGGGGTGTGGTTAGTGATCTAGTTAACCTGAGGTCTTCTGGCAGGCTTTATTGAGCCTTTATTTGCATGTGTATCTCTCAGATTGTGAATTAAACGTTTCTGTTTGACCCCAACCCTCACCAGGACAAACTAAACCACCTGCCACCCTGGCCTCTGGTCTTTCGACTGGCTCACCAAGTGGCTCTGGGCATGGACTACCTTCACAGTCTCACACCTGCTCTCATCCACAAGGACCTGAAGCCTGACAACGTACTGCTGGACTCAAGCCTAAATGTCAAGGTGAGTCCCTTTTTGGGGGGGATTATCACCATGATGAGTCAAGCATGTCCCTCGTCTGGCACTGTTCATGCTAATCTCCATTCTGTTATTGTATGAAGCAAATACAAAACGATAAAAAAAAACAGGTAGGCTACTTGTCCAGCTCCTCTGTATCACTGTGGGAACCTTTCCTGGACCAGGTTAGGAATTTATTGGCGGCCAAGATGGCCAAGCATAGCAGCTGTGCCCGGGCCGTCAGTTAGGCCATAAGCCCTCAAAGGATGATGTGCCCTGTGGCTATAAGGCTGGGGGCAAAAAACACATGACAACAATGCACAATTACACAGTTATGTGATCTATACCATGGGTTTAAGTTTGTTGCAGGGATTTCATCGATGTATTATTATTATTATTATTATTATTATTAGTAGTAGTAGTAGTAGTAGTAGTATATTTATTTTATTACTGTATCTTTTAGTTACCATCATCACTGACTGGCTTTATTTTCAGAAGAAACTGAAAGTAAGCAATTCAGAACAAGTTCAATTGATTAGACACAATTATTGACATCCACTGTGTAGGCTTGACATAGACAATAATATGTTTGTGATCTCCTTTAGCCCTTCCATTGTGTTAGGGTAATTTTTTTTACCTGTTTTCAAGGTTAAATAGGTAAAAAGTACTCTTTAAAGTTCCTTATTGGAACAGGGCTTCATGACATCCTCAGAAACAATTATTTTAACACAACAAAATGAATTATCACCATTTTAGTTCATTCTGATGGTCTCTATAATGGGTTACAGGTATTTTATCACTATTACTTTATTATATAGGCTATATAGTATTTTGGGCTGAGTTAAATAACGGGTCAAATTTGACCCGCTAACACCAAAAGTGTCAACCGGGAACACAATGCAAGGGCTAGGCCAATCAAATACGGATGTTATGTTGGTGATGACGTCTTGGCCAATCAAATCTGGATGTTACGTTTGTGACGCCCGCCGTCCGTCCACCCATAAGCAGATTTTCAGACTCATTTATAGTTTTCCTCAGGTGTAAAAAAAAACTATGCAAGGTAAATTTGCACAAGGACGTATAAGTGTAATTCACAGGAAGGTTATCAAGACTAGACTGACACATATGTGTGACAGGCCAGCCTGGTGACTGGCTGGTGTTCAGGCCTTGCTCAGGAGGCGGGTGTTCAGGTAATTGATTCTGTGGTGGAGCTTGCCTTACTGACTGTTGTCGCAGTAGTATTAAAACATCTCTCTCTCTCTCTCTCTCTCTCTCTCTCTTCCTTTCTCTCTGTTCCCTTTATGTTCTCTCCATTCTCCTCTCTTATTCATCCAGATCACAGACTTTGGCCTCGCCAGGTTTGTCAAAAGTGTGACAGTCAGTCATCTCAAGTGGTTGGGAACACCCCCCTACATGGCTCCAGAGGCCACCTCCTCATGTGCCTATGACGTCTACAGGTATTCATCATTCCCTGTGCCATGTTCTGTGTGACTGGAAATCAACAAGTCAGCTGTGTGTCACTGCAAAGCCCTGTGAATATCCAACAGCGACGGCTGCTTGGCTGTAGTGGATAGGCTCCTTAACAAGTACAACAGTCATGTTGATCTATCTGTTTCATTAGATGTTTTGTTTTACAGGAAGTAGATACATGTACTATGCACAAACTTAACTCATTTCAAATAATATGCGAAATTTGTGTGTATATATATATATATATATTATATGTGTAGATTTAGTGATAAATACCCCCAAAAAACAAAAACATAGTAGTATAATTTGTATCCAGGTTTAGGTATAGGTTTATCCTGTTGCTATTTAGCAATTTTTTGTTAACACTGATGCTGCGAATGAGTTGCTATTGCTGTCTGTCCCATGTGTGATATGTGGATATGTAAACTAATTGCTGATCAATGTCTCTTTTTATTTTAGTTACGCTATGCTGCTGTGCAGCCTTTTACGTGAGTAATTCTCTTTCTCCTCTCATCTTTTTTTTTTGCTTTCTCATTTTCTGTTCTTTCTCCATCAATCTCTCCCTCCTTTAGGGGCAGTGTCCATCAATATATATGTATTTTTTGTTTAGATTTTTGTTTAGTTTATCGGCTGAATACGCCATGGCACCTCAAAACACCTCAAAACACCCTAGTTGAATATAATAATTAACAGAGGGAAATAAATGCTCAGCGCCTCATCATGCTGCTGAAGTGGTCCCTTAGTACAGTGGTTCTCAACTTGGGGGTCGGGACACATGATTTTGGGGGGGCGGGGGGTCTCGTAAGACCGTTTTAATACCTAAGAATAAAATAAATTGCATTACTGCATCAAAAGTAATCAACAAACTATACTATACAAAAACTGGTGAAAAATTGGCCAATTTTGTCAAATAATAAAATAAAGAGGCACATATTGTGAAAACTCGAGGCGTTGTGAGCTTGTAGATCGGCAATTTTCACAATATTTATCTGTGGAAACAGGGTGGGGGGTCCCCATTTCAAATATGATTATGTTGGGGGGTCGCTGCCTGAAAAGGTTGAGACTAAAGAATATAAAACATACGCTGTGCTCAGGGAAAAACAATAATAATCTTGGTGGACACAGCCTCTTAATCACTCAATGTCTCAGCCTCACAGATTGCATTCTTAGACTTAATGTTATTTCAACAATAAGAATAATTAGAAACACAAGTTGACAAGTACCCATTCTGTGTATTACTAAAGTGTTTCTTCTCTACTTCCTATTCCCTGCAATCATCTATCTTCCTCTCCACTCTCTCAGACACTGGTCACAGCCTTGCAGAGTTTGATGCTTCCAAGGGAGAAAGGCCGTGCTTAAACGATGTTAAAAGAATGAAGGCCCCAGGGCTGGAGGTGCTGGTAGAACTCATGGTGAAGTGCTGGAACCAAGATCCCGACCGAAGACCCCTTTTTAAAGGTGAGAAGACTGTCCTGCAATCACTTGGAAAGTTGAAAGGTTTTATACCTTCCACCTAGATACTGGTGAACTGCTCACCAACGGGAGAAATATTAAATGGCCCTGAACAGAACAGAATGTTCACTTCTATGGAGTCCAGCGCATACTCCCTTTTCCCGGGGTCATCCCTATGTTCCCCGGGTTCTATGTTCCCACTTACTTTAGGGATAGGCTTATGGTTAGGTTTATGCTTGTAAGCGGGGAGCATAGAACCCGGGGAACATAGATACGCTCTGGGGGCTTGGTCTGAGCAGCTCAATCAACTTTGTGTCTGTGTTGTTCCCAGAATGCACTGCTGAGACAGAAGGACTGTATGAGAACCACAAAAGTGGGATTTCTGATGCCGTCCACAAAGTGCAAATGGAGCTGGATCCAAAAAGAGGTGAGGTTTTATTGTCTTCTTCCACCGTTTTTTTGCAGTTCTGGCTTAACCACGCAGTCGTTTTCTTTACGAAACTTGGCAATATGGTAGAAGGCTATTAAACGGCCAAGAAATGGAACTCACAACCATTGACCTAAGGGTGGCGCTATTGCACTCAATTGAAAAATGCTAAATTTGAACAGGCATAGCTCATGAACCGTTTGACCTACAGTAATTAAACTGAATTACACATTTTGTCCCTCATGACTAAAAACTTTGTATATGAAATCTCCTCCTGGGACTCCCAAGCAATCTGCACCAAACTTTCTACTAGCAATTCCAGCCGACATATTTGTCTCACTGGGTTGCAAAATGCAGACGGGACTTCGATGGAATACGTTGGAGTCCATGATAGCCAGGTGGACCAGCTTATAAATAATCACTATTTCTGAATGACTGAGACCTTTGTAAAATACTTGGTTTAGGAAAATAAAAGATCTCACATTGTTTGCTGAAGTGTTGCTTTTCAATGTGTACACTGTATAATTTTGTAGAGGCATCTAAAGAGCTCCAAGTAAGTTCATGATCGTGCCAAAGTATCGCAAGATTGTCCATCATTTCCAGTCTGACAACCAAATCTTGCGATACTGAGCCTGAAACGTTACCTGCCGCTGTTCAGATGCCTCAATAAAACTACCTAACCTACAGTGCACATCGAAAAAGCAGTGGTCATAAAACAACCTGTGATATGTCTTGTTTTATATTCCTGAACCGAGTATATGACGGTCACAATCGTTCAGAAATAGTGTTTGTTCACAAGCTGTCCAGCTGGCTCTCATTCACCGCATTGTATTTCATCGAACTTCCGGTGCAAGTTTTTGCCACCTGTGAGTGTCATGGCGCATTGAATTACACAGTTGCCTCAGAAGTTGACAGAACATCTTATTTGTGGTCACAGTGTACTTTCCAACTGAGAGATGTTTTTGATTTACAACATAACACTTTCCAACTGATAAGATAGCTCTATTCAACCAGAGAGAGGGGTGCGCTGTTTAACTGTACTGCTAACAGAAAACTGGATGTGATACACATACTGTATAAAAGTTGCTAGTAATTACATACGTTGTGAGAAGAAGCAGAAGGGCTTTTTTTGTTTAGATTTTTGAAAAAGGTCAGAAACTCAGAATGAAGGCTGAAGTCTGTGTTCATATTCTGTCTGTCTGCTGCTCTGTCTCAAGGCAAGGAAGACAGTCTACCCGACGAGGAGACCCCCATGGGGACGAAAATGAACATCATGTGGTCCGAACTGAAGGAACTCAGAGACATGGTGCTGGAGATGAGGGTGGAGTCGAGAAACTCTAACACTGAACTCCAGCTCCAAAAAGACAAAACGGCTGATTTGGAGAGAGATAATGCAGGTAAAGTAAATATGGATCATGCTTAGCTCTGGTCCATAGCGTTAGGACTTCTCCTTAACGCTATGTGACTGTACGTATATTTTCCCTCATTTCTACACTTTCTACACAAGTAAAAAAAAAATAACAACTTACAGTAACAAATGTGGTTTTTAGGTGTTGAAAGCCTACCCTCCGCGGTGGGAAGTCTCTCAGACACCCACCTTTTATGTTAAATCCACTTTTTGGCCAGGACATAAAATATTCCAATGCACAGATAAATGTTTTAGTTACTCCAGTACCGCAAACACATCTGGTCCATAGTGTTTTCATACTGAGTGAACGTTTAATTGATATTATTTTTTACTGAAGTATAGACATCACATCGTTTACTCATTCAAATGAGGAAAATACACGCTACAGTCACATAGTGTTAAGGACAACTCCTGATGCTATGGACCAGAGCTAGATCATACTATGCTGATTACATCAACCATAGTCAAGTCATCTTTATCCCTGCTGGTTTCAGGCCTAAATTAAAGTGATCTTTATCCCTACTGGTTTCGTCCTAAATTAAAGTGATCTTTATCCCTACTGGTTTCGTCCTAAATTAAAGTGATCTTTATCCCTACTGGTTTCGTCCTAAATTAAAGTGATCTTTATCCCTACTGGTTTCAGGCCTAAATTAAAGTGATCTTTATCCCTACTGGTTTCGTCCTAAATTAAAGTGATCTTTATCCCTACTGGTTTCAGTCCTAAATTAAAGTGATCTTTATCCCTACTGGTTTCAGTCCTAAATTAAAGTGATCTTTATCCCTACTGGTTTCAGTCCTAACTACCAAACTGTCAGCCTTGGAGAAGACTGTGAAGCCACTATCTTCCAAACTTGTAGCCATGGAGAAGACGATTGCAGGTGAGTTGATAGAAGAGCTTGTTATGAAACCTTGATGATGTATTGTTGATGTTTAACCACTTGAACCCCAGCATTCATATTCTGGGGGGAGGGGGCATTTGCCAAAAATAGCCGATCTACAAGCTCACAACGCGATGCATTGTGAGCTTGTAAATGTTTTTGAGATTTGGCGTAGACAGAAGAAAGCTGTCCAAGTACAGAGACAACTCAGGTCCAGTTGACTCTAAGTGGTTAATATCCATGCCCCTTTGTAACCCTGAGCTCCAGACGGATGTCATACTTGATTTGTCCCTGATCATTGAAACAATTCTCACATTGTTTACATCTTGACAAGGGGCTTGTCTTTGTGTGGTGGGGCTTTAAAGACCCTGTAAACAGGAAGTACTCTGACCCAGTATGAGGAGGCCTATAAGCAGTATTATGTATTCATTTTGTGTCAGTCCACAGAATAATATGTTATAAACCATGCACCCAGCAAATTAGTTGTTAAGTATGTGGAAAAAATTGTTTCAAAGTCATGAAAATGAAGCTGTAGTTTTTCTGCTAATTATTATTTCACTGCCTTCAGTGGACGCTCCCGTCCACTGAAGGCAGTGAAATAATATTTTGTAGAGAGACAAGCCAGTGGGCCAATTACATGAGTTATATTTACTTTGTGGGCCGCCCAGACCCAAAAAGTGGAGATAAAGTTGAGTATTATTATTATTATTATTTTTAAAGGCCGGCCTGGTCGGCCTGGAATGGAGAGGGCTTTCTGGAATTGTCCCAAAAAGTGTGTGAGCACTATGGACATGAGATCCACACTGTGTGTGAGCACTATGGACATGATATCCACACTGTGTGTGAGCACTATGGACATGATATCCACACTGTGTGTGAGCACTATGGACATGATATCCACACTGTGTGTGAGCACTATGGACATGATATCCACACTGTGTGTGAACACTATGGACATGATATCCACACTGTGTGTGAGCACTATGGACATGATATCCACACTGTGTGTGAGCACTATGGACATGATATCCACACTGTGTGTGAACACTATGGACATGATATCCACACTGTGTGTGAGCACTATGGACATGATATCCACACTGTGTGAGCACTATGGACATGATATCCACACTGTGTGAGCACTATGGACATGATATCCACACTGTGTGTGAGCACTATGGACATGATATCCACACTGTGTGTGAACACTATGGACATGATATCCACACTGTGTGTGAGCACTATGGACATGATATCCACACTGTGTGTGAACACTATGGACATGATATCCACACTGTGTGTGAACACTATGGACATGATATCCAGAGCACTCCTCAGCTCAAAAGGCGTTCTCTGTGGACACGGCTCTTTAGGCTACACATTTTCACTTTCATATAAGATATCTCAAAATGACTATTGTTATTCATTTATACAATTAAATGTCACTGTCTTTTCATTCAGTACTTACAGAGAAGCCAAACGTTGCTTTCTGTGCAAGTTTGTCAGAGCCAGGAAGCAGATATCTCGCTGGACCCTTCTGCACCGAAACTCAGCTGATCTACAAAACAGTGGTCACTAACAACGGCCAGGGCTACAACCCAGTTACAGGTATGAGGAGGTGAGGGGGGGGGCGCTTTCTCTGGACCAATGCTAACTTTGACAGTCAATTTTGATTACGTTTTAGTCTTTTGAATAAAATTCCATTTAGTTTTAGTCATATTTTAGTCATCTGAAATATTTGACTTTCAGTTTAGTTTTATTTATTTTTTTGTTTCACAATGTTTTATTGATTTTATAACATAAAAGTGCGTGGACAAAACAGACAACCAAACAGGCTAACTAAATAAAAAAAAAAAGAAGGGGGGGGGAGAGTCTATTTTTAGTTTTAGTTGACTAAATATCAATAGATTTTAGTGGACTACATCTACAGTTGATTTAGTCGACTAAAATGTATTTGATGGCATCGTAATACTTTAAATTATTTGTGTACAAATTTGGTATGTGGACGTACACCACCAATAGGGACAATCTGTCAATTCTGAAGACCCGCCCCCTCTGTCTTCCTATTGGCTGGGCTTTAAACAGCCATAACTCCGGTTCCCAGCATCGAATACCTACGAAATTTGCTATATATGTTACAGGGAAATTGAAAGAGGAGCGCTCGTTTTTACCACCCACCCAGGCAATTCTGTAGAACCAACGCTAGAGGGCAATGAAGCCACACACATGCGTGTGTGTGTGTGTGTGCGTGTGTGTGTGTTTGTGTGTGTGTGTGTGTGTGTGTGTGTGTGTGTGTGTGTGTGTGTGTGTGTGTGTGTGTGTGTGTGTGTGTGTGTGTGTGTACACATGCACACGCATGTGTGCGCACGCGTGTGTGTGCGTGTGTATGCATGCGCACACCAACAAAACTTTCTAGGTACACTTTGACGGCCAATAGGGACAGGCTGAATTTGCTTAAGCAATTTAGCCTAACTTTTCAGCTGATTGTCATACAGGCTTGTATCATAGACAGAACGTCGAGGGCCCGGTCATCGCTGCTTGCAGCTTTAATTATTTTTTATTAAATTATATTATTATTATTTTTTTTATTTTTTTTGTTTACGCTTTTTATTTATTACGCATTATTATTATTATTGTACGCTATAATAATAATATAAAAATTACCAACATTTTATCACACTACTGCTACGTTATAATTTATAGTGTGATAACATGTTATAATAATACTTTTTATTCACTGTGTTGCTTCTGTTCTGTTACTTATTTTTAAATGAACGACACAATGCATTAGTCAAATGTTTTTTATTTAGCCACATATAAGACAGACACAACGCATGCAGTAACATTTTCGCTGCTTATTTCTCTTGCAAAATTCGGCAACACAAGTACTTCAGATCTGATCTACAAGCATAGAACGTATCACGCAACGGCTGTATTATGTTTGTAGATCAGATATATATAGAGCAGGATTGGGCACAATGTGTTCACTTGTTGCGCTGCAGTGAGATAGGAGGAGAGGAGACGCTTACTTAGGAAACTAATGTGAATATTATGATTATGAATATAATACTATTGGTTTGTCAGGAGAAATCCATGTGTTTTGGATAATAATAATTTGAATAAATAACTACATCTAAGGAATTCCATGAATCAGGGGGAAAAAAAGAAAAAAGTAGGCCTAGTGAAAATAGCAGATCTACAAGCTCGCCATGCAACACGCGTTGTAGATCTGCTATTTTCACGAGTTGTTTGGCCGGGGAGACATAAATTGTCTCTTTTGGGTCTCGAACTAAAAGGTTTGTGAACCGCTGGTCTATAGTGTCACTGTATAAACAAGTGTTCCTCTTCTGACGCAGGTTGTTTCACAGCACCAGTCAAGGGAGTCTACGACTTCAGATTCACTGCGTTCCACAGTGTCAAAGGAGAATGGATGGGAGTAAAGCTCTACCACGATGACCAGGAGATCCTGTTCAATTCAGAGACAGCTGATGGCTCTACCTACATATCAAACGCACTGATTCTACAGCTTGAGAAGGGGAGTGTCGTCTCCATGCGTCTCCCTGGAGGCTGTAAAGTTCATGATGATAAAGACAAAAATAACACTTTCAGTGGTCTTCTGCTCTTCTCCATAAAGGAATAGCAGCTTTTATGTCCGCTTTGAAATGAATGGCTCAAATAATGATATGACTACTGAAGACCTGGTTACAGTTAAGTAAAAGATACACAGACACACAGACACATGACATACTGTATGTCTGTGTACTGGTATAGTACATTTAAAACATCACTTTTTGAATAGTCCTATATTGTAATAATAATTGGAACCACTGGTATATCAAATGTGCAAAAAGTATTTATGCAATGACCCATAATTATTTACCTGCTGGTCATGATGACAAATGCCATGATAATTAATTGAATATATATCTGTTAAATAAGCTAAAGTAAGCCATAACGAGATTTTGCACAAATACATTTATTTTTTCATGTTTTGACCAAAAGTGAGGTCTTCTTCTTGCAAAATAATAATACAAGTATATCGGGTAGAAACCTCATTTGTCCAAAGCTGTTACTTTTCAGGATTCAAAAGCATCAAAAGTATTATATCTACAAGCTCAAAACACGTCGCTTCGCATCGCGTTTCGAGCTTGCAGATCTGCTACTTTTGATGCTTTTGTGTGACGCTGTTGTTTGATCAAGTAGGGCGTTCATTTACAGAGAAAAAATAAAAAGTTAGAATATGGAGATAAGAGGTTTGTGGCCGACATGTTTTGGTGAAATGAGGACTGACCACTGCAGAGACACTTTAGCTCCACTAGCAAAGACTGAAAAGGCTGAGAAACACCACTAGGTGTCAGTGTTGGACCGTTTAATATTGTACACTGCAGCTTTGAACACAATCACCCTGCTGCTACCTATCATACTGTTGATGTTATTTTGTCTCGTTTTAATGCTTGCCTTTGCATTTATTTAGCTTTTGTTCTGCTTCTTAATAATTGTACCTTTCATACATAAAATGTATCCCGAAGTGCTTCATTTTAAAATAGCAAATACAATTGCGAACGCGGAAGGAGGCGCGCCTCCGCCCAAGTGGAGCTTACTATGAAAGTCTGCTCGGCTTGTGTGTCTGTCTGTGTGCAGTGCACTGCCTGGGTGCGGCCAACAGAGTGCGCCAGAGTGCAGCTACAGTCAAAACACAAACACAAACACACACACACACACACACACACACACACACACACGTCCTTAAATACACAATATTTTCGAGCTGCGTTCGCTTCCAGCGTTCGCGCGTCTTACTTGTAATAAAAACATAACTATGTTAGAGAACAGAAACATAACTAACTGATCGTATTGAACTTGTATGACGCACACTGCTGAAGAGTTGATAAAGTTGTTGTTTGTTTTTTGTTCTCTGAGCAAAATAAAGATTTATTAATCTTCATCATAGTGGATCAAGTGTTAATTAAAGCTATGATGGATGGATGGATGGATGGATGGATGGATATGGATAGACAGACAGACAGACAGATTATTTCTCTATCACAGCTATGCTTCTTGGCAACAGCTTGTATGCTGTTCAAAAGCCAGTTCATTTCCTTTAGAAACGGTTCACTGTTTGTAACAACATGCAGTTATACAGTGGAATAAGCAACACAGCTGAGTATGTGACTTGCAGTGTTGGAAGAAGTAATATTTAAATATAATATAGAAATACTCTAAAGAAAGAGGCCAATTATCTCAGAGTTTGAACCTTGTGCTCTGAACAAAACAAAGACACATACTTTATTTGTTTGATATTATTGTTGTTCTGGTTCTAATCTTGTCACAGTATCACTGAGAGTAAATATGGTGTTGAGCAAAGGTGCTTTTCATGATGTTAAGAGTTACTGATTCATGCTGATGTGTAAGTATGACTGGAAGAAAACAATTGCACTAAATAAAAAGGCTGCTATGTGTTCTTCAAATGCTGTTTTGTATTCATTGACATTTTATAAATAGGCTAAATGTATTTTCTTTGTAACAATGGACCCTTCGCTAAACCCCACCCCAAAAGCGATTGTCCAATGCCAGCTTAGCAACCGTTGTTAGCCTGGCACAGGTCTGGCAAACTTTCGTCACCTGCCATAGCTGTCAATGTTATTTCGCCCGAACACACACACAATCATTTGCAACATAGTCTCGCGTAGCCAGACCCCACAGAAAATGAAAAACAGCGACCTCTGCTTTTCTGATATTCTGTGGAGTCTGGCAGGAGTATAATGTTAGACTAGAGCGCAGGGAAACACCGGTTTCATGTCTGCCTATAGCGCATCACTTCCGGTTGGTGCGACCATGTTTTCATTCCCACTAACAATATTTCTACACGGAACACTAACACCACTTCTCCCAGAGAACATGGATGGTTTTGGTTATAAGCCCACTTGTTTCTATGATGAAAGAGTAATTTAAAATGTGAATATCTTTCCGTGGTTTTGTCCGCTCCGAGGACGCTATTGTTAAATTAGTTTCGGCTAGTTTCGAGGGGGGGAGGGTGGATCATGGTGGATGGACACGTGAATCCCGCCCACTACATTTGATTGGGTAAAGCGCGGCCCACTTCCTGATCTGAAGGCACGCCCACTTTTAGCCAATGCGCACTGGTTAGGACGAACCGCTCCGACAGATTCCACCGCAGGTCGGAATCTGTTCTTGAGAGATTATTTGCAACATAATAGCAAGAACAGGAATACCACGATAACGCAATGGTGACTATGAAACCAGCAACAGATTCCACTTACCCACAACTGGAGGGTTCTTTTCCCAAGCTGAAATCTGCGCTTAAACTGGAAGGCTATGGCTGTGCCTGTGTTGTTGAACACAGCTTAACGTTGGGAAAGTATTACACGACTCACTCGCCCAGGTGGTGTCAATGATACTAATCACCGTAATCGTAACACAATTCAGAATCCCAGCGCTGCCTGTTTCGAATTCCGCACGTTAAAGTATATTCATTCATTTGTTCGTCTATTTATTAACTGCTACTGTAGTCTTACCCTGCGGTACATGAAAACTCCTGTTACAGTCATGGATCAACTTCAACCTGGTGTTTGCACTTTCTCCATTTACGATCCGTACATCTATATAAACGTTCAGATTTCAAATATAAATTGCTTATGCTATGGCCACGGATGTTAAAATTATGCACGGGACTCTCAAAAGTACCCGTATATTCTGTGTTGTTCAATAAAAAGCATTTTAATCCGATCGGTGGCCATTTTCTCATAGTTATAATGTATCAGAGTGCAATACACCTACCAACCGATAGGGTCGCTTAGTTGAACGCATATGGAGAAAATGGCCACCGATCAGATTAAAATGCTTTTTATTGAACAATACGGATGATACGTGTACTTTTGAGAACCCGTACATAAATTTAACATCCGTGGCCATGGGATAAGCACTTTATATTTGAAATATGGACGTTTCTGTAGATGTACGGGCCGTAAATGGAGAAAGTCCAAACACCAGGTTGAAGTTCATCCATGACGGTCGAGACAGTCGACCGTCGTGTATCCATGGCTATTACTCCCTCTAACATTTTCCGTGTTTTAGTTCATTGAAATAATGTCATGCACATTTGTCCAGTGCATAGCCTACTGCAGGCCTTGTTGACTAGATTTAGAAGAGATTTTGAAGCTCTTGCTGCTGAAATGATCGATTATTTTTAAGGGGAAAAGCCGTCATTTAACATGCAAGTCAATGGGTGAGAAGCAAAGTTTGCCAGGCGCTGCCAGGCCTGGGTGTGACTAACTCCGCACCACCAGTCACAGAGTGGAGTGGGTGGGGCTTAGCGAAGGGTCCATTGTTTTCATTTCTACTTGTGCTGGTCAATTATTAACACTATATATAAAATAGCAGGAGACTGGTTTTTAAATTGCAAACAAATAATTGGGTGGAGAGGCTGCCTCAAAGCAAGATGGCTGACAGTGTTGCTGTGCTGTGTGTCTATCTGTTTAAAAATCCTCAGTATTTCTCTAACCAAAAGGTTACAAGTGGTGATTTTAGATACTTTATTTAGTTATTCTTCTTTAAATGTGCAACCAAAAGGGAAATTGCTGATTGAAAGGGGAGCGTGCTGCAGGTCAGCTAACACCAGGCCCTCTACCACAAGCCAGGCCTGGGTTCCATGCAGAAGTGGATGCCCAGCTACCCAGGGCAGCTATAGACACCATCAGGCCCAGGCCTCTGGAGCAGCTCAGCTAACCAGCCAAGCTACCTCCACTTCAGCTACCATCCAGGCCAGGCCTAGACCTTTGGAGAAGCCCAGCTGATCAGCCAAGCTACCTCCACTACAGCTACCATCCAAACAAGGCCAAGGCCTGTTCAGCAGGAGGTCACCACCAGATAAGCTTTACTTAACTGTTAAGATTGCTTTGCTTTGTGTGGCTTATTTTTAGCCTAGAGCTGAGTAGACTGGTTTTGTGGATGTTTAACCCTCTGCTGTTATATAAGTACACTCCATATACAGTAGATCTGCTACAATGACCCTGACACAACTCCATGTGGAGGTGAATGAATGAATGAAGGAGACTATTAGACTACTCTCAAATATTGATAAAATATCTAACCAACAGGAGGTCATAAATAGCTTGGTTAAAGAGATGGCGCAACGCTGAACAAAATGACAGGATTAACACACTGTAAAATAGGGTTGATGAGCTAGAGCAGTACTGGAGACTGAATGATATTATTGTCTCAGGACTGAACATTAAACCAAAGACCTCTATGCCAAGGCTGCTGCCCTGCTCAAAAAGAAAAGCAGGATCCAGGGAACCTGGACTGCAAATTGTAAAGTATTTATTAAACTGAATGGCCAGTCCCCAGAGCAAGCCACGGTTGTAGTAGTCCCGGAAGCTGGATGAACTGAGAACGTTTGAGTAAGGGAATGCTTACATGTCCTGGTTTTAATTGACAAATCCCTTTTATATCCTTTCATGGACTCCAGCTCTCACTGTCACTGCCATGATATCCTCTCTAACTCAACTGTTTGTTGTACTTGCTGTACAAAGGTTTACCATCTGAGATGCACACCTTATTTATGAATATGAAATGAATGAATGGAGCTCTTGGACTTGTTCTGAGTGTGTCTCCATATTCCCATATCATGATATTGATGATGATGATGGCATGGTTGAGGATATACAATGCAAGTTTAGCTTAACGACTGACTCCAATCTTACACATTTTAATCCTTTTGATTTGAGCCTACTTAGTGACTCTAAATGTACATTACGGTCATTTAGCAGACGCTGTTATCCACAGAGACTTACAATAAGTGCATTCAACATAGGTAGGGAACGAAACTACTAATCACCAGAAGTATTAAGTGCATTCTCTTCTAAAACAAGCAACTAAGAGTATACCTAGCGCTAAAGTAAAAGTGCAATATATCAGCTCCCTACTTTCATAAACAGATGAGACAAAGTAGGAAAATAAACTGAGCAAGAGCTAAAACAAATAAATGTATCGAATAAACAAGATCCAATAAAATAAAACAAGAGTTTGTACAACTAGTTAACAACAAGTTACAGAGTTCCTCCAGGAGATTGAATAACACACTGTATGGGGTATCTACTAGTCATTAAACTACTAATATAGACTGAAGTAATTCAATCATGTTTGGAATTGTAAACAGCTGGTATCAATAATATATCAGTATTCTGATATTAACCCGCAGGCCGCAGTAAGTGAAGTTGGGGGCCGCATGTGGCCCCCGGGCCGCCAGTTGCCCATGTATGCTTTACAGCAGGGGTATTCAACAGGCGGACCGCAGTCCATGACTGGACCGCGGGACAACTCTCCGCGGACCCTGGGCAAATTATGTATATTTTTAAGAGATATATATTTTTGGGGGATTCTTGGAGAGGGTGTGAAAAAGTATTTCAATTGCTGTTCTATTGTTTTCATATTTATTTTCTCTGCACCAGGCACGGAAATCCCGGGGGGTACGTGCTCATTTGATTTGGCTATTTTATCTCATGTGTTTATGAAAGTAGATAGCTGATATATTGCACTTTTACCTTAGCGCTAGGTATACTCTTGGTTGCTTGTTTTTACAGGAAATGCACTTAAGACCTCTGGTGATTAGTAGTTTCGTTCCCTACCTATGTTGAATGCACTTATTGTAAGTCGCTTTGGATAAAAGCGTCTGCTAAATGACTGTAATGTAATGTAATGTAATGTACGGGGGACATTTTTCTCCCCCTAGCTTCAGATTGGACGCTCCCCAAGTAATTTAGAATAATAAAAATAAATGTTAAAATATTCAAAAATACTTATTTAATAGAACCTGAACCCACTTATGCATCGTAAGTAATTAATAATGAAGAATTAACATAACACAGTGTCAAATTAGCTAGATTAGAGGAAAATAGAAAACTCAAAATTTTGGCGTGCGCGCTTTGCACGCGGGGGACCCCCTCTAGCCTCAACCCAGATTTGCGCCGCTGCTCTGCACCCCAGTTTTATTAAGTTGGTTGGTTGGGAGGGGATCCGATTTGATAAGCTTGGCTCAATTGACCGACTTAAATGAACGGACCCTATAGCCTTATTCAAAAAATGATTTGTGGACCTTCAAGATTTGTAGTTGAGTACCCCTGCTTTACAGTTTACACCATTGTAGAATGGAAAAATCTAATGGAAAAATCAAATTAACAGCGAGTCCTTCTCACTTCAGGCAGAATGTTTGAATGCTCTGTATGCAAATTCCATATACCCCTTAATCACTAAACCTACTCGAGTGACTTCATCATCTGCAACCCTTATTGACAACATATTTACCAACTCTCTTAAAAATGTAAGGATATCTGGTGTCTTTTACTCTGATATATCTGATCCTGTATTTCACTTCACATCAATAACCTCAGTTAACCATCAGGAGACAGACAAAGCTCTAAGGTTTAGAGTGTTTAACAAAAGAAACATTGAGCGCTTTGAGGAGCTGATTGATGACATCCTCTGGGATGATGTACTGTCATGATGATGCTGAACAAGCATATCAGTCATTTTTAAAGTCTTTTAACTCTGTATTCAAGGTGCTTTCCTCTTGTCAGTAAGCAAGCACATACGGTCAGTGCGTTCAGAAAAGCCTGGTTTACACCAGATCTCCATACGTCTTTGAAAGCTAAGAAAAGGTTGTTTAAGAAATGTATCTGTAA
This sequence comes from Gymnoscopelus microlampas, assembly GCF_963454915.1. Classification (NCBI taxonomy): domain Eukaryota; kingdom Metazoa; phylum Chordata; class Actinopteri; order Myctophiformes; family Myctophidae; genus Gymnoscopelus; species Gymnoscopelus microlampas. The sequence goes on from NC_139949.1 coordinate 51,093,949, forward strand.
TCCATCCCCAAATAATATATCACATTATAAGAAATATCCTAATGTATACAATCATCTTAATAGAATTGCTAAGAAAAAGTACTTTTCAGATAAGTTTAATGAGGCTTCAAATAACATCAAAACAACCTGGGGAGTCATTAACCAGCTTCTAAATGATTTAGTCAATATTGGTTCAGGTCTATCAGAGAAGATAAGTCCTATGGCCACGTCTCCATCTGGTGAAAGATGTGGTGGGGGGGGCTTTGCATTATTTGTGGAGGCCTCCAAGTCAGGAGTCAGAGCACCGGGCTCACAGGCGCAACACAGGCTCTAACAGACAGCAAATTAAAGTGGTTATTATTATGCCCATTTACAAACCTAACTCAGTTTCATTTCATCCAAGGTCACTGGAAGGTACATTAAGTGAACAATCTGAGTTATTTTTCTTCTTCTTTAAAAGCATTGTATGTATATTTGATATATATATATATATATATATATATTAGGGCTGGGACTTTAACTGATTAATTTAGATTAATTAATTACAGAAAATTAACGCGATTAAAAAAAATAATCGCATTTTAATCGCACTTAGTTTATGCACCACAGAACCTTTCTTTGTACCGATCATACCAGTGCACCAACCAACAGCCAACACACCCCTGTGCACGCAATGGGACAAGAAGCTGATCAGACTGCTTTGATTGGCCCCGTGGATGGGACATTTAGATTTTAAAAAACTCTCTGATGGAAGCATGGATAAAAACACGGTTGTGTGCAGAACTATTTTTTGTTACTTAAACTTATGTATTCACTCATTGATTCACTCATATACCAAAATCTGTTTTAACTGAAAAGAAATTGCTTCTCAGGTCAAATATTGATATGCGATTAAACATGCGATTAATTTAGATTAATTAATTACAAAGCCTCTAATTAATTAGATTAATTTTTTTAATCGAGTCCCAGCCCTAATATATATATATATATATATATACACGCACGCACGCACATGCACACACAAGCACACGTGCACACACACACACACACGCACACACACACACACACACACACACACACACACACACACACACACATAGATCTCAACCTTTTTTAAATGTGTTACTGGACACTTTTACAAACACATTGATGAAGGCATTTATATCTCTAGTTATTTATTCCAAGATGTATGTAATATTCTTGACTGTCTTGGCTGTCATTTGTCTATTATAACTATTGAGCCTGTTACAGTTTCAGTAGTTGCAGTTCCACAACCTGACCTCTGTTGGGGGACACACTTTTATAAATGTTACATCTTATATATTTTAACCATGTCTATAAGGAACAATTTATACCAGGTTTAGATCATTTTACTCCCATATGTGCGGTGTGGCACAAACTGTAAGATGCCAAATGCGGCAAATAAATGGGTGTGAGGTACTGGTACCCCAAATACAAGCATAAGACATTCAAATATCCTCTCAAAAAGCTATGTTTGTTTTTTACTATTTTTTATTGTCACACAAACAATCATGCATTTTCATACAAGACACCTACAACTGAAACGGTCAAGCCTTTCATTTTATTTCATTGTATTACAAAATTACGAGTTATTTCAAATACAATCTCTTTTTTTTTTCATGAGCCATACTGTACATGCAATATTCCAAATATGAGCTCTATAAAACAGTGTTGTGGATTTATCATTTGGATATTATCTCAATGTGTCATTCATTGGATACTGCATTTGTCAATCACTTTTCACTATAGCTTTCTGTACAACTTTGATGAAACTGTGATGAAATGGCAACGAGAGAAATAAAAAAAGTCAACCAAAGAACATTTTTCTTTGTACAGGATTTCCTCTCTAGTCAGTAAGAATACTTTGAGGACTCTAACAGGAGCACTCATCCAAGGTCACTTCGACTATACATGCACCACATGGTACCACAACACCACTAAGGCCTTAAAAACAAGGCTCCAGATATCACAAAACAAACTAGTAAGGCTACTTCTTGGCCTTAAACATACAACTCATCTAACCCCTGCTCACTTTGCTAGGGTGGGATGGCTCAGGGTTGAGGACAGAGTACAGCAACTTTCAATGGGCCTGGTCTACAAGATACACCACAATGTTAAGATATGTACCTGTCAAAGTACTTCAACAACTTAAAATGAAGTCCACAATCACAACACCAGAGGTAGGTCCACTGATCACGTCCAACCCAGATTTGGCACAAACACAGGGTTGAATTTGTTCACCTGCTATATGCCACCAAAATGTGGAATGCTCTACCAAAAGTCATGAAGGAGTGTAAAACCCTATACTCCTTCAAAACTGCCCTAAAAGAGTACCTACAGGAGGCTGCAATTCTTATCTTTAAACTACTTATATACGTTCTGCATAGTAGTGTATATCTGTCTGTCACTATGAATTGAGTACAAAGGACCCCAATGGAAACAAGCCAATGACTTACTTGTTTTTTTTTAATTTGCTGACCTTGTATTGAACTGTACTTTCATGTGTTTTTTTATGATAAAGTATTCAATCAATCCATTTCTCTACAACAGGGGTCTTCAACGTTTTCAGGCCAAGGACCCCCTAGCTGAGAGAGGGATGAAGCAGGGACCCCCTCTATATTGTATAAAATTGTGTTTCAGATAAACTTCTGCTGCTCTTTTTTCCCTCTACACCTACTCTCTTTACCAACTCTTTGCCAAAAATAGCCGATCTACTAAGCTCACAACGCCTCGCATCGCGAGGCGTTGTGAGCTTGTAGATCGGCTATTTTTGGCCAAAGTTCTCCTCAGAAAAGGGATGCGGGTTCAAGTGGTTAATGTAAAAAAAACTCTGAGGACCCCCTAGGGGTCCCGGACCCTTGCTCTACAACGTTTACAGCTTCTCTTACAAGCCTCCACTATGGCCCCTATCACTTTTGAAAGGAAGGAGTTTTTTTGTTCCAGCTTGCATTCTTGATTGTTGTTGATGTTCTGTTTTCAACTGTGTCTGCATGTGCTTGTATCAGAGCCCCCCCTCCATATATTTGCTTCAGTTTTTCCATGGTAAATGGTGCATTTATATAGCGCTTCTATCCGAAGCGCTTTACATTGATTGTGCCATTAACCCATTCACACACATATTCATACACCGATGGCGGAGGAAACCATGCAAGGCACCAATCTGCTCATCGGGAGCAATTAGGGGTTCAGCGTCTTGCTCAAGGACACTTCGACACTAACTCTAGGGGAGCGCCCCAGCCCGCGATCGAACTGGGAACTTTGCGGTTTTCCAGCTCACACTACCCGGCCACTCTACCCCTGAGCCACTGCCGCCATCTCTTTGGAATAACGATAATGGTAATTATAAAGACAAGATCCTTAGATCCTACAAGAACCTGAGAGACAAAGAGACCTCAAGAAGGTCCAACAGGAACATATTTGTTGAGATGTCAAATGGAACTGTACTGGACTCCAGTACCAAGCAACGCTCCATGAGGGACCAGGCCTTCTGCCCGGCAGCACCGTGCCTGTGGAACAGCCTTCCAAGCCATTTAAGACCCTGCAGCGCAGACCCTGGACTCTTTTAAAACAGGCCTAAAAACCTTTTTATTTAGGCAGGCCTTTTCATGTGAATCTGTTGTGTAGCTACCGCCATTTTTTTACCCTGCTTTTAATCTTCTATGATTGAATGTATATTTTACCTATGAAGCACTCTGTGATTCCCTGTGAATAAAAAGTGCAGTTAAAATAAAATATATTATATATGTATTATTGACTCCTAGTGAATTTTAACATGAAACTTAAAATGTTATGTAAATAACATATTCATTCCAAATGAATGGAAAGAAGAATGTAGTTAAATCCTGAACCTTGATTATGTCAATGGTTGATTGTGTTATTCCTGTTATCTGCCTTCTCTCTGTGGTGCAGATTGAACTTTGTTTAATCAGGTCACATGATCACTTCACTTCACTTATAATCAATGGCCCTCTCTTCATGTAAAAAAGTAGAGATAGATCTCTGACTCCTCCCATTGAAGGAATTGCAGTCTGAAATATATAAAATGACAGGGAGACACCACAGTAGTGTCAGTGAGCTGGTCTTTGTTGGTGAAACTTCATAGCCTGTCTTTATACTTCCTCTGTCTCTCAAGACCTCCATCAGGATTTCAACATTGAAGCAGGTAAGATACTGAGACCTCTTGTTTTTGTGTGTTGTGAGAAGTTTTTTTGAAACTCAGAATGAAGGCTGAAGTCTGTGTTGATATTCTGTATGTCTGCTGCTCTGTCTCAAGGCATGGACATCATGGAGCTCAGAGACATGGTGGTGGAGATGAGGGTGGAGTTGAGAAACACTAACGCTGAACTGCAGCTCCAGAAAGACAAAACGGCTGATTTGGAGAGAGATAATGCAGGTAAAGTAAATATGGATCATCACATTTGCCAAAAAATAGCTGATCTATAGAAGTTGCTAGTATTTACATACGTTGTGAGAAGGACTAGCTGGGTTTTATTGTTTAGTTTTTTGAAAAGGTCAGAAACTCAGAATGAAGGCTGAAGTCTGTGTTGATATTCTGTCTGTCTGCTGCTCTGTCTCAAGGCAAGGACATCATGTGGTCTGAACTGAAGGAAATCAGAGACAAAATGGCTGGTTTGGAGAGAGATAATGCAGGTAAAGTAAATATGGATCATGCTTAGCTCTGGTCCATAGCGTTAGGACTTCTCCTTAACGCTATGTGACTGTACGTATATTTTCCCTCATGTGAACGGGAGCACGATGTCTACACTTAAGTAAAAAACTTACAGAAACAAATGTGTTTTTAAGGTGTTGAAAGCCTACCCTCCGCGGTGGGAAGTCTCTCAGACACCCACCTTTTATGTAAAATCCACTTTTTGGCCAGGACATAAAATATTCCAATGGACAGAGAAATGTTTTAGTCACTCCAGTACCGCAAACACATCTGGTCCATAGCGTTTTCATACTGAGCGAACGTGTAATTGTTATTCTTTTTTTACTGAAGTGTAGACATCACATCGTTTACTCATTCAAATGAGGAAAATACACGCTACAGTCACATAGCGTTAAGCAGAACTCCTGATGCTACGGACCAGAGCTAGATCATACTATGCTTATTACATCAATCAAAGTCAAATGAATTTAGTGACTATTTTTCACCATTGTCAATCCCTACTGGTTTCAGTCCTAAATTAAAGTGATCTTTATCCCTACTGGTTTCAGTCCTAAATTAAAGTGATCTTTATCCCTACTGGTTTCAGTTCTAACTACCAAACTGGCAGCCATGGAGAGGACTGTGATGCCACTAACACACAAACTGGCAGCCATGGAGAAGATGGTGGAGGATATGATGCCACTAACCGCCAAACTGAAAGCCATGAAGAAGACTGTGAAGCCACTAACGTCCAAACTGGCAGACATTGAGAAGACTGTAGAGCCACTAACATCCAAACTGGCAGACATGGAGAAGTCGGGGGAGGATATGATGTCACTAACAACCAAACTGAAAGCCATGAAGAAGACTGTGGAGCCACTGACAACCAAACTGGCAGACATGGAGAAGACTGTGGAGCCACTAACAACCAAACTGGCAGACATGGAGAAGACGATTACAGGTGAGTTCATTGAAGAGCTTGTTATGAAATGTATTGTTGATGTTTAACCACTTGAACCCCAGCATTCATATTCTGGAGGGAAGGGAGCATTTGCCAAAGAAAAATGATATCCACACTGTGTGTGAGCACTATGGACATGATATCCACACTGTGTGTGAGCACTATGGACATGATATCCACACTGTGTGTGAGCACTATGGACATGATATCCACACTGTGTGAGCACTATGGACATGATATCCACACTGTGTGTGTGAGCACTATGGACATGATATCCACACTGTGTGTGAACACTATGGACATGATATCCACACTGTGTGTGAGCACTATGGACATGATATCCACACTGTGTGAGCACTATGGACATGATATCCACACTGTGTGTGAGCACTATGGACATGATATCCAAGGCACTCCTCAGCTCAAAAGGCGTTCTCTGTGGACACGGCCCTTTAGGCTACACATTTTCACTTGCATATAAGATATCTCAAAATGACTATTGTTATTAATGTATACAATTAAATGTCACTGTCTTTTCATTCTGTACTTACAGAGAAGCCAAACGTTGCTTTCTGTGCAAGTTTGTGTGAGCCAGGAAGCAGCGGTATCACCACCGGACCCCAAACTCCGCTGATCTACAAAGGAGTCATCACTAACATCACTTACAACGGCCAGGGCTACAACCCAGTTACAGGTATGAGGAGGTGGGGGGTCTCTCTCTCATCCAGTGTAACTTTGACAGATTTTATAACAAAAGTGCATGGACAAACCAGAAACCAGACAACCAAACAGGCTAACTAAATAACAAAGGAAAAGAAAGGGGGGGAGTCTAGTTTTAGTTGACTAAATATCAATAGATTTTAGTCGACTAAAATGTATTTGATGGCATGGCAATACTTTATATTATTTTATATTTATATTATAAGTCTAGTTGTTATTTGTCTGTTTATTTAGTCATAGTTTTTGTCTTCATAGCTTAGTTTTTATTTAGTTTCCGTCAGTGAAAAAAAGGTAGTGGACAAACCCTATCTGCTCATAGTTTTAGTCACAAAATGAACACTGATCCAAGAACAGTCTGGGTCAGGACCCATTTGTGGGTTGTGAGTAAATACCCTTTATTTTATGTTTCCTATATTTTGTTTTCATTATTGTCTCCGCCAGGAGAGTTTGTTTTCACTTTCCGTCAGCCAAGCAAACATTGGTCGAGCCTCACGTGACACTTGACAATACGGTGAAATAGTGTGATCTGATTGGCTAGTGACATATAACGGGCTATACATGTGTCACTTTGAAAGAATCTTTGCCTCTTTCAAAGTGAGGTAAGACAGGAATAATCACTAAATGGCTGAGAAATGTCGGAGCAATACATCATGTAGACACACTGGTGTCATCACAATATGTATTATAAATAGCTTAGACAGGATTAATCAAGAACAGTACATTCCAGTACAAACTGAGATCACAGTTAATGACACAGTGCAATTAACTCTTATTATTGATATGTTTGGCATGAAAGCTGAGGAGGTACAGGCCTCGTAGTGATGTTACTCTGCTGAGTGCAACATAGACCTGACCTGAGTTGAATAAGCCGTTTTCCTCTACGGTAACTACGATCTTGTCCAATGTTTTTCCTTGGACTTTATGAATTGCGCATGCCCATGCCATATTAAGTGGGAATTGTACTCGTATTGCTTCTACAGAGTTTTTAGTACCGGCGTTGAAATGTGCAGTATGCCTTTGTATGGGTACCGCTTCAGCAAAGTCTATTTTGTACTGACTGGCTATTTTGGCTGCTTTTCCTACACGATCACTGTGTAGGAGTTAGGACGGATAGGACACTTATACAGACAGGACGGATAGGACACTTATACAGACAGGACGGATAGGACACTTATACATACAGGACGGATAGGACACTTATACAGACAGGACGGATAGGACACTTATACAGACAGGACGGATAGGACACTTATACAGACATGTTACTATGACACAGTAACATGTTCTATTTTTTGTAATAATTAGAACATAAGAATTAGAACATTCCCAACATTCCCAAGTCTGCTGGTGGAGACTTGTGCTCCGAGGAGCACTTTTTCTAGTTATTATTAATATTGGTTTGTCAAGAGATATCCATGTGTATTGGATAATAATAATTTGAATAAATAACTAAATCTAAGGAATTCCATGAATCAGGGGGGAAGTAGCAGATCTACAAGCTCACGATGCAACGCCTTGTGAGCTTGTAGATCTGCTATTTTCACTAGTTGTTTGGGTCCTGGCCGGGGAGACATAAAGTGTCTCTTTTGGGTCTCGAACTAAAAGGTTTGTGAACCGCTGGTCTATAGTGTCACTGTATAAACAAGTGTTCCTCTTCTGACGCAGGTTGTTTCACAGCACCAGTCAAGGGAGTCTACTACTTCAGATTCACTGCGTTCCACAGTGTCAAAGGAGAATGGATGGGAGTACAGCTCTACCACGATGACCAGATGATCCTGTGGAATGGAGAGACAGCTGATGGCCGTACCTACATATCAAACGCAGTGATTCTACAGCTGGAGAAGGGGAGTGTCGTCTCCATGCGTCTCCCTGAACGCTGTAGACTTTTATATAGTGGAAACAAACACAACACTTTCAGTGGTGTTCTGCTCTTCTCCATGAAGTAATAGCAGCCTTTATGTCCGCTTTGAAATGAATGGCTCAAATAATGATATGACTACTGAAGGCCTGGTTACAGTTAAGTAAAAGATACACAGACACACAGACACATGACATACTGTATGTCTGTGTACTGGTATAGTACATTTAAAACATCACTTTTTGAACAGTCGTACATTGTAATAATAAATAGAAACACTGGTATATCAAGGGTGCAAAAAGTATTTATTCAACGACCCATAATTATTTACCTGCTGGCCATGATGACAAAAGTCTTGATAATTCATTGACAATATATTTGTTAAATAAGCTAAAGTAAGCCATAACGAGACACAAATATATATGTATTTAAGTTAGAATATGGAGATAAGAGGTTTGTGGCCGACATGTTTTGGTGAAATGAGGACTGGCCACTGCAGAGACACTTTAGCTCCACTAGCAAAGACTGAAAAGGCTGAGAAACACCACTAGGTGTCAGTGTTGGACCATTTAATGTTGTACATTGCAGCTTTGAACACAATCACCCTGCTGCTACCTATCATACTGTTATTTTGTCTCGTTTTAATGCTTGCCTTTGCATTTATTTAGCTTTTATTCTGCTTCTTAATAATTGTATTAGTGCTTCATTTTAACATAGCAAATAACATAATGTTCAGAATAAGAACATAACTATGTTGGAAAACAGAAACATGACTAACTGATCTTTTGTGATGTATTGAACTGGTATGACGCACACTGCTGAAGAGTTGATAAAGTTGTTGTTTGTTTTTTTGTTCTCTGAGCAAAATAAAGATTTATTAATCTTCATCATAGTGGATCAAGTGTTAATTAAAGCTATGATGGATGGATGGATGGATGGATGGATAGATATGGACAGACAGACAGACAGACAGATGCGACCTGTTGAACTTACTGAACATTTTCAGATATGGAGCCAATGCAAAAACGCCCCCTGGTGGCCTTGGGTGGCCATTTGACTTTCCGTCATTACCAAATAATGTATGTTGCATCATAACTCCTGAAGCAAATATGATAATACAATATTTAAAGGTGTGACATTACCGTGCCTCCTGTGTTGAGGGTGTAACCGTGCCGTGTCATTGGTGTGCTTTAAGCAATAAAAAGCCTTGGCTGTAGGTTAGGGGTCTTCAAAGCTTTTTCAGGCCAAGGACCCCTTTTAGCTGAGAGAGAGATGAAGCAGGGACCCCACACTACATACTGTAATTCTAACTATTAGCTAGGAATGTTGTTTTATATTGATATGCGTTTAAGACTGTGCTTTACAGTATTGCCATTTCTGTCCCAATGTATTTAGCTGTAAAAAATATATGTTGTGTATGTGGGCCTATGGAGTCAATAGAACACAATAGGAATTAGCTAAATGAGTTAATATGTAGCATAAATATAATTGTAACCACTTTAACCCTATATTTACATGTTCCAACAAATCTTGAAAATGTGAAAATAACTATATAAAACAACACAAAAACAACATAAACCATTTGTATTTGTTTATTAGTTAGGATCCCCATTAGCTGTACCCTAAAGCACAGTTAGTGTTCCTGGGGTCTACATATAAAAACAATACATACATTTAAAAAACAAAACATAATGAAAAAAATTAAATCAAATGTAGATGAAACTTATAGTCCATATACATAATCATGTTATGAAGACATAAGATATATTAAAATGCATTAAGACAATCTAGTGTATGAAGTCCACATAGCGAGAACGTCAATTAAAAGAACCTGAGACTGCTTGACATCCCACAACAAATAAATCTAAGCTATATTCACAGATATCCCCCCTGGGACACAATAAATCAAGATGGGGGTCTGCAGCCAAATATATTGTGGGGGTCCTTGACTGGTGAGGACCACTGCTTTAGAGAGACACAAGTTTGAAAGGAAATGTCTAATAAGTCATTTTTGTAGAGCAACACTTCATGTCATGTGGCATAACTAGCACATTTAGTTTAACACAAAGCATGTTATGTACCGTGATTAGATTATGAGCTCCTCACAATAGACAAACATTCTGCAAAAATAGCAGATCTATTAGCTCATAGCGGTGCCGCACTCTGAGCTTGTAGATCTGTCCCCAGTAGAGCATGGGACAGACACGCTCCTACTGTGTGTGTGTGTGTGTGTGTGTGTGTGTGTGTGTGTGTGTGTGTGTGTGTGTGTGTGTGTGTGTGTGTGTGTGTGTGTGTGTGTGTGTGTGTGTGTGTGTGTGTGTGTGTGTGTGTGTGTGTGCGTGCGTGCGTGCGTGCGTGCGTGCGTGCGTGCGTGCGTGCGTGCGTGCGTGCGTGCCAAGGCCTGTTCAGCAGGAGGTCACCACCAGATAAGCTTTACTTAACTGTTAAGATTGCTTTGCTTTGTGTGGCTTATTTTTAGCCTAGAGCTGAGTAGGCTGGTTTTGTGGATGTTTAACCCTCTGCTGTTATATAAGTACACTCCATATACAGTAGATCTGCTACAATGACTCTGAAACAACTCCATGTGGAGGTGAATGAATGAAGGAGACTATTAGACTACTCTCAAATATTGATAAAATATCTAACCAACAGGAGGTCATAAATAGCTTGGTTAAAGAGATGGCAAAACGCTGAACAAAATGACAGGATTAACACACTGGAAAATAGGGTTGATGAGCTAGAGCAGTACTGGAGACTGAATGATATTATTGTCTCAGGACTGAACATTAAAACAAAGACCTCTATGCCAAGGCTGCTGCCCTGCTCAAAAAGAAAAGCAGGATCCAGGGAACCTGGACTGCAAATTGTAAAGTATTTATTAAACTGAATGGCCAGTCCCCAGAGCAAGCCACGGTTGTAGTAGTCCCGGAAGCTGGATGAACTGAGAAAGTTTGAGCAAGGGAATACTTACATGTCCTCCCACATGGAAAGAACCTATATGCGTCATATATGTTTGTAATATAGGACCGCATACATAAAATTGGCACCTTTCCTATATGTATATGTACATATATGTGCATATATGTACATATATATGCGCATATATGTACATATATGCACATATACATATAGGAAAGGTGCCAATTTTATGTATGCAACATATAGGTACATATGACCTGTATGTAACATATAGGTACATATATGACCTGTATGTACCTATATCTACATATATGCAATGAAACATAATTATATGATACCTATATCACCTATAAAATAGGTGAAATAGGTGATAAGTTTGTTTTACATGTACACATTAATCAAATCCAATAGAAACCCAAATGTAGAACTTTAACACTTTATTTAAACAAGTTATAATATGCAAACATGAAACATTATGGCTTTTAAAGTGGCAAACAGCTGGATAAAAAAAAAGATATTAAATTAAATTAAATTAAGCTCCGGGACAGGTTAACTAACACTCCCTTTGCCCTGCCAGGCTTTTGGAAATGCCAAAACCCAGGAAGGACACAGACCCAAGAGAATAGACAGACAGAAGTTAGTTACTCATCATTGATGTTTTATTAATGAACAAACATAGCAGGCAGCTTTAACAGTATATAAAAAAACAAAAATGTATTGGCATCAAAATTTACATAAAAGTTGAAAGGACCACTTCACCACTTTTCATACAATTAGTACTCACTAATGTTCATGATAAAATACTACAATTTGTTTCTACTCTGTGTCTCATAGGAGGGCTGTGGGTAGTTCAGAAACCCATCCACCAGTGACATCATCGTTTGGACGTTTTTTTTTATTAAACAATATATTTTTAAAACACATTTAGATTTGTATTATCGTGAGAACGATGGCTTCCATTATCGCATTGGAACTTTTCACAAATATTATTATGAATAGTAAGATACAGTTTCTATTAGCTTGAATTCAACATTGATGATGTCACTGGTGGACAGGTTTCTGAACTGCCCACAGCCCTCCTATGAGACAGACCAAGTAGGAAAAAAAGGGTAGTATTTTATCATGAACATTAGTGAGGACCAATTTTATGAAAGCCGGTTGAAAAGTGGTCCTTTAAGTGCAAAGTGCATCATGTTTAACATTTTGCATGTGTAATAAACAAATGGCCACAACCAAAACAGTGCATTTTTTTTAATATAGTGTTGTTCGTCGACTAAAACTAAGACGAAAAATGTTCTACCTTTTTCCACTGACAAACTAAATAAAAGCTATGACGACTAAATGTACTGACAATTTCGTCAACAAATAACTAGACTAAAATGTTAGGAAGGGACTAGTGGACAAAAATCTGCTGCCAAAAACACTGTGGAGTACCTAGTCCTTTGCAGCACGGCTTCGGCACTTATTGGTCATGGCTTTCTTCAAGCCCTCTGCAGTGAAAACATTTGTCCATGATGCCAGAGAGGAACACCGCAAGACGTAGTCTGCAGACAGAGAAGATGACATGACACAAGTCAGTCAACATGGGTTTCCCCCGGTTAAATATATACATTTTAAAGACTATATGACTCTCTACAGACTGAGCACAGCATAGCCACAGATGAGGCCAACCTGGTTCAGAGTGTACTGTACGTCCCACCAGCGCAACATGTTGGAAGTGGAACCTGCATTTCTTTACTGCACAAAGGCAGCCAAATTGCCCAATGATAATGTATTGGTGAGATCATAAATTGAGAATATCATTTACAAAACCAAGATTTGTCAAGGATCAAGTATATTTATATGTCCCAAGCTGGGCCTTTTACAGCAGATAATAAAAGCCCTAAAAACACAATACAGTAAGACAGACATGTGTATACATTGTCACAAGATACCCCCCACAATCTTTCTAGCCCCCTTAAAGGAGAATTCCATGCTAGAATGCTTTCTTACCTTTCTTTGTAGTTGCTACGTCCCCACCAAAGAGGTCCAGGTGTTTTTTTTGTGCAAAAACTCCTTATTGCCCATTTCCCCTACCATAGGCCCTCAATGAATTGCATTGAATTGAATGGGGCTATGGGGTGTTGTGCTAATTCGCTTATTTCCATCGAAATAAGTAGTAAAGTGTGCCGCTTGGGATATTATTTACATTATGAAAAGAGAATATATACAAAAATAATAATAATTTTGAGCAAAAGAAATAAGCGAATTAGCACAACACCCCATAGCCCCATTCAATGCAATTCATTTAGGGCTCATGGTAGGGGAAATAGCCAATAAGCTTTTGCACAAAATAACACCTGGACCTCTTTGGTGTGTACTTAACTACAAAGAAAGGTAAGAAAGCCTTTTAGTATGGAATTCTCCTTTAAGGGCATTTTTCTGTCTAATACCTAGATTACCATACCAGCAAATGGCAGCAAAGTAGATGACAGATTCAATGAAGGCTCTATATCATTGATTTGTTTACCTGAAACCTGGCTAACTTCCTTAAACAGAAAAGGCACTGCTGGCCTTTCTTGCAAACAATTTCAGTATTGGAATCGAATTTCAGACGATTGTCGATTATGGTCCCAAGATATCTATAAGTGGTTACCAACTCCACTGACTGGCCATCTATAACACTACTCTGAGGAACTAGTGGTGTGACAAATACTTACTGAACAGTGCATCCCTCTTCGCCTCATCCAGTTTGTTCTTCCCCTCTGGGATGACACCATGCTTTCCGTATACGACGGCATTGCGGCACTCCTCATGGGTGAAGAACACCTCGAACAACGCGTGGAATAGCCTCTTGCAGTCCTTCCTGGCACGCTGGTGTATGGCTGCCAGCTGCACAGAGGAAATCAACTGTCCACAGCCTGTGAATAGAGAGCGAGCAATTAACCAACTGCATTTTAAGACTTCAGTTTTGCACTTGTAAGGCTCAGCTACATTGACCCCTTTCTGCGCTCAGTGCACCATGAACACAGACAACTGTGACCTTCTGAAAACGTCACTATCTAGTTGCAGCTCACAACACGGATCACTCGCTACCAAGAACGTCAGGTTAAGTGTGAAATGTATGGCAAACGTATACATCCATACCTGGATATAGCTCCTGCTGCCCGAGACTGGACACTCCAGACTCTAGGTCACCGACCAGGGTGATAAAACCCTTCAGTGCGTCTAGTTGCTCAGAGCCTAGAACAAAGACAAAAAAATCTGAGTCTACTGAGTGTATTTGTAAAACAATAAGATTGAGTACTGTTCTATATAGCTCTACAGTATATTCTGATAGCAGTCATTGATGAGTATTTGTTCAGTAGCAGGGGTCGATTTCCCAGTAAATAGAAAACAGTTTTATTTTGGGATACCAAAGTTTTCCAGTCATGTCAGAGAACTCACAAAAGAGGTACAGGATAAAGTAAAGTTTCAAGTGAGACAAAGAAATTAGCAGACAACTGAAAACTGCAACATTACAGGCAATACAACTTACTGATACTGGAGAGCACAGTGGTTATCCTCCTCAACAGGAGCTGGAGCTTCTCCACCTCAGACCGACAAGAGTCGCAAGGCTGCCACCCTTGACCCTCTGGTATGCTCTGGTCAGATGGATTTGGTTGACCTAGAAAGATTGAAAGCACGTCAAAAACTGTAAAGAAAAGTTTAAAAAAAAAAGTAGAAAAAAAACTCATCTATGAATCCTGAATTTGAAGGACAACAGTGCAAGTCTGCTGACACTTAGCTGAGGAACCACACCTTCTACTGGAGCATCACTGGACGGAGATGGAGGTTGCAGTACACTGGGTGTTACTTTCTTGGTTCCACTGATCCAAGTCCATATATGTAGCTGCATACGGCTGTGCAGAAAAGAGAAAAGGCCCTTAATTGTACTTGGTCAAAAATCATCAAAACTATAGGCTACTATACAAGCTCATAGATAGCGCAGCACCGAGTGCTGTGCTACGAGCTTGTAGGTCTAAATGGGTTAAATCTAAAGAAAACATACCTCATCAACAGGTCAGCAGGCCTGTGTAGAAGAGGCTGGAGGGTATGGCTGTAGATCGGGGTAAAAGGTATCACAAGGTTGCAGAGACATAGAAAAGTAACCTTAGTTTGTAGTCTGTCAAATATCTTTAAAAAATAGCTATGCCTTTATGCAATGCATTGTGGATTTTAGATAGAAAACCCCTTAAGAAAACCCCTTAAGACAGTGTTCTGACCACTTCTTTACTTCTGAACAACTCCTAAAATCAGAGCCTGAGATAGAGATCTAAAAAAAACGAAATAAGTAATAAAACTCTACTAAAATATGACCATGACAATGTCATTCATATATTGGGAAGAGAATGGTCCAAATGTTTTGCACATAACTTACACTCAAAGCCAATCGAAGTCCATCAATTGCTTCAGGAGGGAGGAGACAGGAGGACAAACCCACTTTTCTGGCTGAGCAGCTTTGTGGTTTGGTGCCACCGCCAATGGGTTGATCCCAACGAAACATCTGAAATCACAAAACACAAATGGAAAAGGTGCACTCACAGCCGTTCTACAAGAGAGCACATCATTCGAGTTACACATGATGGTTCTACTTAAAGCAGAAAGTTACCTTTGAATGAATTCCAGTGTGTAACAGGCGTGCTCCTCCTGGTACACCAAAGTTGTAATAACTGGAAAAGCTGCCATCCCAGCCAGGAAGTTGATCTGTGGAGCCACAACGACCGACCTCAATGCTCAGCATCCATTGTGTAGCTGTGAGAACTTCACCTAAAGATAATTTGACATATATGGTTTGCATGTTAACAGTGTTTGTCTGTTGCTTTCCACATAACAATAGACTGTTAAACTAAAACATGACCTCCATATAGTCTCCGTATTTGCAATGCTTTAAAACAGTAAAAAAAACAGTAAAAAGTGTGCAGACTAAACTCTGTGTTAATTTAACTTAAGCAGGGGTCTTCAACAGGGGGTCCGGGACCCCTAGGGGGTCCTCAGAATTACTACAGGGGGTCCGCCAAATCTTTGTGTGATATGATTATTTATTTTACCTTAACCACTTGAACCTTAGCATCCCTTTTCTGAGGAGAACTTTAGCCAAAAATAGCAGATCTACAAGCTCACAACGCCTCACGCTGCAAGGCGTTGTGAGCTTGTAGATCAGCTATTTTTGGCAAAGAGGGAAAAAGAGCAGACCAAGTAAACAAAAAAAGTTGAATCTGAAACACAATTTTATACAATATAGAGGGGGTCCCTGCTTCATCTCTCTCTCAGCTAGGGGGTCCATGGCCTGAAAACGTTGGTCTTACCATTTGTACTCTCTTTCCCTAAATGAAATGATTTTACTTTGTACTGTAGGTTCAAAACAAAATTCATAGATATAATAATAATAATAATAATAATAATAATAATAATAATGAATTACAGTCAAAACAAATGAGGCCATTGTTAGCTCTCACTGATGTGGTCTGATTTATACCTGAAATAAACAATGACATCATGCACCACATGGAAATTAATATGCTAATGCGATGTCTAAGACTGTGTTGCACGCCCCAAAAACTGATCTAAAAGCTCACAATGCGTCGCTGTGAGCTTGTAGATCAGTGATGTTTGGCCATGCAACACAGCCTTACGAAGAAACATAGAGAAGCTTTAGAACCAGAGCGAGTCTGTATAACCCCCTGTATTATGGCAGTCATGACAAAACTTCAACCTGGTGTTTGCACGTTCTCCATGTAAAGCCCTACATCTACATTAACGTTCAGATTTCAAATATAAAGTGCTTACCCCATGGCCACGGATGTTACAATTCACTTCGGGTCGGTGTAAGTACCCGTATATTCCGGATTGTTAAAAAAAAAGCATTTTAATCCGATCGGTGGCCATTTTGTCATAGAGTTATAATGTAACAGAGTGCAGTACTCCTCCCAACCGATAGGGTCAAGTAGTTGAAAGCGTACAGAAATACGGAGAAAATGGCCATCGATCGAATTAAAATGCTTTTTATTGAACAATACAGACGATACGGGTATTGCTGAGTGCCCGAGTAGACTTGTAACATCCGTGACCATAGAGTAAGCACTTTATATTTAAAATCTGAACGTTTATGCAGATGTACAGGTTGTAAATGGAGAAAGTGCAAAACACAGGTTGAAGTTCGGCCGTGACGCTCGTGACGGACGAGCGTCGTGTGATCCATAGCTAATACACGACAACTGCACACCGTTTACGATACTAACAAGTTGGATAACACTTTAATTCCATAAACTAATTAAACTTACCTGTTATCTGGTAGAGTAGCACGGAAGCAACTGGTTTGTAAATAAATGTTCGCTTAGCCGACGGTTAGCTAGTTTCGTTTCTCGCGCTCCCCGGTTCAAAACTGATAAGCTCCGCCTTGAGCAGCTGCGTGACGTAACTGTAGGTCTGGTCAGGTTCTCAACCTGTGGGTCGGGACCCCCAGGGGGATCCCCACATGATTGGGGGGATCTGTAGGTGGCAGTGGCAGTGAAGTGACAATTTAAGTAACCCTTTTAATACCTAAAAAAAAAAGAATTACTGCATCAAAAGTAATCAACAAACTATACTAAAAACAATTGTCAAACATTGGCCAAATTGTCAAATAATATAAGAAAGAGGCAAAAATAGCCCATCGACTCAAGGCGTTGTGAGCTTGTAGATCGGCTATTTTCAAAATATTGATCTGTGGAACGGAGTCAAACTAAATGCCTCAACTCCTACATTACAAGTGCATATCAGGGTTGGGGGTCCCCAGTTCAAATATGATTATTTTGGGGGGTCGTGGCCTGAAAAGGTTGAGAACCAGTGAAGTAACAGTATAGGCGGGCACTCGGACATCTGCACACCTCAATGTAAAATTGGCAAATTTGTCCAAAATGTAAAAAGAAAATGAAATATTTGGAAAATGTTTTAAAACAAAGTATACATGATTAGAACATTCTTAAACATTTGACAATTAAGGTCTAATATTTCTATAATTGCTAGAAATTGCTAGAAAACCTGTATAGCAGTCATTTTGGGGCATAAACAATAAGTTGAAGGATAAAATTAATAACAATAAAAATAACTGATAATGATGATGATGTTCACATCATGTAAAACATTTGTTAAATTGTTGTGCCTTTTGTTTTTAAACCCTGTAGCACTTTGTTATTTCCAAAAATGTAAAGTGCATTATAAATAACATGTATTATTATTATTATTATTATCATTATTATGTATACTTTACATTACTGTAAAAGTAACTTCTATAGTTAGATTATAACCTGACTGTAATTTCTACACTATGTTACTGTGTAAAAATGCAGTAAGTTTCTGTAATGATTTGTTTTCCATGATGCATTGCAAAATACAGTTAAACATTGTAAAATGACAGAACAATAAGATACTGTACATTTTTACTGTAGAAATTACAGAAATTTGTTACAGTGTAGATAGATAGATAGATAGATAGATAGATAGATAGTGTCTGTCTCTACTAGGTTGGGGGCTTAGCCCCCCAGGCAACTGTGCTGACCTGCAACGGGACATGCACGAGATGAGAGCTCAAACTTGGATTATGCTTTCCTCTGGGTACATATTAAGAAGCTATATAGGAGACTTATATGTCCTGTATTATGAACATATAGAGCCTATATATGGATAAAGAAGCTATATAGGAGACCTATATGGCTTGTATTATCAACATATATGACCTATATGAGGGTATAAACAAGCTATATAGGAGACCTATATACCCTGTATATGCACATATATGCACCTGATTTTGACCTATATGTGAGATATATGCAGCCTATATGGAGCTTATACCAGGCATATATGTGGTATATATGCACATATATGCGCATATATGATCCTTATATGTAGCATATAGGTTACATATAGTTGCATATATGGAACATATAGATTCTTTCCATGTGGGCTGGTTTTAATTGACAAATCACTTTTATATCCTTTCATGGACTCCAGCTCTCACTGTCGTCACTGCCATGATATCCTCTCTAACTCAACTGTTTGTTGTACTTGCTGTACAAAGGTTTACCATCTGAGATGCACACCTTATTTATTAATATGAAATGAAAAAATGGAGCTCTTGGACTTGTTCTGAGTGTGTCCATATTCCCATATCATGATATTGATGATGATGATGGTATGGTTGAGGATATACAATGCAAGTTTAGGTTAACGACTGACTCCAATCTTATGCATTTTAATCCTTTTGATTTGAGCCTACGTAGTGACTCTAAATGTACATTACGGTCATTTAGCAGACGCTGTTATCCACAGAGATTTACAATTAGTGCATTCAACATAGGTAGGGAACAAAACTACTAATCACCAGAAGTATTAAGTGCATTCTCTTCTAAAACAAGCAACTAAGAGTATACCTAGCGCTAAAGTAAAAGTGCAATATATCAGCTCCCTACTTTCATAAACAGATGAGACAAATAGGAAAATCAAATGAGTAAGAGCTAAAACAAATAAGAGTATCGAATAAGCAAGATCCAATAAAATAAAACAAAAGTTTGTACAACTAGTTAACAAGTTACAGAGTTCCTCCAGGAGACACACTGTGTGGGGTCTCTACTAGTCATTAAACTACTAATATAGACTGAAGTAATTAAAGCGGGTCATGTTTGGAATTGTAAACAGCTGAAATCAATACTATATCAGTATTCTGATATTAACCCGCAGTAAGTGAAGTTGGGGGGCCGCGTGTGGCCCCCGGGCCGCCAGTTGCCCATGTATGCTTTACAGTTTACACCATTGTAGAATGGAAAAATCTAATGGAAAAATCTAATTAACAGCGAGTCCTTTTCACTTTCAGCAGAATGTTTGAATTTGAAAATTCCATATACCCCTTAATCCAGGGATGTCAAACATACGGCCCGCGGGCCGGATCAGGCCCGCTAACTAGTTTAATCCGGCCCACGAGATGATTTTGCAAAGTATAAAAAAAAAAAATCTTTTTTTTTTTTTTTTTTTTTTTTGGTGTGCCAAAAATGTTTTCATTGTTTTTTGGCCAAGTCTACACCTGCAACCACACGTAACTTCCACTTTCCTCTTCTTCTTCCTCGTCTTTGTATTGGTATTGTTTGTGTTGGAGCGCCTCAGTGCGGCTGCAGAGTTCATGTGCAACCTCTTCCAGAGACAGATAGAGACACTAGAAACTCTGCGGGAGATACAAAACAAACTGTGTAGACGTGGCCCTTTGAAATAAAATGTATTTTGGCACTAAAAAAGAAAAAACACTTTTTTTTTTCTTAACGGTTATCGATTAATTAATCGGTAAGGCCTAACGGTAGGTAAACGGTTAATAAAATGTCTCCATTTGGCCATCCCTATTTGTGAAGTTTACATTTTCAGAATATGCTTGTACTAACTAAGACTAAGTAAAGTAAACAAAGAAAACTATCTGAAGTTGTTGTTATTGTTATTATTAGTTGTTATGCCATGATTTTACCGGTCCGGTACCGGTCCGGCCCTCTGGCCCTCTGGCCCTCCTCCATGTGGCCCCTGAGCTAAAATGAGTTTGCCATCCCTGCCTTAATCACTAAACCTACTCGAGTGACTTCTGACCCTTATTGACAACATATTTACCAACTCTCTTAAAAATGTATGGATATCTGGTGTCTTTCACTCTGATATATCTGATCTTGTACTTCACTTCACATCAATAACCTCAGTTAACCATCAGGACACAGACAAAGCTCTAAGGTTTAGAGTGTTTAACAAAAGAAACATTGAGCGGTTTGAGGAGCTGATTGATGACATCCTCTGGGATGATGTACTAGCACTCATGATGATGCTGATCAGTCATTCTAAAGTCTTTTAACTCTGTATTCAAGGTGCTTTCCTCTTGTCAGTAAGCAAGCACATACGGTCAGTGCGTTCAGAAAAGCCTGGTTTACACCAGATCTCCATACGTCTTTGAAAGCTAAGAAAAGGTTGTTTAAGAAATGTATCTGTAATCCATCCCCAATTAATATATCACATTATAAGAAATATCCTAATGTATACAATCATCTTAATAGAATTGCTAAGAAAAAGTACTTTTCAGATAAGTTTAATGAGGCTTCAAATAACATCAAAACAACCTGGGGAGTCATTAACCAGCTTCTAAATGATTTAGTCAATATTGGTTCAGGTCTATCAGAGAAGATATAGTCCTGGGGCCAAGCCAGATTTTGGTACCACCTAAGGTGGCCGTACATTTTTGGTATTTTCGTATTCCTACATGTCTCTAGTTTATATTTTGGTATGATACATCTTCCAATTCAGTAGCTTAATGACAGTAATCACTCTAAACCGGCTAATGTATCCGGTAGGAGACACAAAGTAGAATCTTTGTGTCTCCTACCGGAAATACACCCGGGCATCAAATTATTGCGACAAAAAAACAAATATATCCATGTATTCAAGGCTTCATGGGGTGTGCAATTGATAGAAAATAAATCATTTTTTGGGTGAACTCCTCCTTTACGTTTCCCAGGGGGACTCTCTACCCATTCAGCTATGACCGCACTAGACCGAAGGAGGGTCAACTTTTACAAGCTTATGGAAAGCAGTCTTTTTGCAAACACCAAAAATCTGAGAAGTTATCAATTGCACACCCCATGAAGCCTTGAATACATGGATATATTTGTTTTTTTGTCGCAATAATTTGATGCCCGGGTGTATTTCCGGTAGGAGACACAAAGATTCTACTTTGTGTCTCCTACCGGATACATTAGCCTGTAGGTAGTGATAACTGCCATTAAGCTACTGAATTGGAAGATGTATCATACCAAAATATAAACTAGAGACATGTAGGAATACAAAAATACAAAAACTTTACGGCCACCTCAGGTGGTACCAATTTGTGAAAATAACAGTGTTGTGTTGGACTTGGCCCCTGGACTAATAAGTCCTATGGCCACGTCTCCATCTGGTGAAAGATGTGGTGGGGGGTGGGGGGGGTGGGGGGCTTTGCATTATTTGTGGAGGCCTCCAAGTCAGGAGTCAGAGCACCGGGCTCACAGGCGCAACACAGGCTCCAACAGACCGCAAATTAAAGTGGTTATTATTATGCCCATTTACAAACCTAACTCAGTTTCATTTCATCCAAGGTCATTGGAAGGTACATTAAGTGAAAAATCTGAGTTATTTTTTTTCTTCTTTAATAGCATTGTATGTACATTTGAGAGAGATATATATATATATATATATATATATATATATATATATATATATATATATATATATATATATATATATATATATATATACACACACACACACACACACACACACACACACACACACACACACACACACACACACACACACACACACACACACACACACACACACATCTCAACCTTTTTTAAACGTCTTACTGGACACCTTTACAAACCACCAACACATTCATGAAGACATTTATATCTCTAGCTATTTATTCCAAGATGTATGTAATATTCCCTGACTGTCTTGGCTGTCATTTGTCTATCATAACTATTGAGCCTGTTACAGTTTCAGTAGTTGCAGTTCCACAACCTGACCTCTGTTGGGGGACACACTTTTATAAATGTTACATCTTATATATTTTAACCATGTCTATAAGGAACAATTTATACCAGGTGTAGATCATTTTACTCCCATATGTGCGGTGTGGCACAAACTGTAAGATGCCAAATGCGGCAAATAAATGGGTGTGAGGTACTGGTACCCCAAATACAAGCATAAGACATTCAAATATCCTCTCAAAAAGCTATGTTTGTTTTTTACTATTTTTTATTGTCACACAAACAATCATGCATTTTCATACAAGACACCTACAACTGCAGAGGTCAAGCCTTTCATTTTATTTCATTGTATTACAAAATTACGAGTTATTTCAAATACAATCTCTTTTTTTTCATGAGCCATACATGCAATATTCCAAATATGAGCTCTATAAAACAGTGTTGTGGATTTATCACTTGGATATTATCTCAATGTGTCATTCATTGGATACTGCATTTGTCAATCACTTTTCACTATAGCTTTCTGTACAACTTTGATGAAACTGTGATGAAATGGCAACGAGAGAAATAAAAAAAGTCAACCAAAGAACGTTTTTCTTTGTACAGGATTTCCTCTCTAGTCAGTAAGAATACTTTGAGTACTCTAACAGGAGCACTCATCCAAGGTCACTTCGACTATGCATGCACCACCACATGGTACCACAACACCACTAAGGCCTTAAAAACAAGGCTCCAGATATCACAAAACAAACTAGTAAGGCTACTTCTTGGCCTTAAACATACAACTCATCTAACCCCTGCTCACTTTGCTAGGGTGGGATGGCTCAGGGTTGAGGACAGAGTACAGCAACTTTCAATGGGCCTGGTCTACAAGATACACCACAACGTTAAGATACCCATGTACCTGTCAAAGTACTTCAACAACTTAAAATGAAGTCCACAATCACAACACCAGAGGTAGCTCCACTGATCACGTCCAACCCAGATTTGGCACAAACACAGGGTTGAATTTGTTCACCTGCTATGCAACCAAAATGTGGAATGCTCTACCAAAAGTCATGAAGGGGTGTAAAACCCTATACTCCTTCAAAACTGCCCTAAAAGAGTACCTACATGTGGCTGCAATTCTTATTTTTAAACTGCTTATATACGTTCTGCATAGTAATAAAGTATTCAATCAATCCATTTCTCTACAACAGGGGTCTTCAACGTTTTCAGGCCAAGGACCCCCTAGCTGAGAGAAGGATGAAGCAGGGACCCCCTCTATATTGTATAAAATTGTGTTTCAGATAAACTTCTGCTGCTCTTTTTTCCCTCTACACCTACTCTCTTTGCCAACTCTTTGCCAAAAATAGCCGATCTACAAGCTCACAACGCCTCGCGCTGCGAGGCGTTGTGAGCTTGTAGATCGGCTATTTTTGGCAAAAGTTCTCCTCAGAAAAGGGATGCGGGTTCAAGTGGTTAATGTAAAAAAAACTCTGAGGACCCCCTAGGGGTCCCGGACCCCCTGTTGAAGACCCTTGCTCTACAACGTTTGCAGCTTCTCTTACAAGCTTGTGTGCAGCCTCCACTATGGCCCCTATCACTTTTGAAAGGAAGGAGTTTTTTTTTTTGTTCCAGCTTGCATTCTTGATTGTTGTTGATGTTCTATTTTCAACTGTGTCTGCATGTGCTTGTATCAGAGCCCCCCTCCATATATTTGCTTCAGTTTTTCCATCTCTTTGCAATAACGATAATGGTAACTAATTATAAAGATCCTACAAGATCCTTAGATCCTACAAGAACCTGAGAGACAAAGAGACCTCAAGAAGGTCCAACAGGAACATATTCGTGGAGATGTCAAATGGAACTGTACTGGACTCTAGTACCAAGCAACGCTCCATGAGGGACCAGGCCTTCTGCCCGGCAGCACCGTGCCTGTGGAACAGCCTTCCAAGCCATTTAAGACCCTGCAGCGCAGACCCTGGACTCTTTTAAAACAGGCCTAAAAACCTTTTTATTTAGGCAGGCCTTTTCATGTGAAACTGTTGTGTAGCTACCGCCATTTTTTTACCCTGCTTTTAATCTTCTATGATTGAGTGTATGTTTTACCTACAGTATGAAGCACTCTGAGATTCCCTGTGAATAAAAAGTGCAGTTAAAATAAGATATATTATATATGTATTATTGACTCCTAGTGAATTTTATCATGAAACTTAAAATGTTATGTAAATAACATATTCATTCCAAATGAATGGAAAGAAGAATGTAGTTAAATCCTGAACCTTGATTATGTCAATGGTTGATTGTGTTATTCCTGTTATCTGCCTTCTCTCTGTGGTGCAGATTGAACTTTGTTTAATCAGGTCACATGATCACTTCACTTATAATGAATGGCTCTCTCTTCATGTACAAAAAGTAGAGATAGATCTCTGACTCCTCCCATTGAAGGAATTGCAGACTGAAATATATAAAATGACAGGGAGACACCACAGTAGTGTCAGTGAGCTGGTCCTTGTTGGTGAAACTTCATAGCCTGTCTTTATACTTCCTCTGTCTCTCAAGACCTCCATCAGGATTTCAACATTGAAGCAGGTAAGATACTGAGACCTCTTGTTTTTGTGTGTTGTGAGAAGTTTTTTTGAAACTCAGAATGAAGGCTGAAGTCTGTGTTGATATTCTGTATGTCTGCTGCTCTGTCTCAAGGCATGGACATCATGGAGCTCAGAGACATGGTGGTGGAGATGAGGGTGGAGTTGAGAAACACTAACGCTGAACTGCAGCTCCAGAAAGACAAAACGGCTGATTTGGAGAGAGATAATGCAGGTAAAGTAAATATGGATCATCGCATTTGCAAAAAATAGCTGATCTATAGAAGTTGCTAGTATTTACATACGTTGTGAGAAGGACTAGCTGGGTTTTTTTGTTTCGTTTTTTTGAAACGGTCAGAAACTCAGAATGAAGGCTGAAGTCTGTGTTGATATTCTGTCTGTCTGCTGCTCTGTCTCAAGGCAAGGACATCATGTGGTCTGAACTGAAGGAAATCAGAGACAAAATGGCTGGTTTGGAGAGAGATAATGCAGGTAAAGTAAATATGGATCATGCTTAGCTCTGGTCCATAGCGTTAGGACTTCTCCTTAACGCTATGGGACTGTACGTATATTTTCCCTCATGTGAACGGGAGCACGATGTCTACACTTAAGTAAAACACTTACAGAAACAAATGTGTTTTTTAGGTGTTGAAAGCCTACCCTCCGCGGTGGGAAGTCTCTCAGACACCCACCTTTTATATGAAATCCACTTTTTGGCCAGGACATAAAATATTCCAATGGACAGAGAAATGTTTTAGTCACTCCAGTACCGCAAACACATCTGGTCCATAGCGTTATCATACTGAGCGAACGTGTAATTGTTATTCTTTTTTTACTGAAGTGTAGACATCACATCGTTTACTCATTCAAATGAGGAAAATACACGCTACAGTCACATAGTGTTAAGCAGAACTCCTGATGCTACGGACCAGAGCTAGATCATACTATGCTGATTACATCAATCAAAGTCAAATGAATTTAGTGACTATTTTTCACCATTGTCAATCCCTACTGGTTTCAGTCCTAAATTAAAGTGATCTTTATCCCTACTGGTTTCAGTTCTAACTACCAAACTGGCAACCATGGAGAGGACTGTGATGCCACTAACACACAAACTGGCAGCCATGGAGAAGATGGTGGAGGATATGATGCCACTAACCGCCAAACTGAAAGCCATGAAGAAGACTGTGAAGCCACTAACGTCCAAACTGGCAGACATTGAGAAGACTGTGGAGCCACTAACATCCAAACTGGCAGCCATGGAGAAGTCGGTGGAGGATATGATGCCACTAACAACCAAACTGAAAGCCATGAAGAAGACTGTGGAGCCACTGACAACCAAACTGGCAGACATGGAGAAGACTGTGGAGCCACTAACAACCAAACTGGCAGACATGGAGAAGACGATTACAGGTGAGTTCATTGAAGAGCTTGTTATGAAACCATGATGATGTAGTGTTGATGTTTAACCACTTGAACCCCAGCATTCATATTCTGGAGGGAAGGGGGCATTTGCCAAAAAAAAAAATGATATCCACACTGTGTGTGAGCACTATGGACATGATATCCACACTGTGTGTGAGCACTATGGACATGATATCCACACTGTGTGTGTGTGTGTGTGTGTGTGTGTGTGTGTGTGTGTGTGTGTGTGTGTGTGTGTGTGTGTGTGTGTGTGTGTGTGTGTGTGAGCACTATGGACATGATATCCACACTGTGTGTGTGAGCACTATGGACATGATATCCACACTGTGTGTGTGAGCACTATGGACATGATATCCACACTGTGTGTGAGCACTATGGACATGATATCCACACTGTGTGTGAGCACTATGGACATGATATCCACACTGTGTGTGTGTGAGCACTATGGACATGATATCCACACTGTGTGTGAGCACTATGGACATCATGATATCCACACTGTGTGTGTGAGCACTATGGACATGATATCCACACTGTGTGTGAGCACTATGGACATCATGATATCCACACTGTGTGTGAGCACTATGGACATGATATCCACACTGTGTGTGAGCACTATGGACATCATGATATCCACACTGTGTGTGTGAGCACTATGGACATGATATCCACACTGTGTGTGAGCACTATGGACATCATGATATCCACACTGTGTGTGAGCGCTATGGACATGATATCCAAGGCACTCCTCAGCTCAAAAGGCGTTCTCTGTGGACACGGCCCTTTAGGCTACACATTTTCACTTGCATATATATAAGATATCTCAAAATGACTATTGTTATTAATGTATACAATTAAATGTCACTGTCTTTTCATTCTGTACTTACAGAGAAGCCAAACGTTGCTTTCTGTGCAAGTTTGTTTGAGCCAGGAAGCAGCGGTATCACCACCGGACCCCAAACTCCGCTGATCTACAAAGGAGTCATCACTAACATCACTTACAACGGCCAGGGCTACAACCCAGTTACAGGTATGAGGAGGTGGGGGGGGGGGGGGTCTCTCTCTCATCCAGTGTTAACTTTGACAGATTTTATAACAAAAGTGCATGGACAAACCAGAAACCAGACAACCAAACAGGCTAACTAAATAACAAAGAAAAAGAAAGGGGGGGAGTCTAGTTTTAGTTGACTAAATATCAATAGATTTTAGTCGACTAAAATGTATTTGATGGCATGGCAATACTTTATATTATTTTATATTTATATTATAAGTCTAGTTTTTATTTGTCTGTTTATTTAGTCATAGTTTTTGTCTTCATAGCTTAGTTTGTATTTAGTTTCCGTCAGTGAAAAAAAGGTAGTGGACAAACCTTTCTGCTCATAGTTTTAGTCACAAAATGAACACTGATCCAAGAACAGTCTGGGTCAGGACCCATTTGTGGGTCGTGAGTAAATACCCTTTATTTTATGTTTCCTACATTCTGTTTTCATTATTATTATTTCAATATATATATTTGAAAAAAATCACAAAACATGTAAATAATAATACATTTTGTGTATTTCATCTAAGCATTGTGCGCAGCATGCGTCTAGTTTGTTTATAATGTAGCAGCCTACATTCTCTCTCTCGCTCTCAGTCTCTATGTTGCCATGTCTGCTTATTATAAGCGACTTTGGGCTTGTTTTTCACGTCTTTCTATGAAGACACGTTGTGGTTGTGAGCTATCTATCTGTAAGGAAAGACATCGGCTTGATTTCTCCAATTTCAAAAGTCTGGAATTCCATGAATCAGGGGGGAAGTAGCAGATCTACAAGCTCACGATGCAACGCCTTGTGAGCTTGTAGATCTGCTATTTTCACTAGTTGTTTGGGTCCCGGCCGGGGAGACATAAAGTGTCTCTTTTGGGTCTCGAACTAAAAGGTTTGTGAACCGCTGGTCTATAGTGTCACTGTATAAACAAGTGTTCCTCTTCTGACGCAGGTTGTTTCACAGCACCAGTCAAGGGAGTCTACTACTTCAGATTCACTGCGTACCACACTGTCAAAGGAGAATGGATGGGAGTACAGCTCTACCACGATGACCAGATGATCCTGTGGAATGGAGAGACAGCTGATGGCCGTACCTACATATCAAACGCAGTGATTCTACAGCTGGAGAAGGGGAGTGTCGTCTCCATGCGTCTCCATGAACGCTGTAGACTTTTTTATAGTGGAAACAAACACAACACTTTCAGTGGTGTTCTGCTCTTCTCCATGAAGGAATAGCAGCCTTTATGTCTGCTTTGAAATTAATGGCTCAAATAATGATATGACTACTGAAGGCCTGGTTACAGTTAAGTAAAAGATACACAGACACACAGAAACATACTGTATGTCTGTGTACTAGTATAGTACATTTAAAACATCACTTTTTGAACAGTCATACATTGTAATAATAAATAGAACCACTGGTATATCAAGTGTGCAAAAAGTATTTATGCAATCACCCATAATTATTTACCTGCTGGTCATGATGACAAATGCCTTGATAATGAATTGACAATATATTTGTTAAATAAGCTAAAGTAAGCCATAACGACATTTTGCACAAATATATATTTATTTAAATTAGAATATGGAGATAAGAGGTTTGTGCCCGACATGTTTTGGTGAAATGAGGACTGGCCACTGCAGAGACACTTTAGCTCCACTAGCAAAGACTGAAAAGGCTGAGAAACACCACTAGGTGTCAGTGTTGGACCATTTAATGTTGTACACTGCAGCTTTGAACACAATCACCTTGCTGCTACCTATCATACTGTTGATGTTATTTTGTCTCGTTTTAATGCTTGCCTTTGCATTTATTTAGCTTTTATTCTGCTTCTTAATAATTGTATTAGTGCTTCAAATAAAATAATGTCAGAATAAGAACATAACTATGTTGGAAAACAGAAACATGACTAACTGATCTTTTGTGATGTATTGAACTTGTATGACGCACACTGCTGAAGAGTTGATAAAGTTGTTGTTTGTTTTTTGTTCTCTGAGCAAAATAAACATTTATTAATCTTCATCATAGTGGATCAAGTGTTAATTAAAGCTATGATGGATGGATGGATGGATGGATGGATGGATGGATGGAGACAGACAGACAGACAGACAGACAGACAGGCAGACAACTGAACCTTTTCAGATATGGAGCCAATGCAAAAACGCTCCCTGGTGGCCATTTGACTTTCCGTCATTACCAAATAATGTATTTTGCATCACAACTCCTGAAGCAAACATGATAATACAATATTTAAAGGTGTGACATTACCGTG
Source organism: Gymnoscopelus microlampas (assembly GCF_963454915.1). NCBI lineage: Eukaryota > Metazoa > Chordata > Actinopteri > Myctophiformes > Myctophidae > Gymnoscopelus > Gymnoscopelus microlampas. The sequence goes on from NC_139949.1 coordinate 51,123,897, forward strand.
CCTCCTGTGTTGAGGGTGTAACCGTGCCGTGTCATTGGTGTGCTTTAAGCAATAAAAAGCCTTGGCTGTAGGGCAGGGGTCTTCAAAGCTTTTTCAGGCCAAGGACCCCTTTAGCTGAGAGAGAGATGAAGCAGGGACCCCACACTACATACTGTAATTCAACTATTAGCTAGGAATGTTGTTTTATATTGTTATGCGTTTAAGACTGTGCTTTACAGTATTGCCATTTCTGTCCCAATGTATTTAGCTGTAAAAAATATATGTTGTGTATGTGGGCCTATGGAGTCAATAGAACACAATAGGAATTAGCTAAATGAGTTAATATGTAGCATAAATATAATTGTAACCACTTTAACCCTATATTTACATGTTCCAACAAATCTTGAAAATGTGAAAATAACTATATAAAACAACACAAAAACAACATAAACCATTTGTATTTGTTTATTAGTTAGGATCCCCATTAGCTGTACCCTAAAGCACAGTTAGTGTTCCTGGGGTCTACATATAAAAACAATACATACATTTAAAAAACAAAACATAATGAAAAAAATTAAATCAAATGTAGATGAAACTTATAGTCCATATACATAATCATGTTATGAAGACATAAGATATATTAAAATGCATTAAGACAATCTAGTGTATGAAGTCCACATAGCGAGAACGTCAATTAAAAGAACCTGAGACTGCTTGACATCCCACAACAAATAAATCTAAGCTATATTCACAGATATCCCCCCTGGGACACAATAAATCAAGATGGGGGTCTGCAGCCAAATATATTGTGGGGGTCCTTGACTGGTGAGGACCACTGCTTTAGAGAGACACAAGTTTGAAAGGAAATGTCTAATAAGTCATTTTTGTAGAGCAACACTTCATGTCATGTGGCATAACTAGCACATTTAGTTTAACACAAAGCATGTTATGTACCGTGATTAGATTATGAGCTCCTCACAATAGACAAACATTCTGCAAAAATAGCAGATCTATAAGCTCATAGCGGTGCCGCACTATGAGCTTGTAGATCTGTCCCCAGTAGAGCATGGGACAGACACGCTCCTACTGTGTGTGTGTGTGTGTGTGTGTGTGTGTGTGTGTGTGTGTGTGTGTGTGTGTGTGTGTGTGTGTGTGTGTGTGTGTGTGTGTGTGTGCGTGCGCGTGCGTGCGTGCGTGCGTGCGTGCGTGCGTGCGTGCGTGCGTGCGTGTGAGACACGTAGACCTGTCTCCATTCAGGGTTCTGTGTCCACTGTCCACTCCCCCAACTACTCAGGTGTAAGTAGTCACTGATTACCCCCCCCCCCCCCCCCTCCTACTATAAAGCCTGGTGCTCATTCTCTCTTCTCTGTTTGTTTGTCTCTCTCTGTCTGCACTGGCTTGTCTGATCAAGGTAGGCAATGGATTGTTCTGAATGAGAACCATTTGTTTTAGAGCGTTGTATTTATTTGTACAGTAATGGTCCCATGTTCCTCAGGCCCCCCCCCCTCTCTATTCCTCAGTGTTGAGGTTGAGGATCAAAGGCCAAGAGGCTGTTTGATGTTGGGGCCAAACCTCACCTAACCTGAGGTACGTGGAGTAATGTGGCCTTTGTAAATATTAGACCTTCATATTGTGGTTCCAGCATAAGGCTTGTGTACTCCTGCCATGCGTCAGGTGTCCCTGCCCTGTACACACTGACCTTGACTGTTGAGGTAATGAATGTAGTGTTCCGTATTTTGATCATAATTATAAGGAGAACTGTCTGGAGTGTTCCGTTTCAGTGTGCATCTAATCCACCCAGTGTGTTTTGCAGTGTAGTGAATTGGTTCTCAAAGTGGGGTCCTTGAGGGAGTTCCAGGGGGTCCCCAGCTAAATGATGGATAGGAACCAAATGGACCCTTATGGGTCTGTAACTCTGAGAGCGTAACAAATGGAACCGAATGGACCCTTTATGGGTCTGTAACTCTGAGAGTGTAACAAATGGAACCAAATGGTTCATTTGGTTCCATTTGTACACTCTCGGTTACATTAACATTGATTTTACAATATAAATTGAGGTCCCAGAGATAGAAATGCCATTAAAAGGGGGTCCGTAGTCTAATAATGCATGTCAAACTGGGGGGTCCTTGTAATTAAAATGGTTGAGAATCACTGCTAGAGCCGTAACAATCTTCTCTTATGGGGGTCCCTGAGGCGTATCTTTTCAAATGGGGGTCCGCGGGCTAATAAGTGACAATTTGGGGGTCCTTGACATGAAAAAGTTTGAGAAGCACTGGTGTAGTGAATTGTTGGAACCATCACTCTACTAACCTTCTCTCTCCTCCACCTTACAGCCTGACTGTTGCTCCTACCAGCCTGTGCTACTAGCTAGTGTGCTGATGTACTTTCATGTGTTAGTTGGGTTTTACCTTTTTAACAATTTAGCTTGTGATTAATTAACAGAATATTTTAAAAGTTATTCACATTTGATCTGTGACTTTGGCCAAATCCAGTGTTTTGATACTGTTGTTGGTTTAAAATAAATGCAACTTGATTGTCTTGAGAAGCACGTCTTGGCTCCCTTCCTTTACAAACAAACCTGTTGTAATTCAGTGTGGTTACTTTAGCACTTTAATTGATTCTTTGGGTGAAACTTCCAAGGTGGTGTAGTCAAAGCTCTGTTATATTTCTGCCATGGTTACATAAATATATAAAACATAATCAAGCAGTATCTCATGCTTTCATCAGACTGATGAAGAGCGTGTAGCTTGAAACGTCACAGTGGTTTTATTCATTCTGGGGCCCCTAGCTCCTCCCCACCGACTGTACGATACCTTGTATCACTAAATAACATAATGAAAAAAGTGTCATTTGAGTATGAACCTGACGATGGACATGTCAGTGTAAAAGTGTTGTTTACTTAAAGTTTAATCATGCAAACAAAACGTAATATCAGCAATCATTCTTTCAACCTTTATTTATTTTCTCTGAAATACTGTACATTGAGGGCAGAGCCCTCATTTTCAACGATGCCGAGATTACAAAAGACATAATACAACTTTGCAATAATATTGAAAATAAGAACAGCAGGATAAAACAAGTTATACATTGTGAAAACAAGCAAAGAACAGAGGATGAACAAAATAATAAAGACATCTTAATAAAAACAATAACACTTTAAAAAAACAAGGGTGGCGAGCATCCACCACATGGTGTAAGACCTGGGGCCTGTTCCACAAAACCTGGATTGGGGTATAAACCGGGTTTAATCAGTTATCCTGGCTTAGATTATCCAGGATCAGCCATGAATCGGTTTCAAGAAAGCTGAGTTATCTCGGCAGATTAATTTAGCCAGTTAACCCTGGATAAGTGTATCCATGACTCGGTTTCACAAAAGCAAATTGAAGCAATCCTACCTTAGTTACCATGGACATTTAGCTGTGAAGTTGGCCTGGTCCGGACCAGGCTAACAGTCAAGCTTTATTAATCCAGTGCCTTGTTGTTCAAGTGTTGTGAATTAGCTGTTAGTCCAATGACTCTAATCGTAAACCAATTACTTTTTCCACAGTTAATTCAACACCTATGTTTGTATATGGACTCATTTTAATGACCCTGCATTCAAATAAAATGAAATAAATACAATAAGATTATATCAATTTAATGATATTACAGAAATAATGTGTGACCATGAATCAGAATTGTTTCACAATGACTCATGTGACATGTCATTGTCACTCTGTTAACACTATAGTTCATATTGTTATCAGATGTTTGATAATATATTTTACTCACTTTGAATAGTGTTCATTATTTTTAATAGGATGAACAGATGTATTGATTCCACTCATGGAGGATTGAGCAGTCCTTGTACTGAGCAGCCTGCAAATACAATGGAACGAAAATAAGTTTTAGCATGGATACTGGGTTTAACCACTTCACTACCAATCATTCTAAATACTTTGGAAAAGGTCAATCTACAGAATGACAACACCATGTTTTTGTTTGATTTTCAATCTACATTTGTGTTGACACTAGAGGTGTAGATTTCTGAATTTGATTACATTTCCATATGCAGTATCTTGATGGATTATTGTATCTACATTAAGTGCTAAATCAAACATTATGCGTGCACACTACAATGTCACTGATTGTTGGGTTTGTTGTGACATTCTTGTCATGCGCTTTTTGTCATCTACATCAGTGGTCAAACTTTTTTGTGTCAAGGGCCCCCAAATTGACACTTATTAGCCAGCGGACCCCCATTTGAAAAGATATGCTAGGGACCCCCATGAGAGAAGATTTTTACGGCTCTTGCAGTGATTTTCAATCATTTAAATTTCAGGGACCCCCAGTTTGACATGCATTAGGTTGCGGACCCCCATTTAATGGCATTTCTATATCTGGGACCCCAATTTATATAGTAAAATCAATGTTAATTACTACCAAATGGACCCTAACGGGTCCATTTGGTTCCATTTGTACATTCTCTGAGTTACAGACCCATAAGTGTCCATTTGATTCCTAACTACCCATCATTTAGGCCCCTGGAACTCCCCCAAGGACCCCTGGGGGGTGTGTGTGCTCAAACTTCTAAATAAAGTATTCATTCAATAAATAAATAAAAGTTTTTGTCGCCTTCCTAAGACAATAATTTGTTGACCGGCAGCGGTTCCGGTAGGAGACACAAAGAGTATCCTTTGTGTCTCCTACCGGAATCATCAAATTGTTGGCTTAGGAATGCGAGAAAAACTAAAAAAATATCTATGAATTCAAGTTCAGCTATTTGAGCATCCCTTATCTACATGATTAAGTAGTTAGCAATAATAAATCATCACAAAAAAGTAAAAGTACAATATTTGCCTAATAAAGTATTCATTCAATAAATAAATAAAAGTTTTTGTCGCCTTCCTAAGACAATAATTTGTTGACCGGCAGCGGTTCCGGTAGGAGACACAAAGAGTATCCTTTGTGTCTCCTACCGGAATCATCAAATTGTTGGCTTAGGAATGCGAGAAAAACTAAAAAAATATCTATGAATTCAAGTCTCCATGGGGTCCCTTTAATGTTGTCATTTTATCAACTGGCCCCTTGCCATTTTTGTAATGTGGCCCCATAGGTTCAGCTATTTGAGCATCCCTTATCTACATGATTAAGTAGTTAGCATTAATAAATCATCACAAAAAAGTAAAAGTACAATATTTGCCTCTGAGATGTAGTGGAGTAGAAGTAAAAGTATTGATCATTTGAAATACTCCATTAAAGTAAAAAATACCTCAAAATTGTACTTGAGTAATTGTACTTAGTTACTTTACACCACTGTGTTTACCTTTGGATTAAAATCATCTTGCCATTTCTGACATTATTCACATTGAAACCTAGAACCTATCATCAGTCTATCATCAGTCTTATGACACATATTATAGACACACATTAATCTGATGATTCAATCAGTTAACAATGCTCCATCCTCAAATTATCCAATCATCAATCAGTTTACAATGACATCCTCGTCCATGACAATGACAGGAACACAACTCGTGATCAAAGGATCCAATCATTTGTTTGATTGGCTTTGTTGAGGCTGGCCAATGCTATCAGGAACACTTCTCTACCTGTGTGTCTCCTCCCAGCTGGTCTCTGTATATAAGCAGGACATAAAACACATGTTATGTCAGTATATAGTAACCGCTCCCAGCTGACACTGTGTGTGTGTGTGTGTGTGTGTGTGTGTGACTGACTGCAACTGTAAGACATTCAACAATTACATTTAAATTGCATTCCATTCAAACAGATTGGCATTTCTACAGACAAGGATTCATCAGGACTTGTGACAGGTAAGGACTGTAGACACGATCATATTGAATTGAATTGAATTGAATTGAATTAGCTGAACTGAACTAATGTAATTGAATTTAATTGAATTGCAGTGATGAAAGAAGTACTCAGATGTTTTACTTCAGTAAAAGTATCAAACCCTATCGTAGAAATAGTCTGTTAAAAGTTCAAGTTTGATGTTTAAAATGTACTTGAGTAAAGGTATAACAGTATTGGCATCAAAATATACGTAAAGTAACAAAAGTAAAAGTACTCATTATGCAGAAGGTCCCATTGTCCAAGTTTTCAAATGTATAACAATCCTTTGAAAATAGCAGATATACAAGCTCACAACACGTCGCAAAGAGACGTGTTGTGAGCTTGTATATTTGCTATTTTGAAATTGACAAAGTATACATATACAATAGGTCTAAAGTGGTTTTGTAATAATAATCAAAATCTACAAAGTAACTAGTAACTAAAGTTTTCAATTAATTATAGTGGAGTAAAAGTACAATATTTGCCTCTGAGATGTAGTGGAGTAGAAGGATAAAGTCTTGAAACTATTTTTTACAATATGTTTATAATACAACACGCACGTGCATTCAAAAATGTGTCCTTAACAGTGTTTTCAAGGCTTTCTCAAATAACCGGCAAATCCTCTCTCCCTCTCTTCAGTGAACAATGGAACAGTCCAGCTCCAATGCAGTCAATCTGAAAATGATTGAAGAGGACAGTTTGGAGCTGAGCACGGAGGTGCTCGGTGCAGGTGGATTTGGTCAAGTCATAAAGGCCAGGCATCGTCAGTGGGGACGGGACGTGGCCGTAAAGTTTTTAGGTCTTGCTGACACGTAAGTGGAAAAGCCAGTGGTGGACAAAGCACTCAACTCCTGTACTTGAGTCAGCATATACTCAGGGGTGAGTATAATGCTGACTCAAGTACCCAACCTTCTTCTCCTCATAATGTTTTCCTCATTCATGCATCCTTGAACACATGCATTAAATTCCTTTATGACAGTATGGTGTAGAAATTACAAGAACATGGTATCATGCATAGAAAATGATTTGTTTAAATCAAATGGTTAATGTTGACACCTCAATATCAATTTCAAACTCTTCTTTGAAATCACACTTTTCTTTGAAATTACAAATGTTAAAAAAAGAAAAGAAAAAACGACCACTTTTCTGAAATTACAAGCACATAAATCCCTTGATATGATGTATGTCAAAATTAAATCAAATAGTGTGTGTCCCACAGATGTGTTGATTCACAACACAAAACTTCAGTATCAGTATCAAATTCAACATTTACTTGAATGTTCAAGGTACAGTTGGCAACCCTGACATGTATGTATGTAATTGTCATCTTCAGATCGCGCTCAAATGAGTATTTAGTTCATGAGGCTGAGCTGATGCTACGTGCAGAGTGCCCCTATGTCATGAAGGTCATGGGGGTCTTCAAGGGCCGTATAAATAATAGCCCCACCATACACACGGGTCTGGTCATGGAACTGATGGAGAGTGGATCCCTCGGCTCCTTGCAGGTCAGCGTTTCCCCTCTTTACGGATTCATTGGTTTATACTTTATAACTATTATTATTATTATTATTATTATTATTATTATTGCACTTTTCTTAACAAAGTTACAAAGTGCTTGTTAGAGATGAACGCAACACTTAAAATAACCAATGGATTATATCAGATTAAGAAGTCAATGAAACAAATAACCAATAACAATAACAAATGAAACATTATGTTATAATTTGAGGCTTTGCTTGCGGCTCCTTAGTGGGATGTGGTTAGTGAGCTAGTTAACCTCAATTAAACGTTTCTGTTTGACCCCAACCCTCTCCAGGACAAACTAAACCACCTGCCACCCTGGCCTCTGGTCTTTCGACTGGCTCACCAAGTGGCTCTGGGCATGGACTACCTTCACAGTCTCACACCTGCTCTCATCCACAAGGACCTGAAGCCTGACAACGTGCTGCTGGACTCAAGCCTAAATGTCAAGGTGAGTCCCTTTTGGGGGGGATTACCACCATGATGAGTCAAGCATGTCCCTCTTCTGAAACTGTTCATGCTAATCTCCATTCTGTTATTGTACGAAGCAAATACAAAACAATAAATAAACAGGTATGTGGTAGGCTACTTGTCCAGCTCCTCTGTATCACTGTGGGAACCTTCCCTGGACCAGGTTAGGAATTTATTGGCGGCCATTAGACACACTTATAGATATCCAATGTGTAAGCTTGATGTAGACTATAATATGTTTGTGATCTCTTCTAGTCCAATCAAATTCGGATGTTGTGTTTGTTAAGCCCGCCCACCGTCCACCCATAAGCCAATTTGATATACTAGATTTTCAGACTCATTTATAGTGTGAAGTGTAAACTGTCTCTGTCTGTCTCTCTCTATCTCTCTCTGTCTCTCTCTCTTCCTTTCTCTCTGTTCCCTTTATGATCTCAACATTCTCCTCTCTTATTCATCCAGATCACAGACTTTGGTCTCGCCAAGTTTGTTACAAGTGTGACAGCCAGTCGTCTCAAGTGGGTGGGAACACCCCCCTACATGGCTCCAGAGGACAGCTCCTCGTGTGCCTATGATGTCTACAGGTATTCATCATTCCCTGTGCCATTTTGTAACTTGTAACATGTAACTATGTGCAAACTACCCATATTTAACATAATATGTGACATTCGTATATCTTATATGTGTAGATGTACAGTGATAAACACCCCAAAAAAACAGAAACATAATTATACTTTTTTATCCAGGTTTAGGTATAGGTTTTATCCTGTTGCTATTTAGCTATTATACTGTTGTTATTTTACAAAGTATAACACTGATGCTGAGAATGAGTTGCTATTGCTGTCTGTCCCATGTGTGATATGTGGATATGTAAACTAATTGCTGATCAATGTTTATTTTTATTTTAGTTACGCTATGCTGCTGTACAGCCTTTTACGTGAGTAATTCTCTTTCTCGTCTTCTTTATTTTATTTTTTTGTCTTTCCCATTTTCTGTTCTTTCTCCTTTAGGGGCAGTGTCCATCAATACGTTTTTTTTTAATGTATTTATTGTTTCGTTTTTTTTCTTTGGCTGAATACGCCATGGCATCTCAAAATGCCTCAAAACGCCCTAGTTGAAATAAAATCTGAGGAAAATAAATGCTCATGGCCTCATAATGCTGCTGAAGTGGTCCCATAGCAAAGAATTCAAAACATATGCTGTGCTCAGGGAAAAACTATATTAAGCCCCTTAATCACTCAATGTCTCAGCCTCACAGATTCAATTATTTGACTTCATGTTAATTCAACAATACGAATAATTAGAAACACAAGTTGACAAGTACCAATTCTGTGTATTACTAAAGTTTTTCTTATATATCTTCCTCTCCACTCTCTCAGACACTGGTCGCAGCATTCCAGAGTTTGATGCTTCCAGGGGAGAAAGGCCGTCCCTACAGTATGTTGAAAAAATGAATGCCCCAGGGCTGGAGGAGCTGGTACACCTCATGGTGAAGTGCTGGGACCACAATCCAGACCAAAGACCCACTTTTACAGGTGAGAAGACTGTTGAATGGTTTTATACCTACCATCATTTTATACCGCTCATCCAGTGCATACTCCCTTTTCTCTGGGTCATCCCTATCTTCCCCGGTTTCTATGTTCCTCGACTTCTATGTTCCCCACTTACCTTAGGGTTAGGCTTAGGGTTAGGTTACCGTACCCCCCCTCACACACAGTATATCACGCACTGTGGTGGCTCCAGGGAATTGTGAGAGTGGAGATAAGGGGGGCTTTATTGTTTAGACCAGAGGCTAATAATTTAGGCAACAGACAACAATAAATAACACTAATAACTTAGTGTCATAGGCCACATAACATAAATATACATTACTAAATGTTTTGTGTTATACAACGATTCAAATAATTATGTAGCAGAAGGCTTATTAAAGCATACAAATATGATGTCATAGTCTAGTTTGGTAGCCTACTAGAAGTCAGTCAATTGTCTTTCAAATGTATATATATTTAATTAATGTATGTATTCCATACATATTTATAATCACAGTAGGGTTAGTAGGGAGGGGGGAACTTTCAACAGCGAAGCATAATTTAAAAATGAAATAAATCAGTAATGAGCTCAATATAAATATAATATATAATAATGTAATATGTCGGTATCAGAATTGGTGTCGGACGATATGACCCTGCAAACAATCGGAGATCGGATATCGGCCATACTTTCATAATTGTGCATTTCTAGTTTTCGCTTGTTCATGTATCCGGCCCCAGCTGTGGTAAGCTGCACTTCCAGAGTCGGCCACCAGGCGACTCGAGCTTCACCTTTCCATCTCGGTTCTGGGGGCTTGAAGCATGCGCAGTAGTGCTAATCTTGCAATACCAGATGTAGACACTAATTCAGTCTTGCGTCTAAAAATCCACCGCAGTCCTGGGGGCTTGGTTTGAGCAGCTGAATCAACTTTGTGTCTGTTTTATTCCCAGAATGCACTGCTGTGACAGAAGAACTGTATGAGAAGCACAGGAGTTGGATTAATGCTGCCGTCCTTGAAGTGCGAATAGAGCAGGTAAAGAACACATGATGCATTCAAAACTTTAAAACTATGATGTTATCCTTTTTTGCTGAAACGCTTTTATGAGAAATATGTTTCATGACTCAGTATTGCAATCCTGTCTGTCTGTCTGTCTTCTTCATAGCTTTCTTTGCCTTATCTCCTACCTCTTTCAAGATATAATGTTGTTCAATAGAGCTCATACTGTACAATACCATACTGTACTTTGTGTTGTTGAAATTAAATAACATGACTGTGTTCAACAGGATGGTCCTGAGGATCCAATAGGAGGTGAGCTTTTATTGTCCTTGTGCAGCTCAATGCTTGAGGCTTTCTTCTTCTTCCGCCCTTTCTTGCAGTTCTGGCTTAGCCGTGCAGTAGTTTTTTTTGTTATTAAACTTGGCAATATGATAGAAGGCTATGCCAAAAAGATAAGAAATGAAACTTACCACTATTGGCCAAAGGCTTGGCGCTATAGCACTCCATTGAAACATGCAAACTTTGAACAGGCATAGCTCATGAACCGTTTGTCTCCCTTCATGACTAAACACTTTACCACTTTGACCTCTGACCTTTAGACCCTCTGTAATTTGGAATTATATGAAAAGCAGTTACATTATATCTCCTCCTGTATTTTTTACCAATCTGCACCAAACTTTTAACACAGAAATGTTTGACCCATACCTAAAAACCCAGTTGGAGAGAGGTTTGTATGTGAAAAAATGAAGCCTCCATTAGCCAATTAATATCGCAGTTTTATGAAAATGTTTCTTCTGACACTAACTACATGCATTCAGTGTCATATTTATGTAGTGGGTGATGATATGCTTACTTAAAAGTAACATATTTTGTACATGCCCCTGATACGCATAAAACTAATGATCTGAAGTAAATTAAAGGAGAAGAAAGGGAGTGGAAAATCATTCAGATTTGAAAAGATTGGACTCAGTTTCACTGCTGCCTTTGTTCACATTCGGGAGTGTGTTAACATGATGACTGAGTGAAGTCACTTGAATAATCTACTAACAAACATTTCCACATTTGTTCAAAAAGTTGAATTACAGAGTTGCCTCAGAAGTTAAGTCACAGTGTACTTTCCAACTGAGAGTTGTTTTTGATTTATAGACAGCACACTTTCCAACTGATAAGATAGCTCTATTCAACCAGAGAGAGAGAGAGAGAGAGAGAGAGAGAGAGAGAGAGAGAGAGAGAGAGAGAGAGAGAGAGAGAGAGAGAGAGAGAGAGAGAGACTGCTTAACTGCACTGCTAACAGAAAACTGGATGTGATACACATGTAGAAGTTGCTAGTAATTACGTAGTTTTTTTTAAAAGGTCAGAAATTCAGAATGAAGGCTGAAGTCTGTGTTGATATTCTGTCTGTCTGCTGCTCTGTCTCAAGAGCTGAACAACATGTGCTCCAAACTGAAGGAGCTCAGTGACATGGCGGAGGAGACGAGGGTAGTGTGGAGAAACGAAAAAGAGAAAACGGCTGGTTTGGAGAGAGATAATGCAGGTAAAGTAAATATGGATTAACGCTATGGGACTGTACGTATATTTTTTCACCTCTTGTGAACGGGAGCACGATGTCTACTCTTAAGTAAAAAATAAACAACTTACAGATACAAATGCGGTTTTAAGGTGTTGAAAGCCTACCCTCCGCGGCGGGAAGTCTCTCAGACACCCACCTTTCATGTAAAATCCACTTTTTGTCGAGAAAATAAAATATTCCAATGGACAGAGACATTTTTTAGTTACTCCAGTACCGCAAACACATCTGGTCAATAGCATCTTCATATTGAGTGGGGTCTCCTCCCACTGGGAAGAGACCCAGGGGCAGACCAAGGACCAGATGGAGGGATTACATCTCCACACTGGCCTGGGAACGCCTCGGGATCCCCCAAGAGGAAGTGGCTAATGTTGCTCAGGAGAGGGAAGGCTGGAGCTCTCTACTGGAACTGTTGCCCCCGCAACCCAACTCTGGATAAGCGGTTGAAGATGGATGGATTGATATTGAGCGAAAGCGTATTGATATTCTTTTACTGAAGTGTAGGCATTACATTGTTTACTCGTTTACTTAAAATACACGTTACAGTCACATAGCGTTAAGGAGAACTCCTGATGCTATGGACCAGAACTACATCATACTATGCTGATTACATCAATCAAAGTCAAATTCATTCAGTGACTATTTTTCACCATTGTCAAGTGATCTTTATGCCTGCTGGTTTCAGTCCTAAATTCAAGTGATATTTATCCCTGCTGGTTTCAGCCCTAACGTCCAAACTGGCAGACATGGAGAAGAAGGTGGAGACTCTGATGCCACTAACGTCCAAACTGGCCGACATGGAGAAGATGATTGCAGGTGAATTCATAGAAGAGCTTGTTATGAAACCATAATGATGTATTGTTGATGTTTAACCACTTCAACCCCAGAATTCATATTCGGGGGTGAGGGGCGTTTGCCAAAAATAGCTGATCTATAGAAGTTGCTAGTACGTATTAACAACCAAAGTCCAATGAAATCAGTGACTATTTTTCACCAATGTCAAGTGATCTCTATCCCTGCTGGTTTCAGTCCTAAATTCAAGTGATATTTATCCCTGTTGTTTTCAGCCCTAACGTCCAAACTGGCAGACATGGAGAAGAAGGTGGAGACTGTGAAGCCACTAACTGTGAAGCCAGACATGGAGAAGATGATTCCAGGTGAATTCATAGAAGAGCTTGTTATGAAACCATGATGATGTTTTGTTGATGTTTAACCACTTGAACCACAACATTCATATTCTGGGGGGAGGGGGCGGGGCCATTTGCCCAAAAATAGCCGATCTATAGAAGTTGCTAGTATTTACATACGTTTGTGAGAAGAAGCAGCTGGGCTTTTTTGTTTAGTTTTTGGAAAGGTCAGAAACTCAGAATGAAGGCTGAAGTCTGTGTTGATAATCTGTCTGTCTGACGCTCTTTCTCAAGGCAATATGAAAGACGGGTCGTCTGAACTGAAGGAGCTCAGAGACAAGGTGGTGGAGACGAGAACTGAACTCCAGCTCCAAAAAGACAAAACGGCTGGTTTGGAGAGAGATAATGCAGGTAAAGTAAATATGGATCATGCTTAGCTCTGGTCCATAGCGTTAAGACTTCTCCTTAAAGCTACGCGACTGTACGTATATTTTCCCTCATGTCTACACTTAAGTAAAAGAAAAATTAACAACTTACAGAAACAAATGTGGTTTTAAGGTGTTGAAAGCCTACCCTCCGCGTTGGTAAGACTCTCAGACACCCACCTTTCATGTTAAATCCACTTTTTGTCCAGAAAATAAAATATTCTAATGGACAGAGAAATGTTTTAGTCACTCCAGTACCGCAAACACATCTGGTCCATAGCGTTTTCATACTGAGCGAAGGTGTATTAGTGTTTTACTGAAGTATAGACATCACATCGTTTACTCATTCAAATGAGGAAAATACACGCTACACTCGCATAGCATTAAGGAGAACTCCTGATCATACGTTGATTACATCAACCAAAGTCAAATGAATTCAGTGACTATTTTTCACCATTGTCAATTCCTGCTGGTTTCAGTCTTAAATTAAAGTGATCTTTATCCCTGCTGGTTTCAGTCCTAACTACCAAACTGGCAGCCATGGAGAAGACGGTGCAGGATATGAAGCCACTAACGTCCAAACTTGCAGACATTGAGGAGGCAGTGAAGCCACTATCTTCCAAACTGTCAGACATGGAGAAGATCATGATTGCAGGTGAGTTGATAGAAGAGCTTATTATGAAACCATGATGATGTATTGTTGATGTTTAACCACTTGAACCCCAGCATTCATATTCTGGGGGGAGGGGGCATTTGCCAAAAATAGCCAATCTTCAAGCTCACAACGCGATGCATTGTAAATAGCTTTGAGATTTGGTGTAGACAGAAAAAAGCTGTGCAAGTACAGAGACAACTCAGGTCCAGTTGACTCTAAGTGGTTAATGTCCATGACCCTTTGTAACCCTGAGCTCCAGACGGATGTCATACTTGATTTGTCCCTGATTGTTGAAACAATTCTCACATTGTTTACATCTTGACAAGGGGCTTGTCTTTGTGTGGTGGGGCTTTAAAGACCCTGTAAACAGGATGTACTCTGACCCAGTATGAGGATAGGCCTATAAGCAGCATTATGTATTCATTTTGTGTCAGACCACAGAATAATATGTTATAAACCACCCAACACATTAGTTTTTAAGTATGTGGGAAAAATTGTTTCAAAATCGTGAAAATTAATCTGTAGTTTTTTTTGCTAATGACTGTGGGGAGTGTCCACTGAAGGGAGTGAAATAATTATTTTAGCCAAAAGATGGTGGGTATAGGGTCTCTACTCTAGGGTACAGCATCAGAAGACTGGTGCACCTTGGCGGAAGGCTGCTGTAGTTAGGAATTATGCCATCAGTGACTCTGATGACATAACTGAGACTCACCAGAGCATGTCATCAGGTGAGGTGTTTAGCCCCGCCTAGAAAAACTGCTCTCAGCAGGAAATGCCCAAAACAGGGCATTTCCTGTTTAACTCTTTAACTGCCAGAGTTAAAACATCGTCTATAGCTGCTCTTGCCAGCGAATTCGAGTGTTTTTACTAACCTTTGAAAAATCATAGAATGTTATTCTTCACAACAATCCACACAGCGATCGCCTCAAAAGATATACATATTTTCAGTTGCATATAAGATATCTCAACATTATGATTATTATGAATTTATACAATTAAAAAGTGTTCTCCTTCTGTACTTACAGAGCCAAAAGTAGCTTTCTGTGCAAATTTGACGTCAGCATACATCGGACCCTTCAAGACCGAAACTCCGATGATCTACAATAAAGTGGTCACTAACACCACTATCATCAGCCGGGAATACGACCCAGGCCGGGGCTACAAACCAAGCTACGACCCAGCTACAGGTATGGGGGTTTTGTATTTTTTTTGTGAACCATTTTTTATTGATTTTATAACATAAAAGTGCATGGACAAAACAGACAACCAAACAGACTAACAAGATTACAAAGAAAAAGAGAGGTCTAGTTTTATCTACAGTTGATATAGTCGACTAAAATGTATTTGATGGCGTCGTAATATAATTTTATATTTATATTTTAAGTCTAGTTTTAGTCTTAGTCTAGTTTTTATTTGTCGACAAAATTGTCTGTTTATTTAGTCATAGTTTTTGTCTTCGTAGCTTAGTTTTTATTTAGTGTCTGTCAGTGAAAATAAGGTAGTCGACAAACCATTTTCGTTATAGTTTTAGTCAACGAAATTAACACAGTCTGGGTCGGGACCTATTTGTGGGTCGTGAGTAAATACCCTTTATTTGTTGTTTTAATGATTATTATTTCAAAATATATATATTTTAAATCCCCCCAAAAATGTTCCATAAATAATAATAAAATAAACTTATAACCAAGAATTTCATGAATAAATAACAACATCTAAGGAATTCCATAAATTAGGAAAACAATGAAAAACTTTTCAGCAGTAGTGAAAATAGCATATCTACAAGCTCACAACAGCGTTGTGAGCTTGTAGATCGGCTATTTTCACTAGTTGTTTGGGTCCCGGGGTGTGAATCGCTGGTCTAGTGTCACTGTTTAAACAAGTGTTCCTCTTCTGACACAGGTGAGTTCACAGCACCAGTCAAGGGAGTCTACTACTTCAGATTCACTGCGTTCCACTGTGGCAAACAAGAAGGGATGGGAGTATACCTCTACCACGACAACCAGAGGATCCTGTGCAATGGAGAGAGAGTTGATGGCTCTACCTCCATATCAAACGCACTGATTCTACAGCTGAAGAAGGGGAGTGTCGTCTCCATGCGTCTAACTGAAGGCTGTAGACTTTATGCTAATGATGACAACGAGAACACGTTCAGTGGTTTTCTGCTCTTCTCCATGAAGGAAAAGCAGCCTTTATGTTCGCTTTGAAAGGAAGGGCTCAAACAATCAGTGGTGGAAAGTAACTAAGTACATGTACTCAAGTACTGTACATACGTACAATTTATGGCAAATATTGTACTTTTACTTCACTACAATTGTTTGAAAACTTTAGTCACTAGTTGCTTTGCAGATATACATTATTACATTATAAAAGTTACATTAACCACTTAACCACCTATTTTATGCCTAGGCTATTTGGAAATAGCCGATTTTCAAGGTCAGACGCGTTGTGAGTTTGTAGATCTGCTATTTTCAAACATTTCACTTTTACTTTTGGTACTTTAAGTACATTTTGATACCAATACTTTTGTACTTTTACTCAAGTACATTTTGAATACCAGACTTTTACTTGTAACAGAGTACTTTTTAACATTTGAGTACTTTTCCAACACTATAGAAACGTATTTACTATCACCTACTAAATGTAAAACTGTATTATCTTTGTATCACTTCTGAACAACAACAAAACACAGGTCAAAACAATAAAACGACATTTCACCTGCCAACCTTATGTCACGGTCCTTTATTCCCTAGAACATAGGATTGTAACAGTGGCCTCCTGGTGGCGCTATAACAGGCCAATGTGAAAAGGGTGCCATTTCTTCCTGGGCCAAGTGTGAATGTGCGTGCAAAATTTCATGGCAATTGCACGCTGCGTTCATGATTTTGAGGCATTTTGTTCAAAACGTACCGATCCTGCAATCTTTGGAAACCAACGTTAGCCAATGATAGGATGGAATATGAAATATGGGACACAACCGTAAAGGAGTAGTTCACCCAAAAAAGTACTTATTTTCCATCAATTGCACACTCCATGAAGCCTTGAATCCATGGATTTATTTCTGTTGTTGTGGCATTCCTAAGCCAATCATTTGATGACCGGGTGTGTATCCGGTAGGAGACACAAATAATCTACTTTGTGTCTCCTACCGGATACATGAGCCGGTAGGAGACGGGAATTGATAGAAAATAAGTCATTTTTTGGGTGAACTCCTCTTTTAACCCATTAAGACCTGGAACGCATCTGTGTCACTTTAGATTTCTTTGGCTATTCAAAAATAGCAGATATACAAGCTCAAAGCGCAGCACCGAGTGCCGCGCTATGAGCTTGTAGATCTGCTATTTTTGAAAAATCTTGAAAAAAAACATTTTTGATTTTCTTTTCCAAAAACTGCTAGATTGTTTTAAAGAATCTCCTCAGGTCTTACATGACTACAGAGATACTGTGCAAAAAATAAATCTCCAATTCAAGGCTTCATGGGGTGAGTAATTAATAGAAAAGAGGAGAACTACTCCTTTAACTACTCCCTATTGAATATTATTCAGAAAAGGCTGTTCTACAAGCTCACAACCGCACAACGCGACATGTTGTGGAGCTTGTAGATCTGCCGTTTTTTTTTGCAAATGTCTGAAAAACCTTTGAACATTTTTGGCAGATGACATATTGGTCAGGGCTCTGCTATACAGAGCATTGGTTCTCAAAGTGGTGTCCAGGGACCCCCAGGGGTCCTTGGGGGGGGGGGGGGGGGGTACCAGGGGGTCCCCAGCAAAATTAGTTAATATAGGCGTCACAATCATTTTAACCACTTTAACCATATTCTATACTTTGGCTTTTCAACAATAGCAGATATACAAGCTTGACACGAAAAAGGGTTTCGAGAACCGCCGATTTCAGAGGATTCTGTCGAGCTTCACCGCCGTGTCCCTCTCCGCGAGGAGGAGGAGGACCCTGGCCACGCGCCTCAGCACCTCCTCCCGTTCGTCCAGCCGCTCCTCCAGAGCCTTCAGCCTCTGCTCCTCCGTCTTCTGCAGCCTCGCCACCTCCCTCTGGGTGGCGCTGGCCTTGGCGTCCCGCTCCGCCACGGTCCTCTCCAGCTCCCTGGAGGCCTTCTCCCGCCGGTCCAGGCCCTCCAGAGCCTGCAGCCTCTTCATGTCCTGCTCGGCCTCCAGGTGCGACCGCACGGCCCTCGCCCTGTGCAGCATCAGGAGCCTCTTCAGCTCCCTCTCCTCCTCCGGGGTCTTCCTCTCCTCCTCCCTCTCCACCACCTTGATGTCCACCCGCCTGAACGTGGCCGGTGCCTCCTCCTCCTTCACTGTGTCTGCGTCCGTGGTCTTCACAGAGGTCATCCTGAAAACCCTTCCTCTTCAGGAAACACTACCCTGACCCTTCCTCTTCCTCTTCAGGAAACACTACCCTGACCCTTCCTCTCCCTCTTCAGGAAACACTACCCTGACCCCTCCTCTTCCTCTTCAGGAAACACTACCCTGACCCTTCCTCTTCCTCTTCAGGAAACACTACCCTGACCCTTCCTCTTCCTCTTCAGGAAACACTACCCTGACCCTTCCTCTTCCTCTTCAGGAAACACTACCCTGACCTTTCCTCTTCCTCTTCAGGAAACACTACCCTGACCTTTCCTCTTGCCTACTTGTTGTCAATTAGTTGTACGAGCTCTTGTTTTTAATTGGATCTTGTTTATTTGATACACTTATCAGTTTTAGCTGTTGCTCATTTGATTTTCCTATGTGTCTCATCTGTTTAAGAAAGTAGGAAGCTGATATAGTGCACTTTTACCTTAGCGCTAGGTATACTCTTAGTTGCTTGTTTTAGAAGAGAATGCACTTAAAGACTTCTGGTGATTAGTAGTTTCGTTCCCTACCTATGTTGAATGCACTTATTGTAAGTCTCTTTGGATAAAGCGTCTCTTAAACGACTGTAATGTAATGTAATGTAATGTAATATAATCCTTGTGGTCTTTTTGGATTAGCGTTTATTTTGGCATCCATCATGTTTATTACATCTATTTCCATTGAATGTAGTTCCATCTTCTGACATGTTTAATGTATACATCTGTGTTTCTCGTTGTGGCATCTGATGGGGGTGGGGCCCGGGGCGAGGCACTATTTACAGATATATTTGTGATGTTTCGTGACGTCACCGGGCCGTTGCCCATAATACCCATTCATTATGGAGTTGTGTAGAACAGTGGTTTTCAACCAGTGGTGTCCTTGAGGGGGTTCCAGGTGGTCCCCAGCTAAAAGATGGATAGTTAGAGAACCAAATGGACCCTTATAGATCTGTAACTGATGAGAGTGTAAAATGAAACCAAATGGACCCGTTTCATCTGCTTCATCTGTCTCTGAACTAGGGGGTCCTTGGCCTGAAAGCGTTGAAGACCTCTGCTTTAACCTACTCTACAAGCTTTATTCAAACTTTAAAATGTTCGTCTTCTTCAGTCAACCAGAATGTGTGACATACAGTACAGTAGGTCCTACATGTTAGAACTATAATTGAAGGCATATACAGTAGCCTACATTGAATAGTGCTAGACTTTTTAAGACTTTGAAATGTTTTGTATATTTTTAAATATTTAAACGGTTTGGGCTGAAACCGTGATCAAATATGGAGTTATATGTCATGTTATATATCATAGATATGTCATTTTGTGCCACGCTGTGAGCTTGTACATCTGCTATTTTTGAAATGATTTGAAAAATATCGAAAGTGTTTGAAACAATTTGATATTTTAAACTTTTTTTTCACATAAATCTTCTCTTCTGGGGGGTCCCTGGCACAAAACCTCGTCAGATGGGGGTCCGCGGCCAAATACATATCATTTTGGGGGTCCTTGACATGAAAATGTTTGAGAACCGCTGTCATAGATGAGCGATATGTTTGAGATCCACATGGGAGCCATCATGTCTAGACCTTATTAGCCATGATTAGTTTTGTATTCCTGATAGCATGTCAGTATTCACACCTACACTGTGTCAATATTCAGTATAAAAATAAACAACTCTCTCAAAGACGTGCAGAAATAAAAAAAAATAAAAAAATGGCAGATCTACAAGCTCCAGGTTGTAGTTTTTGAGCCTATAGATCGACTATTTTTTTTAAACATAAAGCAGGGCTTAAGTGTTTAAACTGTTCCTCACTTTGCTGGGGACCCCCTGTAACACTCTCAAGGACACATGAGGGTCCCCGGACCCCACTTTGACGATGAGCGTCCTATCCTACCTATCCATTACAACTATAGTTTGTCCCAGCAGGACACTACACTGTGGCTGCTCATCCTATCCTATCCATTACAACTATAGTGTGTCATCCTATCCTATCCATTACATATTATGTATATATTACAACTATAGTTGGTCATCCTATCTATTGAAACTATAGTTTGTCATCCTATCCTATCCATTAAAACTGTATATCTTAAAGTGAAGTTATACTAGACTCTATAGTAAACCTTAACTTTAAAATGTGTTGCTTTTGAATGTGCCAACATTAAAACTAGGAGAAGGGACATGTACAAGCTCTGCCCACTAAGGGGAGCTGCTTCTCTATAGTATTTCATCCACTGCTAATTCAACATTCAACATCATTCATTCATTTCCATTCATTCATTCATTGTCTCCGCCAGAGGTGGAGAGTATGTTTTCGTTCTTGTCCTTCCGTGTGTCCGTCCGTCTCAGCCAAGCTAACATTGGTCAAGCTTCACGTGACACGTGACAATATGTCACGTGTCACGTTGTCACCAATGCTTTGATTGGCTAGCGAGACGCATGACGAAATAAAATCCTATAAATAGGTGTGTCACTTCAAAAAGTCATTTATATTTTTTGAAGTGAGCTTCCGTCAGCCAAGCCAACATTGGTCAAGTGACACGTGACAATATGTCATATACATAGGTAAGACAGGATTAATCAGGAACAGTACTGGCGGAGACCTGTGCTCCAAGGAGCACATTTTCTAGTTCGTTCATTCATTCATTCATTCATTCATTCATTCATTCATTCCATGTCTATGTGGTTGGCAGTGTTGACCAACATATATTCTAGTATAACATATAGGGCATAAGTGGTTTATGTATGTGTTGTGATGATAATAATAAAACATCTAACTATAACGTTTTCAAAGAACTGAAGCGGAGTAAGTCAGAGATGTAGTGGAGTAAAAGTATAAAGTATTGTAAAATGGAATACATACAAGTTAAGGCAAAGTACCTCAAAACTGTGCTTATAGGTGCGATACTTGAGTAAATGTCTACTTTCCACCACTGCCCATAGCCACTGCCCATCTATAGAAACCTGTGAGAAAAGGTAATGCATATACTGTAGCCTACATGTAGGCCTACTTCACACATTCCGGAATACTAACCATGCAAAACCTTGTTATATATGAAAAGCCTTTGAATCTTTAATGCCTCTCTACCATGTTTTTGCATATGTAATGATACACATGTTTCTCATAAACAGTTTACTGCAGCCTCAGTGCATCATGCATTCTTCATTTGCAGACATCACTATAACCAGTGGTGTAGAGTAACTAAATACATTTACTCAAGTACGGGGTGCCGTGATTTTCAGTGACATTTTAGTACTTTTACTTTTGGTACTTTAAGTACATTTTGATACCAATACTTGTATTCTTTTTCTCAAGTAAATTTTGAATTCCGGACTTTTACTTGTTACAGAGTACTTCTACATTGCAGTATTGATACTTTTACTACTAAGTCAAACATTTGAGTACTTTTTCCACCACTGTCTGAGAGGTAAATACGGAGATAAAAGGTGTCTGCCCGACAATAATATGCAATGTGGCCCTCTGGAGTGAGTGTGGACATATAGTGGCCCTCTCCATCATCAAAGTTGCATCACCCCTGGTCTATTCACTTTCTTTCATGAAAAACGATCACGTTTGTTTTGCTAAGTTTCAATATGATTTCCGTTCCTTACACATCAGCGCTGGGAACGGCCTGGTCAAGGTCACAGTGAATTAGTGCTTGCAGTTGACAAGAGGCCTGCACTTCATTCGAATGCTCCTATAGACTTCAGCTCAGCCTTTGACACAGTCGACCATAATGTCTTAACCAGCCGCCTGGAGAATTATGTTTGTTATCGGTGAGATCAGACGGCTCTGGACTGGTTCATCTCCCATCTGTCGAACAGTGGTCCTTCATCTCTGTAATGCTTAGAGTTTCCTCCTCCGCTTGTGCTCCTCTCTTTTGTGGGGTCCCCCAGGGGTCTATTTTTATGGCAAATCATGCATAGACAATGCATGATGACATCGATTTACATTGCTGTGAGGGTGGCACCCAAATAATTGAATGTCCCGGTAAAATCCTTTATTATCTGACTAGCTACAGTATCTAAATGCGCCACCTCGTGACGCGTTGTGAGCTTGTAGATCAGCTATTTTTGGCAGAGATTGCTCTCTTTTTCACACTGTAGATAGAAAAAAGAGCGCAGCAAGCACAGATGCAACTCGGGTCCATTTTTCCAAGTATAGTCGTGTCCATCGCTAAGTTATTGTAGTGGAAAAGGGTCTTAAGTTAACTGTCTCCCCTGCAGAAGTGTGGGACCTGCAGGTTCATTAGCCTATATGTCGTGATCTGACTGAGTCACGTTGCGGTGCCACCGGGCTCCTCGCTTCACGTTGCGGTGCCACCGGGCTCCTCGCTTCGTCCTGCTTTCATTCCGTCAAAACCATTACGTAACGTTCAAACTAGAGCAGCCAGGAGGAGGTGACCTCCGCCCAAACAGCAACTAGTTTAGGGGAGAAAGAGAGAGAGATGTGTGCAGGCTGGAGGAGAGAGAGACAGAGGAGAAAGACAGAGATGTGTGCAGGCTGGAGAGAGAGAGAGACAGAGACCGAGGATGAAGAGAGTGATGTGTGCAGGCTGGAGAGAGAGAGAGAGACAGAGGATGAAGCAGAAGCAGCTACAGAAATAGCCTGCCTGTCCTTGGGAGATGACTCAAAAAGTGGAGATGGAGTATAAATATCTTTTAGTAGGTCGCATTGACCGGAGAGGAGAGGAGAGGAGAGGAGAGGAGCAAGCCGCTGGGTTCCTAACTTTGTTCGTGTGATATGGAGCTGGAGGTACTGTACGGCCAAGAAAGTACCTCCACCCCAATTATTTCAAATCGACCACAAGGTGGTGCTATACCACATGTTGGCCTATATAACTCTTGAACCATGGGTCATACAATCACATTTTCTTCTCCCCTGGATTCCTTGGATCATGATGCAACATTTTTGGCCAGCTAGGTTTTTCCGTCTTAAATAATCATCCTAATGATCATAAAGCATCAAGTCAGTCACATCACTTTCTCAATTTCTGTATTTCATTCAACTTTTGTACTGGAGGGCTTGCATAAAAGTCACCTGCAGTACTGTACTGTAAAGGCAATTGTGAGATCCGCGTCAATGAACCAATGCCACCAGCACATAAGGAGAGTAAACTGGTCTTCAACAGGGGGTCCGGGACCCCCCGGGGGTGCTTAGAGTTACTACAGGGGGTCCGCCAAATCTTTGTGTGATATGATTTTTCTTTTTACCTTAACCACTTCAACCCTTCATGCATCCCTTCTCTGAGGAGAACTTTAGCCAAAAATAGCAGATCTACAAGCTCACAATGCCTCGCGCTGCGAGGCGTTGTGGGCTTGTAGATCTGCTATTTTTGACAAAGAGTTTTAGGTGTAGAGGGGAAAAAAGAGCAGACCAAGTAAACAAAAAAAGTATAATCTGAAACACAATTTTATACAATATAGAGGGGGTCCCTGCTTCATCTCTCCCTCAGCCAAGGGGTCCTTGGCCTGAAAATGTTGAAGACCCCTGAACTAAAATATATGCATGCAGCTACTGTATGAATTATGCTCTTTGAACCAGGCCTTGGATCCTATGCATTCGCCCCCCCCTGGTGATCTCAGAAGTGCTGTATAGCCACGTCTTTGAGGCTGGACTGGAACTTGGATTTGTGGCAGTCATTTAAGAAATGACCCTCGTTTGGGTGCTTTTGACGTAATTCTCACGTTTCATCTGAGATGTTTTGCTAATAACAACATCATGTGGTGCAGAGCGTATTCTGTTAATTTTTACAACATGTCAAATACAAGAGAAATATCAGCAGGTTTGTGCTTGGTATAGGGATACAGATGTGCAGTAGATAGACAGACAGACAGACAGACAGGTATTTTTGGGGATAGAAGAGAGGTAGGGGAGACCAAAAGCACACAAAAAAGAAGACAAAGTTCAAATTCATGGTGTAGTCCCTTTAAAGGTAGGGTAAGTTAAAAAATAAGTGTTAAATAGCTCTATATTCTCATAGTACTCATTTCATTGCTATAGAGTGTTTGTAGAGAGAACTCAGTCAGGATACAGATTAACCAAGTGCAATTGTAAGTGATGACACAAAGAAATGAGCTGACAGCATTGGAACTGGAACACTATAAAAATGAAGCTGATAAAAGGGTACCTTAAAGTGGTTATTTAAAAAATTATCTAAAAATTAACTGATGTCTTTCCAATTTCTGTTTCTGTCCATCTTACATTGATGGAAAATGCATCTTCAATTGTAAGTAAACACATTAATTCTGTGAGCTGTATTGGGCTTCATGCTGTCAGGGTATGCAGTCCGTATCTTCCATGTCCAACCCAGGACTCAAACCCAGCCCCCTGCAAATGCCTCCACTTGGTCAGGGGAGATAATGCACTTATCAGCTTCAGGCAGTACTACTTTTTTTACCAGTAGGTAACGGTGTCCTACCCGAGTCCAGAGAACCCCTCCAACCACTGCAGATGTACTAGTTATATCGTATTAACATACTCTACCATACAGATTGTATAAGTTATATTGTATTAACATACTCTACCATACAGACTGGTTGAACTTGAAATAAAGTTTTATTTACTAAAATAAATTGCAGATTGCAGCTTTAACAAGTCCAGGGTGTGGTACCGATGTCATGTCAGTCCACAATATGAAATATGTTTGTGAATATTTAGTTGCACAAAATGCATTTTTGCATAATATTCTCCCAGTTTCATGATGTAATACTTTGCGACCTTGGCTGTGTGAGTGTGCGTGTGCGTGTACGCGTGCGTGCGCGTGCATGCATGTGTCTGTAACTAACTAACATGTCTCAGAGCTTTAAAAGGAGTCATCTCTCATTAACCAGGACTGACTGGAGTCACCTGATTCAGCCTTAAGGGTGGGATTATCACGCACGCACAAACGTTTGCATTTCTGTACTAGTGAGGACAAGTTTTTAGGATGGCACCTCATTTTAACCCTATCCCTGAAGCCTGAGTTATATAGTTGTGTTGTGTGCCGGAAATAGCAGATCTCCAAGTTCATGCCATGCTGCGTAGACTAAACCCCAGCCCGTATAGGTAAGGTTTAAGGGCTGGGGTTAGGATCAGGCATAATTCTGATACCAGTATTTAAACCTAATCTCTAAAAAGGTGTAATCCTAACCCTAACCCCAACCTGAACATTTTCCTAATTGTAAAATATTTATTTTCAACCCACTTACCTCTCTCTCACCGATTGCCTAGTAATAGTGATAATTAAAGTACAAAGACAAGAAGAAAAAAGCATTTATATATGTGCGTGTGCACATTTTTATATATATAATATATATATATATATATATATATATATATATATATATATATATATATATATATATATATATATATATATATATATATATATATATATATTATATATATATATATATATATATAATATAAGAAAGAAAAAAACCTGCTTCTTGATTATTTGATTAACATTACATGGCATTAGCATAACATTACATGAGCAGGATTAAGTCGGTTATTGGTTCTAAATATGGGTTTGGATATATTTTGGGTGAATACCCCATCAGCCCTATAGCCTACCGACCAGCTCACGATCTGACCAGAACCCACTTCACCACACGCCACCCTGTCTGCCCTGCCACACCCGTGTTACCCCCCCTATATCTCTCTCTCTCTCTCTCTCTCTCTGGGTCCCGTCTGTGGCGAGCAGACACACAGGGGGGGTGGGGGGGTAGGGGTGGGTTTAGTCCAAACTGCTGTAATATGCAGAAAGCAGCCTTTCATAAGCACTGTTCTGGCCAAAGTGAGGCAGCCATAGCTCCATTAATGTCCTGCACTCAGCTCTTTCCCTTTGTCTCCCTGGATTGTTGGATGAGCTGGATGGAGGCGTTGTGGGCGAACTGGCGGGTGGGTGCTGTGGATGGGTGGGTGGGTGGGTAGGGGGGCTTAGGTGTAAACAGGCTGCGTGTGTACGTGTGTGCGCGCGCGCGCGTGTGTGTGTGTGTGGGCGTGTGCGTGCGTGTGTGTGTGTGTGTGTGTGTGTGTGTGTTGCATGCCCCATTTGAAGCCATCATTTTAAACTTTTGTAGAATAGCAAAAATAGCTGACCTTGTAGATTTTTGCTATTTTTTGCTATTTTTTAAAATGTGGGGATATATATATTTTTGTTTTAAATGGTTTCATTTACAAATAGATGTTCTCCTTTTTTTCTTCTTTTTTTTTTCTTTTTACATTTTGGGAAAGTGTTTGTCTACAAATGACCGATAATTAGGGACGCCAGGTTGTAACCACCCCCACAACACACACACACACAGTCACACACACACACGCACGCACACGCACACATACATACATACATACGCACGCACGCACGCACGCACACACAGGGCTCAGGTGTGTGGTGTATGGTGATTCTGGCCCCTGAGGGCCCTCATCCAAGTGCCAGCCGACCCTGCAGAGCCTTGACCCTTTGTCTTAAGGGACTTTAAGGGAAATGTGGTTTGCGGCGAAGCATATATGTGTGTATATCATTATATTAGTTATATTATTATTAGTATATTAATATTATGCCGATAAAGGGGCTGTAAATTATACTTTGTTGTTCAAACACATGTTAAATTGTTCTATATTCTTATGGTATAGTAATTGTAATATACAGAGCATACATGGGCAACTGGCGGCCCGGGGGCCACATCCGGCCCCCACCTTCACTTAATGCGGCCCTCAGTTTAATATCAGAATACTGATATATTATTGATGTCAGCTGTTACAATTGCAAACATGCAAGCATGACACGCTTTAATTACTTCAGTCTATAGTAGCTTAATGACTAGTATTAACATTCTATTGTCTTTTTTATGTCCAATGTATTTGTATTTAAGTTCATAAAACATAAGTATAACTAAATGCATTTGAAATTAAATAAAAATGTTACTTTTCAGGATTCCAATTAAAAAAAAGCAAAAAAAAAATCTGGATTTCAATTTAAAAAAAATAGCAGATCTACAATCGGCTGTTGTAGAACGGCTATTTTTGCTACTTTTGTGTGACATAGAATGGCCCGAAAGCATATGCAATGTGGCCCTCTGGAGTGAGTGTGGAAATATAGTGGAGAGGGCCACTATATTTCCACACTCACTCCAAAGTTGCATCACCCCTGATATGGAGTTTTTGTTCAGTAACCCGTCTCTCCAGCTCTTTTTTGTACACAGACAATACATTTTCAGGTGGAGATAATTTTATCCGATCTGGAGAGATGACTCATACAGGGATACGGGATAATAAACAAGTGAAATTGGAAGTGATGAAACAAAACAAAACAAAAAGAGACACAATTGGAACTGGAACACAAGTATAAAAGTGAAGCTGATGAAATATATCTTTGTGGGGTTGATCTGATATTTTTGGTTAAAGAGATTTGGTGCAGAGCGGTGTTGATTTCGTCGACTAAAACTATGACGAAAAATGTTTGTCGACTACCTTTTTTCACTGACAAAAACTAAATCAAAACTAAATAAAAAGAGATCCAGTAGAACTAAAAAGACAAGTCATTTTATGTCTGGTCGCGCTCGGGTGTTGCGCTCTGAAAATAGCAGATCTACAAGCTCACAGTGAGCTTGTAAATCGGCTATTTTCAGCATGCAACCGAGTGTAAAACCAGCCGTTACGACGCCATCAAGGCACCACCTAAATATATTTTAGTCGACTAAATCAACTGTAGATTTAGTCGACCATAATCTTATGATATTTTGTCGACTGAAACTAGACAAAAACTAAAACATTTCAGATGATTAAAATATGACTAAAACTAAATGGAATGTTATTCAAAAGACTATGACTAAAACTATATCAAATTTTGCTGTCAAAATCAACACTGGTCTAGAAAGAAAAATAGGAGGAGGCCGAGTATAGACGCCTGGGGGACCCCAGTCAACGACGTATATGTATACAGTATAGGGTTTAAGTGGTTAAAGGGATATTTCACTTTCACTGAATCAAGCAACTTAAAAACTGTCTGGGGGGCTCACAAAAGCCTGAGTAGACGATAAAATGACCTAACGTTTTTTTGAAAGTGAAATATCCCTTTAAGTATAAGCCAAGTAACAGTACTTCTACTTGAGTAGGGTATTGTACGTACCACACTTTGACAACGCCACACAGCAGCACACAGGATGTCACAAATAGAAACACAGACACAGACAAAACAGACCATATGGTGTCGTACCCAGTATTTCAGGTGCCTCCCCTTAACACCACCAAGCCTCCCAAAAACCAAAAGGCATCCCTCAACTCTCTCTTCATTCTACTGACGGGGTACGTTTAGCCTCAGCTGCATCAGGACCATCTGATCTGTGCTAATTTCCCCAAGGAGTGCAAGAGAAGAAAGAAAGACCAAAAAAAAATAGCAGGGGGACGGGGGGGACGGGGGTGGAAAGAAAGAAACCCTGCTATTTCAATGTTACACCACAGCAGAATGGCTCCCGACAACACGCTGGAATAATGTGACTCATAACCTTGCGTATCTGTTTTCATGCCCCCCCCCCCCCCCCCCCATCACATACTGTACTGTGCTCTGCGTCATATAGGGAACACAGAAAACTTTTCACACAGCTAAAAATAAAACTAAAATAATACGATACTACGAGGTGGAAACCTCCTCATACCCTAACATTTCGCCAATGGGCTTTAACATTTTTAGATATTGTTTATTTAGAACTGTCAACGGCGAGGTTACATGGAGCTAGTGAGAGGAACATTGATATGTGGTCTAACATCGCAGATAAGCTTAAGGGATTGGTTTAAGTGTTGTACACAGTGTTGTGACCTTGCACAGGTATACGATACGATACGATAATACTTTATTGTCAGTTCACACTGAAATTTGTCTTGCGACCCAGCAGCCATGTATGCAACAATAAACAGTACACACATTTGACATGACACAAGAAAAACAACACAAAATACAAAATACATACATAAAGACATACAAAGACAAGAGCAATGTCCACCTCTCAGCCCACCCCTGGCCTATAACTCCTGATTAAGCCTCAGTGTCGTCTGATGGACAAAGGACCTCTTCAGTTTGACCTTATTGTATGTAGGAACACCGTATCTCCTTCCTGAAGGCAGCAACCTATATTCTCCATACAAAGCATGGCTAGTGTTTGAAGTGATATTCCTTGCCAACCTTATCATACTGTCATTATACGTAGTTGTATAGAGCCTCTGAAGTGGCTGTCCAACAATCTTTGAACAAATGTTCAGTTGCTGCAGCAGCTGAACGTTTGTTCAAAGATTGTATAGGCATGGTGTTTGGCCCTAGCATTTCGAGACATTGTTAGTCCTGGGAGGGGTGGGTGGGTGTATTATTATTTTTATTTGTATTATTTTATTTAACCTTCTGTGTTTGTTTTCAAGTTGTGTATGTGTTTGTATCTTGTTTTTGTTGAAAATGTATTAATTTAAACATCATTATATTGCTGATATGATAATAAAAACAATTGATAACAAAAAAATAAAATAATACAATACAAAACTGGAATGAGAAATAAAGATACAGGAGTCTGGTGATGTGTATATAGGGCTTCGGTCAAATTATTGGCTTAGGAATGCGACAAAAGAATCTCCATGAATTCAATGCTTCATGGGGTGAGTAATTGATTGAAAATAGGTAATTTTTTGGGGTGAACTACTCCTTTAAAAACAACTCTCGTCGACCACAGTGCTGTACGCATGAAAACATAAACAAGACAAGATATACAACTCGGGCACAAATAGATAGTCAGTAATTGAACACATTATAAAACATTATTAAGAACCATACTACATCAACCACACACAGAAAAGGTGCCGAGTGGAACCTAAACTGGTTCTTCAGAGTGATGCCATACAAGATCCATTTTTTTAATGCTGATCCACAGTCTTTGATTGATTGATTGAATATTTTATTAGACATAAATGTAAAAAAACAAAAACAGCACAAGTGTACAGCTAATAACATTTTTGTCTAAAAGGTCCGTCCAAAAAAGTCCTTGCGGTCTTGTTTCCATTGAGGTCCTTGGTATTCAATTCATACACATATATAGTAGCACCAAACAGTTCAAATATCAACACAAAAATACAGAGAAAAGGGCTGAAAGGGCTGTTTTAAATGAACCCAGCCAACTGCATTTTTTGAGGGATGGAGATACAGTGATGGTCAAACTTTTCAATATCAAGGACCAACAGCTAAAAAGTTTGGGAAGCACCGCATTAGAGCACAGACCCCATAACTCCCAGAGTGTCAGACTCTGGGAGTTACAGACCAGTAAGGGTCCATTTGGTTCCTAACTATGAATCATTTATAAATGGGGACCCCCCTCAAGTATGCATACCCCTGGGAGTCACAACAACCCGTGGTCTCTAGGGGCTGTGACAGCAAAGACCATGTCAGCCGTGAGCCATGGGTTTATAGTTGAACAGCTAGTATAGCCACAAGTCAGCTGACCTGAGGGACCATGGAGAGGTTAAAAGGTCAGCAATGTGGGAGGGGGGGGGGGCAGCCCACTCAGTTATAAATGAATAGGATAATCTTAAAATTGATTCTAACCTGTACTGGCAGCCACGGAGCGGAGAGGCCAGGATAGGGGGTAAATTATGGCACCAGACAGTCAGGAGCTTAGCTGCTGTGTTTTGGACCAATTGCAGGGATGACTTGCTAATCCCAGTGTATAGGGAATTGCAGCAGCCATTTTGGAAGGAAATTGGGCCTCTTCCTTGCTTCCTTTGATTAAGAGGCTCCGTTCCATTTAGTGTAGCACAGTGTTTCTCAACTTTTTTGTGTTTCTCAACTTTTTTTTTAATTTCAAAGACCCCCATAACTCTGAGAGTGTATATGGAACCAAATTTGCCATGGTTCCATGTGTACACTCTCAGAGTTACACACCCGTAAGCGGCCATTTGGAGCGATGATAGTCCCTGGACCCCAATTTCAGACCCACTGGTTCTTCCGGTTAGCCATTATAGCCAACATACAGTACACAATATCAGCACCCCGATGGAACAGAGCCTTAATTAGTATAATTGGTAATAATGACTAATGAGTAAGGAAGAGGCCCAATTTCTTTCCAACATGTCTGCTGTGCATAGAGCCTATTGCAGTAATCCAAGCGAGGTGGTACTGTGCAAGAAAGTGCTTTTCAACCCTTTTCCTATTGAGGTCCATTATTTATTCGCCATTTGAGCCACGGAACCACCGTTTGATGAGATTTAGACTCTCAGACCCAAAACGTAGAATATTTTTGTTGTCGTTGGATACGGTTTGTGCAAAATTCCATGCTGTATTGATGTTGGTACCATAGGAGAGATAACAGGCAAACGTTGATCAAAATAACAATTCTTCTACATTCTCTAATTGTGTAGACTTCTTGTAAATTAAGTAATGCAGATGGTTAACAATAATGTAACTCTTGAGAGTGGTTTCATTTTACACTGTCAAGAGTTAAAGATCTGTAAGGGTCCATTTGGTTACCAACTCTCCATCATTTAGCTGGGGACCACCTGGAACCCCCTCAAGGACCACTGGTGGTCCCCGGACCACTGGTTGAGAACCACGGGTACAAGAGGGTGGATGACTATCTCAAGGCCTTAGGACAGAGAGAAACGGCTTGATTTTGGCGATGGAACAGCAGGTGTCAAACAAGTGAGATATGCATTGATTGCTATTTTCTTCTTGTAAAAATCCCTCTGTTATGTAATGAATATGAATCAGACTGCAAATCCCTTCAAACCCAAGGGGGAAAATGTGAAGTTGAATGTCAGTTTTAATAAACACTTTTGGTGCAACTTAGACACATCCTCAGTGATGTGTCCTGGGTTCACTGGGTGTTTCGGGTCTCACAACATCATACACCCTCGCCCAGGTGACCCAGCCGGGGCTGATCAGACCCCGGCTTGTGTCTAAGTAGCTTGTGTGGTCCATGGATCCAAAAGCCAGCGGTCTTTTCATAATGTATGTACAAACAATGTTATGTTGCATGATGTGATGTCTACAGTATGTGTGTAACTGCACTCAAGCCCACGCACCCAAAGGTGCCAAAAGAAAGAAAGAAAGAAAGAAGAGAAAAGGATAATGGGTATTCCGTTTTAGCACCAGGGACAGCACCACAGGCACACACACACACACACACACACACACACACACACACACACACACACACACACACACACACACACACACACACACACACACACACACACACACACACACACACACACACACACACACACACACACACACACACACACGGGAAGGGCCATCCTCGTGCACTCTTTCTTCTCCCTCCTGCGCGCGACGTTCGAATGTGATTGACTGACTGCTGCGCTCGAGCCTCTGTCTGTCTGTCTGTCTGCCTGCCTGCCTGCCTGCCTGCCTGCCTGCCTGCCTGTCTGTCTGTCTGTCTGTCTGTCTGCCTGTCTCTCTGCCTGCCTGTCTGTCTGTCTGTCTGTCTGTCTGTCTGTCTGCCCGTCTGTCTGTCTGCCTGTCTCTCTGCCTACCTGTCTGTCTGTCTGTCTGTCTGTCTGTCTGTCTGCCTGCCTGTCTGTCAGCCTGCCTGTCTGCCTGTCTCTCTGCCTGCCCGTCTGTCTGTCTGCCTGTCTGTCAGCCTGCCTGTCTGCCTGTCTGCCTGTCTCTCTGCCTGCCCGTCTGTCTGTCTGTCTGTCAGCCTGTCTGCCTGTCTGGGGGACGAGCCCACGAGACGGACCCACCGCTCGAGCCTCCCTCCTTTCATTGTTTTGTCCTCCTCCTCCTCCCTGTTGAACCAACCAACGGACGGACGGGAGTCTCTCTCTCTCTCTCTCTCTCTCTCTCTCTCTCTCTCTCTCTCTCTCTCTCCACACATTACGCCTCCTCCTCCCTCCTCTTGTGACCGGGAATAATAATTATTAATAAATATAAAATAATAATAATATTAAAGTATCCCGCTTTTTGCCGCCTTTTGTTTAAGCCCACGCTCGAGCGACTGACTCACTGCACGCGCCGCTCTGATCCAGTCAGTTATATACCTCCACACTCACTGTCACTACCTCCTAACGGCCTGCTCCCTCTGTGTCCATCCATCTGTCTCTGTTAGAACTATAGGTCTCTCTCTACATACTGAAGACAGGAGGAGGACACAGCTCTATAGGTCTCTCTCTACACACTGAAGACAGGAGGAGGAGGACACAGCTCTCTACACTGAAGACAGGAGGAGAACACAGCTCGAGCTTCACGGAGGAAAAAAAAAACCCGCCGTTGTTGTTCAGCCCAGTGAGCCCACGCCACGCGCGAGCGACTGCCTGCACGCGCTGACTGACTGTACCAGCCCAGACCAGTACCTCCTAACCTACAGTGTAACGTGGGCCTGGTCACTCGAGCCTCCGCACGCTGCATGTCCTCTGTGTGACTGAACACTGAAGACAGGAGGAGACTGAACACTGAAGACAGGAGGAGGAACAGCTCCACTGTGTGACTGAAGACAGGAGGAGGAACAGCTCCTCTGTGTGACTGAACACTGAAGACAGGAGGAGGAACACAAGCGCTCGAGCTGCACGAGGAAGACAAACATTAACAAACAAACGGAGGAAAAAACGGCAGCAAGAAGCAGCACGAGCTTTAATACCGGGGAAAAAGCTGAAAACCGAAGAAAAAAAGGTCGTTTGTTTGACGAACGACGGTATTTATCGTTATTTATCGTTATTTCTCGGTATTTATCGTTACCATATCGGTTCGGTAACATTAACATGCGGAGCTGCTGCTGCGACGGTGTGGCGCCGCACACACACACACTACGAGGATGATGCGCATTTATTCATATTAAAACACCATTTATATAACGTTCCTTTATATGAACCCGTTTGAATCATTATTATTATTATTGTTATTTTATTAATAATAAACGACGGGGGCCAAGAAGAAGACAAGTCGTTCGTCGTGAAGATTCTTTAGATTTTTAACAGGAGGTAAAACGACAACAAACGAACATAAACGTCGCTCGAGCGCCTCCTCCTCCAGCATCTATAGGAGAACATAACAGCTCCTCCAGGAGAACATAACATCATCTCCTCCTCCAGCAGCTTAACGGTAAGAAAATGTGATTTATTTTTCTTTGTGGGGGGGGTTGTTTCTCCTTATGTTTATCCTCCTTCACCTCCATCATCAATAACAACAACAATGACAAAAAAAAACGGCAACCCAAAAAGATGCCGTCGCGAAATAGCAGATCTGTAAGCTCACAACGTGTCGTGGAGGAAACGCGTGGTGAACTTGCAGATCTGCTATTTTCTTCCGGCCGCGCGACGTATGTTATCATGTATATGATGAGAGGTTAGCAAGATGCTGCTATAGCTAGCTATGGCATCCTACTGATGCTATAGCGAATGAATGAATGAATGAACGAGCAAGTGAATACATGCATGAATGAATGAATGAATGAATGAATGAGTGAATTAATCAATGAATCCAACTGATGTTAATGGATAAATGAGTGGATGAATACATGCTTTGTGAGTGATTTGAGAGAGAAAATGAATGAATGAATGAATGAATGAATAGTAGAGGGGACATGTGGGTCCGGTAGGAGGTCACGCAAAAATAATGTGCGTGACTCTGCAGAGCCTTGTGTTATTAAAGTCACCTCCTGAATGATGCCCCCCCATCACCCACCCCCCCATTGCCTTTGTTTGAATCCATTCCATGTCAATTTATCATCTGCGTGCTAGTAGCCTAACGTGTGTGTGTGTGTGTGTGTGTGTGTGTGTGTGTGTGTGTGTGTGTGAGTGAGAGAGAGAGAGAGATTTAATGTCTCCTCATTGACTGGGAGACAGATACCTATAGTAGTTGCCCCATCAATGTTATGGTCATGGTAGTAAAGTAAAGTAAAGTGGCGTCTTCTAGCCTATGTTAACGTGATGAAGGGCCGTGTGGTGCTGATGATACTGGATGTATGACCTCATCATCGGCCTATTATAGCCTACACATTAAAATCCGGTCTTTTTTACTGTGTAGGCTATGAGTCATAGTGTGGCGAGCGTCATCACAGATTGAAGATTCCTAGCATACAACGAGCATCATCACCACAGATTGAAGATTCATAGAGCGTAAACAAGCATCATCGGGTACAGATTGAAGTTCATACTGTGACAAGCATCATCGGGTACAGATTCAATATCCATAGTGCAACAAGCATCATTATTGTAGTGTTATGAGAATCATCAGGTACATTCAAGACTCATAGTGCAACAAGAATCATCAGGAAACTAACCATTCATAGTTTAACAGGCAGTGTGCGGTAGAGCAGGGGTCTTCAACGTTCTCAGCTCAAGGACCCCCTAGCTGAGAGAGGGATGAAACAGGGACCCCCTTTATATTGTATAAAATTGCGTTTCAGATTAAACTTTTTTTGTTTACGTGGCCTGCTCCTTTTTCCCTCTACACCTTTGCGTCTTTGCCAAAAATAGCCGATCTACAAGCTCGCAACGCCTCGCGCTGCGAGGCGTTGTGAGCTTGTAGATCTGCTATTTTTGGCTAAAGTTCTCCTCAGAAAAGAGATGCTAGGTTTCAAGTGGTTAAGGTAAAAAAAACACAAAGATTTGGCGGACCCCCTGTAGTAACTCTGAGGACCCCCTAGGGGTCCCGGACCCCCTGTTGAAGACCCCTGCGGTAGAGATTCAAGACTCATAGTTTAACAGACAGTATGAGGTAGAAATTCAAGACTCATAGGATAACAGGCAGTATGAGGTAGAGATTCAAGATTCATAGTTTAACTAATCTCTCAAGAACAGATTCTGCTCTGCGTTTGAATCTGTCGGTAGCCGTGTTGACAACCCGTGCGCATTGGTTACAAGTGGGCGTGCTATCAGATCAGGAAGCAGACCGCGCTTTACCCAATCAAATGTAGTGGGCGGGATTTACGTGTGTGCCGTTCCTTCCCCACTAGAAACAAACCGAAACTCATTTAACAATAGCGTCCTCGAAGCCGACAAGACCACGGAAAGTTAGTAACATTTTAAATTGCTCTTTCATCATAGAAACAAGTGGGCTTATAAACAAAACGATCCATGTTCTTTGGGAGAGTTGGTGTTAGTGTTCCGTGGAGAAATATTGTTAGTGGGAATGAAAACATAGTCGCACCACCGGAAGTGAAAGGCTGAAGGCAGACCAAAAACCCTGGTTTCCTTGCGCACGGGTGCTTCGTTGAGCTCCTCCCAGAGCCAAGTGAAGTAAAAAACAGCAGAGGGTGCTGTTTTTCCTTTGGCAATGGGTTCCCAGATTGTAGTTTAACAGACAGTATGAGGTAGAGATTCAAGATTCATAGTGTAACAGACTGTATGAGGTAGAGAATAGTGTAACAGGCAGTATGACTCATACTGCCTGTTACACTATTCTCTACCTCAATACTGTATGAGGTAGAGAACAGTGTAACAGACAGTATGAGGTTGAGGTAGAGAATAGTGTAGCCTACAGATTCAAGATTCAGTGTAATAAGCATCATCACAACGTAAAGATTTACTGTTCATAGTGTGACAAGCATGGTAAAGATGACATGTTCGTTGTTAGACATACAAGTAAGTGGGCCTATAAGAGTAAATCTGTGGGTTTTGACATTGAAACAATATGAAACATGGCAAAACGACAGCAGTAAAATAACAATAGAAATGCACAAAACCATGACATTTGTATTGTACAACACAATGAAAGGCTAAGTGTTTGAAAACCGACGTTGAACTTCAAGGAGACTGCGTTCCCCCCACACACAACTCAATGTTATCTCCAGTCAGGGGCGTCAGCGTCACGGCCATTCACTGTGCGTACGACGCGACACCCTCACTCACATAGATCCGTGATTTCATACCCCCCACTTTTTGAAAAAATAATATATATATATAATGTTTTTCACGATTTTTCAAAAATAGCAGATCTACAAGCTTGTATATCTGCTATTTTTGAATAGCCAAAGTGTAAAATAAGGGGTATACAGTAGTCCACCGAAAGTCTATCCCCCCACCTTCTGAGAGCCCGTGACGTCCCTGTCTCCAGTTGTGAGTGACATCTGATGTTTGTTTGTAAAAGCAGTTTGAAAGCTGACATTGTGGTTCAGGTTGCTCAATGCTCCTCCCCCCCCAACGTGTGTAGAACATGTTTATGGCCCATGGACCAGACGGGGGGCCCATAAACATCAGTATCTTTTGTGTTAAACCCTGTGTGGCCTATTTGTTTTCAATTCCTGAAAAGAAGTTCCTTAGGAGCTGAGGTTTGTTTGGTGGGATGTATTGCGTCACCGTTACCTAGGCTAG
The DNA here is from genome assembly GCF_963454915.1 of Gymnoscopelus microlampas. Lineage (NCBI taxonomy): Eukaryota > Metazoa > Chordata > Actinopteri > Myctophiformes > Myctophidae > Gymnoscopelus > Gymnoscopelus microlampas. The sequence continues at coordinate 51,161,623 of NC_139949.1, forward strand.
ATGGCACAGTCAGGTATAGAGTAAATGCACTACTACATTCTTGGCAGCATCGCTGAGATGTGAATGAAAACACGCTTTTGTTTCTTACTCATTCATGGCCCGCTGAAACCTGAGGATGTCCCATGGACGGTGAAGTGAACGGGAGGCTGACTTTGCTGACGCCGAAATACACTCAAAATACAGTAACACAAATTGCACTTCTAAATGTGTACATTTTCTTTGCAGTATTATTAGTTTTGGGCACAAATGAGCCCATTATCTTATATACTGTATGTCCAAAAAGTGAATCCCCTGATCGCAAATAGCTTCATGACCTGTGTAATCGATAAAGGGTATTCATGAGTGGTCTGGCTTGCTTGCTGGTTTCTGTCTCTTTGATAGTTTATTTAGTTCATTGTTGTTCACAAATCTAGAATAGATGGAACTACAAATCATTTCAGGATAGTTAGTATCTGAACATGACCAGCCTTTTTCATTGCTTCTGGCTGCTTGAGCATTCAGAGCCTCCAATAGTGAGATGATTGTGTAGTTTATTTCTTTAACATGTGTCTGTTTATCATATCCAGCCGTCCTGACAGTAATGTGTTTGCAACAACGTTATCAAAACACAAAACAGACGTAACATTTTTTAAATTGTTTATCATCGTGTGTAATTGAATATGAGCGTTAACATTGCACTAATGCAGTTCAGACTGGCTGTTGGCAGATACGGTCCTGGAAATATAGATGTGAAGATGTGTACAAATTATTTATGGCAAGCCCCAGAAATTGAATTGAATTAAATTAAAATGAGATGATTTAAATGTACTAATTACCTTATTGAAATAATTAATCCTGCCTATTGCAGCAGTCCAAGCTACCTGCATATACTGGGTGACATTGGGTGTACAGGAACACTTTGGGCTGTGTGTGTGTGTGTGTGTGTGTGTGTGTGTGTGTGTGTGGTGACATTTTCAACGTGGTTGGAATAACGTGTGGGCTATTTTGTAGGTCTGCTGAACAGCATACATTTTGGTCCTACACCAGGGCTGCCCCGAATGCCCCCGACCCCCTCTCCCCCTCCCCCGCCCAGGCATTGGATATTCTGTGCATTTTCCCAAGGAGTATCCAAATGCTTGTTCTCTGAAGTTAATTAGCCAATAAAAACAAAACAAGGCTTTTTACGGTGAGATTCTGTTCGCAGAGGTCAGAACTTCATGGTGTATAAAGGCCAAAAACTCAAATCACATTGGCCTTGTGCATGTAAAAATCCAGAAAACACCAACTTGTGAAAATTGTATTTGATAAACTATGCATGCACGCTAATATTTGTGTTCTCTTAATTACACCGACATTGTTCTTGTGAAGTAATGTGTTTTGGATGTGAGGTGAAGCATTTACAAAGATGGTCCACCTGGAGACAAATCCACTGTAATCTGCTGCCAGCAAATGGAAATGCCAATCTATAAACCGTTTCACAAGAACAATGCCGATGCAAGAGTCTTCCTGAAAAAAGAAACACACACAGAAGCACACGCACACGCATCTTGACAACAACAAAATTAAATGAAGTCTACATATTTTTGGATTTGCGTGCTCTGCACTTCTTGGACTGCATATTCCATCACAAACAAACAGTTGATTGGTTCTGACATAATCTCACCTGTATCCCAAGATTAAAAAAACGTCTTAAATTTGCAGTTCCTCATTTGTCTTGAAAATGGATGTGATGACTAATAATAAGCTGAATTCATCATCACGGTAATGATGATGAATTAGTAGTAGGATGCCTACTGTTACAGTCTCACTGAAGCAGGCCACAGGGAACAAGAATACTTTTGAATTACTTTTCAGGCAGGATCACAATCTACAATCTTTATCACAATTCCTTTTTTGCAAGTTACTTAAAAGTCCAACTACGTACACGAATTCCCCCGTTTGAAAATATGGGGTTCCCCACCTAAATGATCAAGAGTTAGGAACCAGTTTGGTTACAGTTAGTCAAGAGTTAAAATAATAGAGGATCATTTTGTAGATTGGGGTTAGTTATGGGGGTCCGTGGCCTAATGAATGTAAAACAGGGGGGGGGGTCCTTGAATTTCAAAGGGTTGAGAATCATTTTTCTAATTGTTTTGGTGGTGCATGTAGCAGCTGATGCGTTCACTGGGAACCCTTTCTTCACTCACTGGTTGACTGGGCTTTTTCTTGTGAGGTGGTTGACCCTGAACCTTTCAAATAATGCTTAATCTAACGCTCCATCTGACGACCTGGCCATGTGCAGAACATAGCTGTTATACTTACTGTCTATTTCAGCTTGTGTCACGTGGTGTGTGATGAAATATCAGGCTTAAAGGGATTCTAGGTAACATTAAGCCTAAATTTAAAAAATATTTCTATACTGTATATATATTATATATTTTGTATATATATTTTGCATTTTTTCCCCTCTTTCAGCCACTATGTAATCATGCTGGGGTGTTTTCCTGCATTGAAACAGTCCTCTTTCTGAAATCCGTATCCGCCATTGTTTTCTGTGGGCAGAAATATGAAATATGACATATTTCGTATTTTTATACTTTTTTTTCTTTTTAAAAAAGAAAGTGGAAATAGCTGATCTACAAGCCTACAACGCGTCACAAAATAATTGCGATTATGCTAAATAATTGCGATTAGAGGATTATGTAATACGTGTGACAGTCCTATAGACTATGGCTATGTTCAATTAGCCAGTGTACTGTATATAGGTTTAAACTGGGGGTCCCTGAACCCCACTTTGAGAATCACTGCTCTAGTCCAGGTTACTGAATTACTGTACACATTTTTGTGAATCTGGCGAGACAACATTCTCACACCATATTGTACAGGTTACAGTCTGAGGTGAAATGAAACGTTCGTTTCCTTTTTACAGAATGTGCTCTACTTTCACTTCCTCTGCTAAATTAACAAATTACCATTCTTCCCACGTTATGATTATAAATAAGTAAGTAGCCTTGGGAACCATCTGGCCCCACAGGCCAGGAGGAGCCTATCTCCTGTTTATGTAAGCGTGAGGTGGCTTGATGTACAAGCAGTGACTAACGCAAAAGTAGTTGCGTTAGTCCTAACACTGTGTGTACAAGAACTACATCCTCTGGACATGAATGACGCTAGTATGTCGAAGGGACTTATCCCCCAATCCAACCCCCTGATGCCGAGTGTCAAGCAGGGAGGCATCGGGTACCAATTGTATAGTCTTTGGCTGGGGCAGACAATCTTAACCACAAGGTCACTGAGCCGGTATGTTTGATGATGGGGATGTCATCTGCAGATCGGCATGATGCAAGGGCTCGCTGCAGAAGCTTGATGTCCTTTTGCTATCTGGCTTGCTACAAATGCCCCCTTTAGAAACACACCACTGACTGCACTCTGTTGGATTACTCTCTGGCCATCTTTACACACACCCGTCCAAATATTCATGGGGTTCAGCTTAATGCATTGAGACTGGGAAAGCATCTGTGTCATTTTTTGATTTCTTTGGGATATTCAAAAATAGCAGATATACAAGCTCGTTACGAGCTTGTAGATCTGCTATTTTTGAAAAATCGCGATTTTCTTTCGTAAATCTTTTTTTTTTTCAGAATCAGAATCTTTGAATATATATATATTTTTAAACATTTTTAACTCAAATCTTTGCTTCTGGGGGATTCTACAAATGTCTTCTAAATCCTAACAGTTTATTTTTTTAAACTCATGTTGCTATAATCAGTGGCTTTCAAACTTTTTCATGTCAAGGACCCCCAAAATATAGTAACTTACCGTTAGGATTTAGAAAATATATTTAGATCTCAAAATATGTTGTTCCAGGGACCCCCCGAAGCAAAGATTTGAGTTAAAATGTTCACTTTAAAATCTTTGTCATCTGTTGCATACTTCATCTTCTGTAAGCACACAGCACCCGTTCTGCTTGCTTGATTCTGCTGAAGGTTCCAAAAAAACAGACTCTGCGTTCGGTTTGTCATTTCAATCTGCTGCATGCAGCCACAGAATGGAATGACCTACAGAAAGGTTTAAAACTGGACACTTTCATCTCTCATTAATGTGGCTTTTAAAGACTATCATGGACCTTCTCAAAGATCTCTGTTTATGTTATTGTCTTAACTAGTCTCTACTGTAATGCACGTTTTTTTATTTATTGATTTGTGCTCTTGTCTACTACTGGTGGTGTTTTGTAGTCGTTGTGATATTGTCTTTTTATTAGCTTTTAACCTGAGTATTGATTTCTTGGAGCCCTTATCTCCCCTCTCCTTCAAGAGGCCTTGCCTTTTGCAAATAAGAAACTACTCTTAATGTGTGTGCCTGCCCAGTGCCTCGGTAAATAACGGTTCAATAAAAAAAAGTAATAGACCCGAGTCCCGCAGAGCCATGCCGTAAATAAGGTGAGGGAACTGTGGATGCATGTATGAGCGAAAAACTGATCTACAAGCTGCCAGCTTGTAGCATCACAACACTCTGTAGACTTGTAGATATATAAAGGGCAGTGGTGTAAAGTACATTTACTCAAGCACTGTACTTAAGTAAATTTTTTAGGTACTTTTACTTTAATACAGTATTCCCGATTTTCAGTACTTTTACTTACTTTTACGGTGTGTGTGTGTGTGTGTGTGTGTGTGTGTGTGTGTGTGTGTGTGTGTGTATATATGTATATATGTATATATATATATATGTGTATATATATATATGTATATATATGTGTTTTTACAATTTGAAAATAGCAGATCTACAAGCTCACGATGTGTCGCGATGCGACACATCGTGAGCTTGTAGATCTGCTATTTTTAAAATATTTTGTATACATTTGAAAACTTGTGAAATGGGACATTCTGCATAATGAGTGTTTTTACTTTGGTACTTTAAGTGATACCAATATAGTTTTGTACTTTTACTCAAGTACATTTCTTTTTCACATTCCGGACCTTCACTTGTAACAGAGTTGCAGTATTGATACTTTTACTTAAGTAAAACATTTGAGTACTTTTTCCACCACTGATTATTTTCCCCAAAAGTTTCTGTGGGTATATTATGAATATTTAACCGATTGGGAGGTATTAACAAGAGATTGTGACTAAATAATAACTATAAATAGAGGCAATGCAGAAAGTCATATTTGACCGTATGGTCACGCTGCTCATGAAGTCAAAATGTGTGCGTTAACGCCTCGTGGGCGCCGTGGACAAAAGGCCCACAGGCCTGCTGGATGGACAACATTAGGACAATGGATGTGTGGGAATGTGACATGTGGGCCCCCCATAGTGCTGATGGCTCTAAATCCCAGCGCCAACAAGCTTGTTTCAATTCCTGCCGTTCACACATTCATTGTGTGGCGGTGAACCGTGTCGCTAATCCTAAGCCCTGTTCAACTAGCGCTTGTTATCTGATGTTGGCACCCAGAGCACAGCACACAGCACCCAGCACCCAGCACCCAGAACACAGCACACAGCACCCAGCACCCAGCACCCAGCACCCAGAACACAGCACCCAGCACCCAGCACACAGAACACCACGCATACTTCTGACTGATGGCCAGTCAAAACGCCTCTAACGGCCAGTGCTGGAAAAAGTACTCACATTTTTTTACTTAAGTAAAAGCATCAATACTGAAAATATAGAAATACTGTGTTACAAGTAAAAGTCCGGAATTTGAAATTGACTTGAGTAAAAGTACAGAAGTATTGGTATCAAAATGTACTTACAGTACCAAAATTAGAGTACTCATTATGCAGAATGTCCGTTTCACAAGTTTTCTAATGTAAAACATCTTTATAAATAGCAGATCTACAAGCTCACAATGTGTTGCATCGCAACGCATTGTGAGCTTGTAGATCTGCTATTTTCAAATGGCCGAAATGTATACAAGGCTGAAGTGGTTAATGTATGTTTTCGTGATATTAGGGATTATTAGGGATAGGGAGGGTATAGGAAGGGGGCGTGTCTGATTAAATGAATATCAAATATCTAAATACTGAATCAAGTAACTTAAACACTGTCTGGGGGGCTCACACAAGCCTGAGTAGACGATAAAATGACCCAGCAAGTGAAATATCCCATTAACATTGATTTTTCATGTATTTATTTTAGAATCTATTACATTGATTAGTTTGAATCGATGAACCTCTTGTTGTGAGACAGCTTTACAGGAGATGTTTTTGTTGTTTTCATGTGATGTATCTGCAGAACACAATGGTTGGACAAAGCTGCAGAGAGTCAGTTATGTAGTCCAGTGGTTTTCAACCTTTTTCATATCAAGGTCCATTATTTATTGGGCATTTGAGCCACGGAACCACCGTTTGATGAGATTTAGACTCTCAGACCCAAAACTTAGAATATATTGGATACAGTGTGTCCACAATTCCATCCATGCTGTATTGATGTTGGTACTATAGGAGAGACAACAGGCAAACGTTGATCAAAATAACAATTATTCAGTTAAGTAATGCAGATGTTTAACAATAATTTGAGAGCGTAAAATGAAACCAAATGGACCCGTAAGATACGCTCTCAAGAGATTAAAGATCTATAAGGGTCCATTTGGTTTCATTTCACGCTCTCAAGAGTTAAAGATCTATAAGGGTCCATTTGGTTACCAACTCTCCATCATTTAGCTGTGGACCACCTGGAACCCCATCAAGGACCACTGGTGGTCCCCGGACCACTGGTTGAGAACCACTGATGTAGTCGAAAGTTTATGTTCATTGGACTAATATAATTATAATACTAGTCATTAAGCTACTAATTTAGTAGCTTAATGACTAGTCTTATAATTATATAATCTTTTTTATATCCTTTGTGTTTAAGTTCATAAAGTTAACATAAGTATAACTAAATGCATTTGAAATGAAATAAAAATGTTACTTTTCAGGATTCCAATTAAAAAATAGCACAAAAAAGAAATCAGGATTCAAAAGTAGCAAAAATAGCAGATCTACAAGCTCAAAACGGGTCGCAGTGCGACGCGTTTTGAGCTTGTAGATCTGCTGTTTTTACTACTTTTGAGTGACATAGAATTGTTAAGTACGGCATTAATTTACGAAAAAAGTTAAAATACGAAGATGAGAGTCTGTCTGCCCGACAGTACAGTATATGCAATGTGTCCCTCTGGAGTGAGTGTGGAAATATAGTGGCCCTCTCCATCATCAAAGTTGCATCAGCCCTGACCTAGAAGGTCCAGCATGCACAGGCCCTCCCCAGGGCTGGAGGAGGCCTACACAGCAACAACATCCACTTATTCAGGCTCCTCTGTGCAATATAACAGGTGTCTGGGATCACTACAATCAGTGCTGGATGAAGTACTCACATTTATTTTACTTCAGTTTATGTACAAATATTCTGTTACAAGTAAAAAGTCCTGTAATCAGCCTTTTTACTTGAGTAAAATGCAAAAGTAATGGGCATTAGAATGCGCTCGAAGTACCAAAAGTAAAAGTACTCATGCAGAATATCCCATTTAACGAGTTTTCCTAAATCTTTTGTAACTGCAGTAGCAGATCTGCGAGCTCACAGCGGGTCACATCGCGACACGTTGTGGCTTGTAGATTGGCTAATTTCGAAGAGATAATGTATACAATAGTGCTTGATTGGTTGATGTGTGTTTTGCTATAATCTAAATGTACAGTAGAAAGTATCTTGTGACTAAAGTTTTAAAATAGTTGTAGTGGAGTACACAAGATTTTCCTCTGAAATTTAGTAGAGTATAAGTAGAAAGTATTGGGAAATACTCAAGTAAAGTAAAAGTACCCCAAATGTCTCTTTAAGTACAGTGCTTGAGTAAATGTACTTTCCACCTCTGCTCAGGGCTGGTCAGTGGGAGCACACAGCAAAAACATTGAACTTATTTAGGCTCCACTGTACAATATAACAGCTGGCTAGGATCAGTTTTATTAACCCATTAAGACCTGAGGCGATTCTTAAAAATGTTTTCTAAATCCTGACAGTTTTTTGAAAAAAAATCAACAAAAAGAAAATGTTTCAAGATTTTTCAAAAATAGCAGATCTACAAGCTCATAGCGCGGCACTCGGTGCCGCGCTATGAGCTTGTATATCTGCTATTTTTGAATAGCCAAAGAAATCTAAAGTGACACAGATGCGTTCCGGGTCTTCAATCCGGGAACACTAATACTGTGTCATTTTAGATTTTTTTTTACTATAACCATTATTTTATACTATTACTTTGGCTACTCAAAAATAGCAGATCTACAAGCTCGTAGTGCTTGTAGAGTGCCGCCCTACGAGCTTGTAGATCTGCTATTTATTTTTCTTTACTCTTGCAAATTTGTGCAAATCTGTGAATTTATGTTTTATTTAAAGCGAACATTTTGAACTCAAATCTTTGCTTCTGGGGGATTCTACAGTAAAAAAAAAAAACTGTTGCTGTAATATCAGTGGTTCTCAAACCCTTTCATGTCAAGGACCCCCATAATGATATGTATTTGGTCGCGGACCCCCATCTGAAAATATAATATATGTGCCAGGGACCCCCAAAAGCAAAGATTTGAGTAAAAGATGTATATATTCAAAGATTTGCTCACCTTTTCAAATTTTATTTTTCTCAAAAATAGCAGATCTACAAGCTCACAGCGCGGCACTCTGTGCCGCTCTCTGAGCTTGTAGATCCATTTTTGAATAGCAATCTAAAAATGACACGCATGCGTCCCCGGTCTTAATGGGTTAAAAGGCTATTACTTGCACAAATATACTGTGCACATTTGTGATCAATTTACAGTGAGGCGTTGTAAATCCTAATGAGCTCATAAAAGCCAAAACGAAGAGAAATGGGATCATTTTGGAGGATTTAAAAGACCATCCTGTCTTCAAATATCTCCTCATAGGTTAACCGGATGAATTAATAATTGAAAAAAGCAATCCAATTAGAAATTGCTCATGGGTTATCATCACCGATGCCAGGAAAGTGACAGCAGCACAGCTTGTTAGAACTCATCAGTGTTGCATTCCTGCTTGTCTCAGCTAAAAAAAAAGCATTCTCTAAGTCAGTGGTTCTCATCTATTTTCCTGTCAAGGACCCCCAAATTGATATGCGTTTGGCTGCAGACCCGCTTCTCAAAAGGATTTGTCAACATCTTTCTAAATTAGCTGATCCACCAGCTCACAACGCCGTCGCATCGCGACCCGTTTTGAGCTTGTAGATCGGCTTTTTTTGAATAGCTGAAAAACATTTTTTTTTAGGCTTCAGTGTTTCAACTGTTCCTAATTTTACTGGGGGTCCCTGGATTCCATTCCAGGACCTCTGTCTGGACCAGTGGTTCTCAACCTTTTCAGTGCCGTGACCCCCAAAATGATCCTGTTTGAACTGGGGACCCCCCAACCCTGACAAGCACTTGGAATTGTCGGAATTGAGGCATCACACTTGTTTGACTCAGTTCCACAGAGAGCGATTGCGCAACAACGCGAGGCGTTGTGAGCTTGTAGCTATTTTCAAAAAGTTTGACTCTTTCCTGTATTATTTGACAATTTGGCCTGTCACCACTGCATTTGTTTGACCAGTTCTTATATATATATCTTATTACTTTTAACACGGTAATTATTATTATTAATATTTATTAATAAAAAAAAAGGTATTTAAAAGGTCTTGGTTTTGACAGTGCCCCAAAGCATTATGGTCATTGTAGTGATGCAGCAGTCCAGTCAAACCCCAGTCAAACACACAGACGTCTATATTTTTCTGGCCATAGGGTGCAAATTAAAGATGTTGCTACTGTTATCTACTACAAATATTATTAACATTGAGTGACTGTAAGTTCTTCCAGGGGTGGAATGCTCCTTTAATGACTCCCTGCCAAATCCCAGTCATGGACGGACACACCAAACATTGTGACATTGCTAGAATGTGAATGGATGTGTGGATGTGACACACAGGTGTTGTTATGGAGCCCGGTGGCTGCTGTTTGTTGTTGTTGTGAGGATGGTCAGATGTGATGATGTCCAATGACACCACCTCCTCCTCCTCCTCCTCCTCCTCCTCTGGGAAGGTTGAATGCTGACCGCTTCAATCAGAGACTATTTTAAGATGTTTCTTTCACTCTCTCTTTTCATGATGGAGCTCTGCAAGAGGCTAGCTGTCTAAGTGTCTATCTGTCTGTCTGTTTTTTTGTTTGTCTGTCTGACTTTGTGTCTGGGCCCCCTGGCTACCAGTGGTGTAAAGTAACTAAACTGTAGTAGTAAAGTAATTTGTTCTAAAACTAGATCCGGTTTAGATTAAAGGGAAAAAATAATTGTGGTGGTTGGTTCCGGTTGGTGTCACATTGTTTTTGTTCCCCACGTAGTTTACCATCAATTAGTTTAGTCTCGCTAGTCGTGCTACGAGTTAGAATAAAAGAAGGACGTACCAAACCATTATTATACCAAAAGAAACAAAACGATTATATCGAACTAAACACGTTTTAAACCAGGGGAATCATTTTGGAGATGCACGGCGCCGGTGGTTCCGGTCGTTGGTTCCGGCCGCCTGATGACGTAAAGTTATTTACGCTCCGACCGGATCAGAAACCCGAAAATGGTATTGATCCCAGGCTAGTATTATAGACAGGCAGACAGACAGGCAGGCAGACGTTTTGTGCATTTGTAGATTGATGATATGGCTGCAACGGTTGTCCCTTTGCAGTCTATCATTGTATTGGGACCGTTTGGTCAATTTAAGGCCCTCAAATTAGATTAGCTTACATCAGTGTGGGATGGCCGTTGGCCGTAAAGGCTTTCTGGTAAATAGATTTGGGAGAAGATGTGTTCCTATTGCATAGTGTGTGTTCATACACTGTGACCTCGTACTGTGAAGACAGTATGAGGTAGACGACTAACATGGCTTCATCGTTTTATATCAGAAAGTGCGGGTGTGGCCCGCATCGCTGGCCTAGCGGTCCGGGCACCTATAGGCTTCAATGTAGCCTGACAGCGCGTTGCGGGTTCGAGTCCCGTTCCCGACGACCTTTGCTGCGTGTCTCTCCCCGTCTCTCTCTCCCTATTTCCTGTCCATCTTCACTTAATAACGATCTATAAAGGCATGAAAGACAAAAACAAACACATATTTTCTATTTTATGCCCAAAATTGAAAAGGTTTTGGGAGATAGTGAAAATCTCCCAAAACCCCCAAAATTAAATGTATTTGGCCGCCGACCCCCCATCTCAAAATATGTTGTTCCAGGGACCCCCCAGAAGCAAAGTTAAAAATGTTCGCTTTAGAACTATATATATTCAAAGATTTGCACACATTTTCACGATTTTTCAAAAATAGCAGATCTACAAGCTCATAGCGCGACACTCTGTGCGCTTGAGCTTGTATATCTGCTATTTTTGAATAGCCAAAGTGCAAAATAATGCTTTTTATCTCAAATGAAAAAGTGACACAGATGCGTTCCAGGTCTTAATGGGTTAAGAAAGTGCAGGTGTGGGAAGGAGGCCAAATAATCTTAAATACGGGTAATTATATTTATTTAATTATTAACTATAGTTTTGAGTGTCTGGACATCTGGAGGTGCTCGAGTTTAGAGGAAAGGTTCTGAGACCGCCCATCAGAAGTTCTGAGTGACAGTCAGTCGGTTTGTAGTTACATCACCTCCCTTTACCAAGAAGAAACTCGCACATCCAAAGGACCATGTACTGACCTTTACGCAGCAACAGTATGAAGGACATTAGCAACAACCAGTGTTTGTTTTCCATTACTTTATTCAGGCTGTGCGAGTCATGAATTAATACAAATAATGATAATAAAGTCTTGAAGTCTTGAACAGTATTGATAGCACACTACCAAAGTCCTTGTATTGGGACTATTGTTTTGAGGGATATAACAGTAGGTGAACCGCATCACAAGTACTTTCTTCAGTAAGGAGATTATACAATAGACCAGGGGTCTTCAACAGGGGGTCCTCAGAGTTACTGCAAGGGGGTCCGCCACATCTTTGTGTGATGGGGAACATTAGCTGAAAATAGCAGATCTACAAGCTCACAACGCCTCGCGCTGCGAGGCGTTGAGCTTGTAGATCTGCTATTTTCAAAGAGTTGGTGTGGGAAAAAGAGCTGACAGAGTACAGAGCCAACGGTCACGGTGACTAAATATTGAGGGTTTAAAAGGTCTGAAAATACACATTAGCATGAATACAACATTAATAGAACATAGAATGTGTGTCAAACAAGTCTATAAAGCTATCTACGTTTTTTTTTATCTGCAACATAATTTTATACAATATGTAGTGGGGGGGTCCCTGCTTCATCTCTCTCTCAGCTAAGGGGTCTCTGCTTCATCTCTCTCTCAGCTAAGGGGTCCCTGCTTCATCTCTCTCTCAGCTAAGGGGTCCCTGCTTCATCTCTCTCTCAGCTAAGGGGTCCCTGCTTCATCTCTCTCTCAGCTAAGGGGTCCCTGCTTCATCTCTCTCTCAGCTAAGGGGTCCCTGCTTCATCTCTCTCTCAGCTAAGGGGTCCCTGCTTCATCTCTCTCTCAGCTAAGGGGTCTCTGCTTCATCTCTCTCTCAGCTAAGGGGTCCCTGCTTCATCTCTCTCTCAGCTAAAGGGTCTCTGCTTCATCTCTCTCTCAGCTAAGGGGTCTCTGCTTCATCTCTCTCTCAGCTAAGGGGTCCCTGCTTCATCTCTCTCTCAGCTAAGGGGTCCTTGGGCTGAAGAACATCGGAGACCGCAGACAGACTAAATAAATAGCCTCACAAATATGACCCTTTGGGAAGAAAAAGTACATTTAATAGGTTATGTCAATGTGCTTTGCCTCACTAACACACCAGACTGGTACCCCAAGCACACACCAAACCCTGTGTGTGTGTGTGTGTGTGTGTGTGTGTGTGTGTGTGTGTGTGTGTGTGTGTGTGTGTGTGTGTGTGTGTGTGTGTGTGTGTGTGTGTGTGTGTGTGTGTGTGTGTGTGTGTGTGTGTGTGTGTGTGTGTGTGTGTGTGTGTGTGTGTGTGTGTGTGTGTGTGTGTGCTGTCAGATTGAGTGTGTGATGAATGTGATGCTACAGGCCTAACAATGGACTAGCGCTGACCTATTCATGGGGGCATTCAGGACGGGGATCATGCTCCTGTGAAGGGGGGCCTCTGTCACATACGTGTCCCTCTGCCCGCTAACAGGAAACACATGAAGCTGCTGGCCCCCCGCTCTCTGCTGACTCCTCTATTGTGATGATGGGGGGGCCGCGCCGCCACGGTGGCGAGGGGGGGGGGGGGGTGTATGTCCCCCTGACCCCACGTCATTCACAATTAAAGTGCATGTAATCATATCGGACGTAAGAATCCGTTTCCATGATTAAACCGTGATGTAATTAGCAGTGGTGGAAAAAAAAGTACTAACATTTTTTACTCGAGTAAAAGTATCAATACTGCAATGTAGAAATACCTCTGTTACAATTATAAGTCAGGTATTCGAAATTTACTCGAGTAAAAGTACAAAAGTATTGGTATCAAAATGAACTTAAAAGTACCAAAAGTATAAAGTACTCATTGTGCAGGATATCCCATTTGACAAGTCCGAAATGTATACACATCTTTTGAAAATAGCAGATCTACAAGCTCACAATGCGTTGCACCGCGACGCATTGTGAGCTTGTAGATCTGCTATGCCCGAGTTAACCACATGAACCACCTAGCATCCTTATTCTTGGGGTCAGACGTTCAGCGAGAGCGTTGTGAGCTTGTAGATCTGGGCTATTTTCAGCCAAGATATTTAGTGTAGAGAGTCATGGAAACAGAAAGGGGGCCTAGGATAGAGCCCTGGGGAACTCCGGACAGCATAGGGTTCAAGTGGTTGTGTACTATTCTTACACTTTGTCATATGATGGTGTTGCACTTCGAAAATAGGCAAATCTCTGTTTAGCTCTTTATTACAATTATTGACAAAATAGGGATGCCAGGTTGAAAGTGGTCAGATGTACCTACAGTACGTACGTTAGGGACGATAATCGCTATTATCGTTTATCGTGATAAAAGAAACGCTCACAATAATCATATGGCAGAGATTTAAATTTATGGTGAAATTGTGATCCGTCGTACACTGGGATCAATTCACCTTGATGCGGTCTTATGTCCTTATTCCCTGTCCACCTCGTTGTCCTCTGTCAATGCATGCAGGCAGACAGACAGACAGACAGACAGACAGACAGACAGTGTTTCATTGATTGGTCATAATTCTTTCAACCATGTCTTCCTTCGAGGGGAGGGGAGGGGGGTTGAACATAACTGACCTTATTTTGGGAGGGGGGGGCGTATTACTACACTAGGCTCCCCACTCTAGGTTAGTGAAGCAGGAAGTGTGCGTGCATCATTGATGTGTGTGCCTTAGCACCCCCACCTCCTCTATGCCCCCCCCCCCCGATTTGGGGTGGCCGGGCCGCGTGGCTGTCTGGCATCATTCAGCACAGGAGGCTAATTTCCTCCGGGGGGGGGGGCAACTATAGCTGATTGTAGCCCGGACTCCCTGTCTGTCTGTCTGTCTGTCTGTCTGATTAACTGGTGCAGTGGAAAACACACCGGCTGGGCCAGAGGAACAACAGTTCAGTCTGGGAGGGGAGGGGAGGAAGGAGGGGGAGGCTTGGAGGAGAGAGAGAGAGAGATAGAGCCTTACGGGGCTGTTCTCCTTTTCTCCCTTCATCATGCATTTATTCTGCCTCCATCCTGAATAACTAGTGTCTGTACAGCCTGGTATTATTCTGTCTTTATCACAGCGGTAGCTCTAGTAGAAGCCCTCCTGCTGTGTCTTTATAATACAGTTGGCCCGCTATAACCCTGTTTTATACCTATATAGACCCTCCAGAAAAACACGGGCTAAAATCCTTGATTATGCGGGCTAAAACTCTTGATTATGCGGGCTAAAACTCTTGATTATGTGGGCTAAAACTCTTGATTATGTGGGCTAAAACTCTTGATTATGTGGGCTAAAACTCTTGATTATGTGGGCTAAAACTCTTGATTATGTGGGCTAAAACTCTTGATTATGTGGGCTAAAACTCTTGATTATGCGGGCTAAAACTCTTGATTATGCGGGCTAAAACTCTTGATTATGCGGGCTAAAACTCTTGATTATGCGGGCTAAAACTCTTGATTATGTGGGCTAAAACTCTTGATTATGTGGGCTAAAACTCTTGATTATGCGGGCTAAAACTCTTGATTATGCGGGCTAAAACTCTTGATTATGCGGGCTAAAACTCTTGATTATGCGGGCTAAAACTCTTGATTATGCGGGCTAAAACTCTTGATTATGTGGGCTAAAACTCTTGATTATGCGGGCTAAAACTCTTGATTATGCGGGCTAAAACTCTTGATTATGTGGGCTAAAACTCTTGATTATGTGGGCTAAAACTCTTGATTATGTGGGCTAAAACTCTTGATTATGCGGGCTAAAACTCTTGATTATGTGGGCTAAAACTCTTGATTATGCGGGCTAAAACTCTTGATTATGTGGGCTAAAACTCTTGATTATGTGGGCTAAAACTCTTGATTATGCGGGCTAAAACTCTTGATTATGCGGGCTAAAACTCTTGATTATGTGGGCTAAAACTCTTGATTATGTGGGCTAAAACTCTTGATTATGCGGGCTAAAACTCTTGATTATGCGGGCTAAAACTCTTGATTATGCGGGCTAAAACTCTTGATTATGCGGGCTAAAACTCTTGATTATGCGGGCTAAAACTCTTGATTATGTGGGCTAAAACTCTTGATTATGCGGGCTAAAACTCTTGATTATGCGGGCTAAAACTCTTGATTATGTGGGCTAAAACTCTTGATTATGCGGGCTAAAACTCTTGATTATGCGGGCTAAAACTCTTGATTATGTGGGCTAAAACTCTTGATTATGCGGGCTAAAACTCTTGATTATGCGGGCTAAAACTCTTGATTATGTGGGCTAAAACTCTTGATTATGTGGGCTAAAACTCTTGATTATGTGGGCTAAAACTCTTGATTATGCGGGCTAAAACTCTTGATTATGCGGGCTAAAACTCTTGATTATGCGGGCTAAAACTCTTGATTATGCGGGCTAAAACTCTTGATTATGTGGGCTAAAACTCTTGATTATGCAATGAAATATGCTGATTTTTTTCCAATTTTATGCGGTGAAATTGCGGGAAGTTAGAAATATGCGGAAAGTTGTGAAATATGCGGCAATATGCGAATATTGAAATGTGCGAAAAGTTGTGAAAAATAAGAAATATGTGAAAAATATGTGGAAATATGCAAAGCGCATATTATGCGATGCGAAGCGCATGCGCCAATGCGATGCAGCCTTTTTAAAAAAAACGCTACCCCTGCATAATTATGCGCCATTTTGCCGATTATGCGGTAAATTATGCGATCGTGTTATCACATTTTTCTGGAGGGTCTACCTACAGCTGTGTGCCTGTGTGTTGTTGCGCACCGACGATAGCCGATCTATAAGCTCACAACGTGTGAGCTTGTGGATCGGCTGCAAAACGGCAAAAAGTATTTAAAGGAGTAGTTCACCCCAAAAATTTGTTGTAGTACCGTAGACTCCGCCGGGCCTCAAATTATTGACTTCGGGGGAAAAAAAAAGAACTCTCCATGAATTCATTCCATGGGGTGTGTAATTGATAGAAAATAAGTACTTGTTTTGGCTGAACTACTCCTTTAACACAGGCTTTACCGCAGAATAGTCCTGGAGCATGTGCCAATAATTCAACCTTCTGGCACACTGGCTGCTTCCTCTAGTTGCACCAAAAAGAGCAACACGTTGCTGTTGGAGCTGGAAACACTGTATGTCCAAAACACTTCCTTTTTTAATTATTATTATTGTACAAAAAAAAAACGTTTTAAAATTGTGAAAATAACCGATCTACAAGCTCACAACGCGAGCTCGTAGATCGGTTATTTTCACTACTTTAATGTGTGACACTCTTCTATGATGATGATGAAGTAGGGCATTACATTCATTTACAAAAAAACATTAAAACATTAAGACATCTGTGCATGTCACAGATGACACAGATGCAACGCATCTGTGTCACATTTTGATTTGAACTAAAAAAAAACGAGTGCCGCACTATGAGCTTGTAGATCTGCTATTTTTGAAAAATAGGGAAAATGTGTGCAAATCTTTGAATATATATTATTTTAAAGCGAACATTTTTAACTCAAATCTTTGCTTCTGGGGGTCCCTGGAACAACATATTTTCAGATGGGAGTCCGCGGCCAAATACATATAATGTTGGGGGTCCTTGACATGAAAAGGTTTGAGAACCACCGACATAGAAACACAAGTATTTTCGGAAAACTGTTGGGATTTTTGAAGACATTTTGTAGAATCGGTCTCAGGTCTTAACGGGTTAAAACAGTTGAAATATGGAGATACAAGGTTGCTGCCTGTCGGCAACGAACAGTGGTTCAGAAAAGCCAGCAGTGAGAAGTGACGAGTGCTGTGAAGGCTTCTCCTGTATTCATGTTTGACTGATTGTCTCCGCCGGGCCGTCACTATGTCTTGCCCCCCGTCCGTCTGTCCGTCTGTCCATCCATCTGTCCGTCAGTGTGTCCGTCCGTGTGTCCATCCATCCGTCTGTCTGTGAGCAGCTAATCTCCGGCACCGTTGGCCCGGTCGCTGCATAACTGTGCGCACACACTCCCTGGATGCCAGAGCAAGAACCTCTACCTCTGATTTTTCAGATTGGCCTGTTATAGCGCCACCATGAGGCCGACTTTTGCAAACCGCATTTTTTCGATATTACTCCTACAGATTTTGTCAAAAAATCACGTAAATCGGTACACAGTATCTCTATAGTCATGTGATCAACACGGATCTGTCCGATTTTCCATATTCCATCCTGATTGGCTAAGATTGGCTTCCAAAGTTTGCAGGATTGGTCCGTTTTGAACAAAATGCCTCAAATCATGAACGCAGCGTGTAATTTCCGTGAAATTTCACACGCACATTCCCACTAGGCAGATGAATAAATGCCACCCTTTTCACATAGGCCTGTTATAGCGCCACCAGCAGGTAGTTTTTCGCAAAACACATTTTTGGAACAAAATACCTCAAATCATGAATGCTGCGTCCGATTGCCGTGAAAGGCCTAAGAAGAAATGGCCAGCCTTTTCACATTGACCTATTATAGCGCCACCAGGAGGCCACAACAACCTACCTGACCTGGCGGAGACTAGTTCTGATTGTGATGCTGTAGTACATTGGTTCTCAAAGTGGGGTCCGGGGACCCCCAGGGGTACTTGAGGGAGTTCCAGGGGGTCCCCAGCTAAATGATAGATTAGGCACCAAATGGACCCTATTGGTCTGTAACTCTGAGAGTGTACAAATGGAACCAAATGGCCCCTAAAGGGTCCATTTGGTTCCATTTGTACACTCTCAGAGTTAAATTGACATAGATTTTACAATATAAATTGCGGTCCAAGTGATATAAATGCCATTAAATGGGGGTCTGTAGCCCTAATCCTAATGCATGTCAAACTGGGGGTCCTTGAAATTCAAATGGTTGAGAATCACTGCTAGAGCCGTAAAACATCTCCTCTTATGGGGGTCCCTGGCATATCTTTTGAAATGGGGGTCCCTGGGCTAAAATTTGTCAATTTGGGGGTCCTTGATGCGAAAAAGGTTGGTAGTAGTACTGTGTCTGTGATGCTGCTTCTCTTTGCTGCCCCCCCCCCCCCCCTAACAGACAACCACTAAAGTGTGCTGTGTCTCTGGTCAGAGGGAGCTCTGCTCATGGCCTAAATAATTCACCATGTACAGTCAGTCCTAGTTTTTCCACAGTTGCAAATGAGAGATCGGGCAAGAGAGAGAAGATCTTTCAGCGTTTTTTTTTACCAGCTTGCTCGAAGAGCGGCTGGTCTACGAACGGACAGAGCAAACCAGTCGAGACCTTTTCGATGCTTTCTTCATCATTGGTTGTCCTGTATAAGCCAGTGGTGTTCAACCTTTTTCGTGTCAAGGACCCCCAAAATTGACACATATTAGCCCACAGACCCCCGTTTGAAAAGATATGCCAGGGACTCAACCATTTTGATTTCTTGAGGGGTCCCAATCTACACTGTGTCATCATAATCAGTGTAAATGTAACTCTGAGAGCGTACAAATGGAACCAAATGGACCCGTTCCTTACTATTAATTTGGCTGGGGACCCCCTGGAACCCCCTCAAGGACCACTGGTGTTCCCCAGACCACTGGTTGAGAACCACTGCTTTAAGCCATTAGACCATATTCACACGGCGGCCATATTGCCATTAAGTCAATGAAATGCCACCCCGGTTCCCACCCCAGTTGCCACAGCAACGCAATCATGTTAAATTCCAAAATGGCCGCCGTGTGAATATGGACTATTGGGAGACTTCCCATACTCTGAACGGTCGTCCTCCCAGGCTTTGGCATAACCCTACTAGACACGCCTGCCTGCCCTGGTCCCGCCTGCCTGAAGCGATTATTAAAATAATATATCGTTTTTTAGCCAATATTTTATTCTATAATAATTACGTTTGAATGTGAGGTTGAAAAGGCCTTTTTTTTACGTTAAAGGCTGCAGATTCAATCAGGGTTTTCTGGGGAAGCTTTCCTCAGGGTCAACAAGTTGAAACATTTTGAAATAAAAATACTACATTCAAGCTGTGTTTATGCTGGAACATGGGCCAACCTTTCAATAAAGGTGCATCCCTAGTTTTGGAATAAAGTGGCATTGCTTTATCAAATTCAAGTGTTTATATGCCTTTTTTCAGAAAGGACAACATTTGAACTCGTTTTTATACAGATATTGGACATCGGTAACTATCGGTTATCGACCATAACAACATCGGTATCTGCCAGAAAATGTCACATCGGTGCATCCCAAAGCATAAGTAATAGTGATTTAAAAAAAGACGGTAAAGACAATATTCATCATAAGAAGAAGAAAGAAAATCAATGTATACACACAACAACAAGAGAAGGAGAAATCGTCCTATAGCGCAGTGGTTCTCAACCTTTTCAGGCTGTGACCCCCAAAATAATCATATTTGAACTGGGGACCCCCCATTTTGTTTGACTCCGTTCCACAGATAAATATTGTGAAAATAGCAGATCTACAAGCTCACAACGCCTCGCGTTGCGAGGCGTTGTGAGCTTGTAGATCGGCCATTTTCACAATATTTGCCTCTTTCTTATATTATTTGAGAATTTGGCCAATGTTTTATAATATAGTTTGTTGATTACTTTTGATGCAGTAATGGTCTTTTTCTTTTCTTTAATTTATTTTTATTTTTTAGGTATTAAAAAGGTCTTAAAAGTCCATAAATTGTCACTTCACTGTCATCTGGGGACCCCCCCAAAATCATGTGGGGACCCCCCTGGGGGTCCCGACCCACAGGTTGAGAACCACTGCTATAGCGCTTATAAGGTCCATGCAGGGCCATTAGTAGTCTTGACTCTGCCCTTGCCTTCCTATAGTAATAATATCCCATGATCTGATGAGCGACAGCCTGGCATATCCGTTGGGTCAGAGTCAGACAGAGGCAGACTGCCCCCAAGCATGCTGTGATGTCCCCGTTTCACCCTAGCCTTCCTTAACGGAGCCATCGAGCAACTAGAGGCAGATACATACATGATGCCCTTGTTGTTTACGCTCTAAATCTTTGCTCACTGCATAGCACTGAGAGGTTAGCTGTCATATAGTATGAGTATTCATTTAACTCTGAGAGTGTACAAATGGAACCGTTCCATTTGGAAAAAATAAAGTGAAAGTATTCATTATGCTGACTGTCCCATTTCACAAGTTTTCATATGTATTAAAATCTTTTGAAAATAGCGGATCTACAAGCTCACAATGCGTCGCGATGCGACGCATTGTGAGCTTGTAGATCTGCTATTTTCAAATGGTGGAAATGGATATAGGGCTGAAGTGGTTAATGTATGTTTTGTAATAAATAACCAACATCTACAAAGTAACTAGTAACTAAAGTTTTCAAATAATGGCAGTGGAGTAAAAGTACAATATTTGCCCCTGAGATGTAGTGGAGTAGAAAGTAGAAAATACTGAAAATTGGAAGTATTCAAGTAAAGTAAAAATACCTCAAAATTTTACTCATTTAAAATTGACTTAGTTACTTTCCACCACTGCCCCGTAACTCCTCAAGGACCCTTGGGGGTCCCTGGACCCCACCACGTGGAGAACCACCGATATATAGGCCATGCTTTGCAACCCTCCGGGTGTGTGCCAATGACATTTAGTGCAGACCACCATCGTAGACATCATCAGTCCATGTTCTCACAGTGTCTGTTGTTTCTGATGGACAGCGCTGCTCATCTGTAGCCACAGTACACACATTGGTTAACCCATTAAAGGGCAAGACCACTTTGGTAGAGGTTTGGGTTGTGTAGTTACCTTGCCATGATATCACTCCAAATCTGGACAAGAAATGTAAAATAATTGCTCCATTGATTAGAAATTGATAATTCAAAATATGCTCCTCATTGACTTACATTGTACGCTGAAACAGCTCTCAAAGTCACACTCTTTTAGCACATGAAGAAACGCAAACAAAGTTCTTTAAGTAAGACAATATAGAACATCACAAAACCCAATACTGTTTTTATTTTTGTTGTTAACTTCCAAAAAAACGTCCTGTTGCCATTTTTATTAGGAAGAAAACCCAGACTGGATCCGTGGATCAGGATCTTCAATAGTAAAATCTGCAGGAAGTTAACATTTGTGTATATATATATATACAAAAACTGGGTTTGGTGATGTTCTTTATTGTCTGAATCAACTTTATTTGTGTTTGTTTACGTGCTAAAAGAGCGACTTTGAGAGCTGTTTTACTGTACAATGTAAGTATGGAGCATATTTTGAATCATCAATTTCTAATCAATGGAGCAATTATTTTTGATTTGTTGTCCACCTTTGGAGTTACATCATGGCAAGGTGACTACACAACCCAAACTTCTACCAAAGTGGTCTTGTCCTTTAAGGTTGGGTTTAGTTAGGGCTAGGCCTGATTTTTTTTTTGTGTTTCTCCTCTTGCTATGATAAAGGGTCGGAGGGAAACCACAATGAAAAATAAATACATTTTATTGGTAGGTGACTAAAATGATAATTCAGATAAGTTTGCTGAGTATTATAATCATGGTTATTGATTATGATGATTCTTGTTTGAAAAGATGATCTTTTAATATTGTTAATGCCTTTGTTGCTCATTGTACTAATTTGCCATATTTTTGTTGGCCAAATATTAGCCTAGTCTATGGAATGAACTGGATGATTCTATTGTTCCTCTCACTCTGTCAGCCTGATGGATATTCTGTATCAGATTAGCAGTCCAATGTTCTGGACTGATTTTTAATCCTTGTGTAATTGTTAGGAGACGAGGGCAAGGTGCAACAACTGACCGAATAAAGACGTTCAGTTAATTACCACATTTAATGATTTACAGTACATAACCGTGGAACCAAAGACCATGATTTTTTATTACTTACAATGAAGTGTGCATCCCTACTTACTGGCTTAGATGCTGTCTGTCTGTCTGTCTGTCTCTCTCTGTAGGCTTGTGCTGTTGGGCATGGAAGGAGAGGGGTCTTTGATAAATCCATGATTAATTCCCCTCCTATAGGTTCTAGCTGATCATCATTATTATTATGGTGGGGTCACCCAGGGACACGGTTAGGCATTACATACATTAGCATAATTGCTACATATAGATTGAAGGCCACAGGCCTGGATCATGTCATGAGAGAATTGTGTGTGTGTGTGTGTGTGTGTGTGTGTGTGTGTGTGTGTGTGTGTGTGTGTGTGTGTGTGTGTGTGTGTGTGTGTGTGTGTGTGTGTGTGTGTGTGTGTGTGTGTGTGTGTGTGTGTGTGTGTGTGTGTGTGTGTGTGTGTGTGTGTGTGTGTTGGCAGTGTGATCTTGTTGTAGATCGGCTATTTTCAAGATTAGATATTTAATGTTGATCAAAAACAGAAAAATCACTATTATAGAGCCCTGAGGTACACCGGTCAACCACGTATTGGTTTTAAGTGTGTTGGTTAACCCATTCCATCCAGGAACGCATTTCTGTCATTTTAGATTTCTTTGGCTATTCAAAAAATAGCAGATCTACAGCTCATAGCTATAATCGTGAACATTTTTGAAAAACTTTGAATATATATTATTTTAAAGCAAACATTTTTTACTCAAATCGTTGCTTCTGGGGGGCCGGGGGGGGGGGGGGGGGAGGGGGTCCCTGGAGGGCCGGGGGGGGGGGGGGGGGTCCCTGGAACAACATATTTTACAAATGTTCGCTTTAAAAATATATATATTTAAAGATTTGCACAATTGTTCATGTTTTTTTAATTTAAATTGCAGATCTACAAGCTCATAGTGTGGCACTCGGTGCCGCGCTATGAGCTTGTAGATCTGCTATTTTTGAATAGCCCAAATAAATCTAAAATGACACGGATGCGTTCCCGGTTTGAATGGGTTAAGACCTGTCTCTGTTTGCACTCACACACGCGCACCTGTTGGCCTATAGAATCAAGTCCTCTATACTCTCCCTCGCTCTATTACTGCTGCAACAATCCATTATTGATTACTACTTTGATTTCATTGAGTTATCTAAAAGCGCCTTTTTTATTGTAACTGTTTCTATTTTTTGAGTGGTGCCGGAGGCAACCACTCCTATATCTGGCTTTGTCTGTGTGTCCGTATGTATGTATGTATGTCTGTATGTCCGTGTGTCCACCAAGCTAACATTGGTCAAGCATCACGTGACACGTGACAATATGTTGAAAGGGTGTGCTTTGATTGGCTAGCGAGACGCATGACGAAATAGAGCTGAAATGGAGCCCTATAAATAGGTGTGTCACTTCGAAACATTGTTTACATGTTTCGAAGTGACATCAGTGCCATCAGCCAAGCTAACATTGGACATGTTAGCTTGGCTGATTGAACATGTTAGCCAAGCTAAGCAAGGCACCACTCACTTCACACAGGGTGTGATTTTTTCATATGCGAATCAACATGGACGGATTATTTATTTTATGATCAACTAAATCGATTAGTCCGATTAAACACTCGTGTCATACAATGGTGTCATGTAAAAACATTCACTAAAAATGACCAGCCTACAAGCTCACAACGCGTGAGCTATTTTTTGTACTTTTGAAAATGTATTATTTTACAAAAATCTATTATGTCTTATGATTATGTAGTTGGATAAGGATGCACCGATTAGTTTTTTATTGTGCATTTTGTATTGGTTTTGTAGAGTATCTATGGATGATTTTTGTGCAGGGAATGGAAGGGTTAAGTGCAGTATGCTAGAAAGCCTTCACTTTGCTCCGCCTCATTGACTTTGTAGGGCAAATATATAATGCTCTCCAGGAGTTAACCTTCTCTCTCCGGCTGATGCATTTGAACCTCTCCACGAGCAGGGTTGCAATGCTGAATTGGAACGTGGTTGCACCATAGAGTTAAAGGGTTGCACTCTATTTTCATGAAGTGACACGCATGTCGCTTAACACCTACACTACAGGTCACACAATGGACAATTGATATGCATCTATGGGCTCATTCCTATGTTAATCCACCTGGTGTGAGTCGGGAGCCTTTGTAAACTTTGTTGAGGAGTGAATTTAAAGTGGTTTTAAATCTATGCGTGTGCCTGCACCGTGCTCCTGGTCAAATAGGTTCCTGCACGGCGTCCAGGGCCGTCCCATGAGCAATGCAACCCTGTCCACGAGTTACCTTCTCAGTCAGGGTGGATGCATTTGAACCTCTCCAGGAGTATAGGGTTGGGATCCGGAACCGGATCCCTGAGCCCTCTGTGCCCACCGCCCGCGATCGTGTGTAGAGACCGGATGTGGGCCCGTTCATTCTCCTTCAGCCCTCCTCTTCCTGTGCTGCGTCTTTGTTTTCATTCCTACTTACAACAAACCGTACACGTTGTAGCGGTAGTTGCATGT
Organism: Gymnoscopelus microlampas; assembly: GCF_963454915.1. Taxonomy (NCBI): domain Eukaryota; kingdom Metazoa; phylum Chordata; class Actinopteri; order Myctophiformes; family Myctophidae; genus Gymnoscopelus; species Gymnoscopelus microlampas. The sequence continues at coordinate 51,186,503 of NC_139949.1, forward strand.
CGACAGATTAAGCTGCAGAGCTCTGCATCTGTTTAGAGAGATTACCCCTAGTTTACATTTTAATCATGCTTGTTAGCATGATGTAATCGTGTGTGTGTGTGTGTGTGTGTGTGTGTGTGTGTGTGTGTGTGTGTGTGTCACATACTGTATAGTAGACGGTATTAGAGTCAGTGGGTCGTGGTGGGCTTTGGGCTGTTGTTAGTCTGATCCAATGGGGAAGGATTAATCCAGACACTGAGCCAGGGGGCTCTGTGTCTCTGTCTCTCTCTGTGTCTCTCTGTCTTCCCCCTTCACCATGGAGCTGATGACAAGATTGACCTCCTTTTGCCATGTGTGTGCTAGTCTCCCCTCCCTGCCACCTCCACCTCCACCACAACACATCACATCTTTTACCATTTCTAATCCTAACACCGAAAACAGCTGATCCACAATTATGTAAATCTGCTATTTTTTCAGTTGCACAACACCACAAACTAGGCACATCTGGCTCAGACATCAGGCATCATTCTAACCCCGGCATAACACCTAGAACCTCTAAATGTGTAACCATAATAATCTGGTTATATTTCTGAAATTATACTATATACTTTTGGGGGCCGTTGGCCCTCACCAGTGTAGTAATAGAAGCATGCACACCCACACGCACACGCACACACACACACACACACACACACACACACACACACACACACACACACACACACACACACACACACACACACACACACACACACACACACACACACACACACACACACACGCGGTTTGTCCTGGTGAGTCATGACCTCTAGGCGGCGCTACAAGGCTATATGGCGGTGCCTCCTGAGCACAATGATTTTAAACCTCAAACCTTTTCATTTCCAGGACCCACAAATTAATATGTATTTGGCCGCGGACCCCCATCTGAAAAAAAAGGTTCAGACCCCCCACCGCCACAACACCATTTGTGTTAAAATGTTTCAAAAATATAAACATTTCTCCCAATCTTATTACAGACAGACAGACAGACACACGGTACATGGACAGGGTACACTAATAGACACACATCTGGGCTGCAAAGCTTTGCTCAGTTCTCTACACACACACACACACACACACACACACACACACACACACACACACACACACACACGGGAGCCCCCTTATGGGTCCCTGAGGGGCCAGTGAGTGATGGTCTAGTAGGGCTATAAAAGGGTTTCGGGGCCAATGTTTAGGTCCTTTCATATAATCCCAGGATAACGACTCTATGCTTACGTAGGTTCTATTTCCAGACACTTGGTCAAGGAGCGCCCGTTTTCACTCTTCATTATCATTGGTCCTCAAGTGCTATAAGGCTCATTATAAGACCATGGAACCACTGTGTCTCATAGGAGGAGCTGTGGATTTTTTTTCCATGAAAGTTCATGGAAAAATTGATTCCCCCCCTTTGACAATGTAGAAAATGGAATTTGAACAGAGAGTAACACACATAGCCCAGTAAGCAGTGGTGTAAAGTAACTAAGTACATGAACTCAAGTACTGTACTTGTAAGTATAATTTTGAGGTATTTTTTACTTTACTTGATTATTTCCAATTTCCAATACATTTGAAAACTTGAAATGGGACATTCTGTATAATGGGTACTTTTACTTTTGGTACATTTTGATGCCAACACTTTTTAACTTTTACTCAAGTACATTTTGAAATCCGGACTTTACCTTTCTATATTTATAATATATTGCAGTATTGATACTTTTACTTAAGTGAAACATTCAAATAAAAGCATCAACCTCTATGAATGAGGCATCAACAAAATAATAGTTTTGATTGATCGATTTGAATCAATTTTATTAGACAGAAATGTAGTACAGTCAAACACTTTGTCTAAAAGGATATCACCCAAAAAAAAGTCTTGTTTCCATTGGGCTCCTAGGTATTCAATTAATCGACATATAAAAAATAGCACCAAACATTCAATATCATCACAAATATAAAACACTATATGTACAGAGTAGAAAAGGGGGCGGGGGAAGTGATAACTCCTCCCCTTTGGCCTCCTGAAAGGTGCATTTTAAGGGCTGTTTTAAAGGAAGCCAGTGAACCACATTTGTTAAGGGATGGGGTCAGGGCATTCCACACCCGGGTGGCAGTGCTGTAGAAGGAGAATTTACCCATGTTTGTTCTATAGGGTGGGTGTTACCAGATCGTTGTTTGATAATGGAAATATTTGGATTGTTTATGCGTCGTATGTTCAACGTGTAAGGGACCTTTTAAGAAGAAATCTCAAACTGTCCTCAAACTAAGGCGTTTTCAACTTGCCATCCGGCCTGAAATATGCACAAATGACATGGAATTCTTAGATATCCCAATAGATGAACTCGTCTAGATGCTTTTAGATGTGTTATTTTTGACTGTAGCTGCTATATTTCTCTCAGAGGAGTGTAATTAGTCACCCAGCCGAAGGCGCGCCTCCTTCCGCTGCGTTCGCAATGAGACAAAAATATGCTTGAATTCAAGTCTCCATGGATTGACTAATACATAGGAAAAAGTCATTTTGGGGTGAACTATCCCTTTAAAGCTCTATATTTTCATCACTTTGAATTTCATATGTTTATCCTGTACGAGTTCTCTCTCCTGATTGGATGAAACTGGTATCCCGGGCCAAAAGATGCAACTCTTAGACTGCCCTTTAATAGTGGTAAAGATGGCTATATAGACCATATTCACACGGAGGCCATGTTGCTATTAAGTCAATGAAGTGGCCACCCCGGTTGCCACGGCAACGGGGTGGGCACTTGCAATGTTAAATTCCAAAATGGCCGCCGTGTGAATATGGTCTATTAGGGAGAAGGTAGATGTTGATGAGGAGGACTGTGTCAGGCTAACAGAAGGTATATTCTCACTGCCCAACCCAACAGGGAACCGCAGTAATCAGCAGTCCCCATACATGATGCCCATTGATATTCATTGGAGTGGATATAGCCTGTGATCGGGAGGTAGTTCATGGTAATTTAAACATACGTTTCTGGTCATGTATTATACAAAGGGCATACATTAACCTAAAGTATGAGGGTGGTGCCTCGGGGCCTACTGACTGTACTGTACTACTGACTACTGAGGTAATATATAAATGGATTTTGCAGAGTATGTAGGGGCTATGTGTGTTACTCTCTGTTCAAATTCCATTTTCCACATTGTCATGGAGGGTTCATTTAAAAAAAAATAGCAGATCTACAAGCTCATAGCGCGACACTCACTATTTTTGAATAGCCAAAGTAATCGTAAAATTAGAACAATACCAATTAGAACAATACGTCTAATCCATCCCCCCATTAAGACAAGGTTATGCATTCACCAAGCTGCAGTTCTTTTCTCTTGAGATGTGACAGATCAACAGGAGAATGGGCGGGTGGACTGAGAGATTGATGGGGCCTGTGTGTGTGTGTGTGTGTGTGTGTGTGTGTGTGTGTGTGTGTGTGTGTGTGTGTGTTAATGTGTCTACCAGGACTCTACTTGGGACTAGTGGTGTCATCAGGGACTCATTGTGTCTTCCAAATCCATCAGTGTTCAGGGCTGACACAAGCAGGCACCATCCAGGCTAAGTAGCACTCAGGAGGGACCGTTTATGGGCTTCTGTGTTTAGAGAGACAGCTTTGCTATACTGTACGTTCCTGTTTAGTTAAGTTCCACCTGTGACATACTGTAAGCTACACACAATGTATAGACGGAGGTTTCAATGCATGTATGCATTTCTACTCACCCACCCAATTCTGAGAAACATTTTTTTTATCGAGTACCAGTGTTGATTTTGACAGCAAATTCAGATTTAGTTTTAGTCATAGTCTTTTGAATTAAATTCCATTTAGATTTAGTCATATCTAGTTTAGTTTTAGTCAGACTAAATATCATAAGATTATAGTCGACTAAATCTACAGTTGATTTAGTCTAATACAATGTATTGTGGCGGTGCCTTGATGGCGTCGTATTGACTGATTTTACACTTGGTAGCTCACAATAAGACGCATTGTGAGCTTGTAGATCGGCTATTGTCAAATGGCCTGAAATGTATCTAGGGCTGAAGTGGTCAATGTATGTTTTGTAATAATAATCAAAATCCACAAAGTAACTAGTAGCTAAAGTTTTCAAATAAATGTACTGGAGTAAAAGTACAATATTTGGATCCGGGATGCAGTGGAGTAGAAGTAAAAGGATTGGAAATTGGAAATACTTAAGTAAAGTACAAATGCCTCAAAATTGTACTTAAGTACGGTACTAAAGTAAATGTACTTAGTTACTTTCCACCACTGACAAAGAATTGATCTCAAAACGCTGTTGTAGGTCTATAAAAGCACAGAATGGGTTTAGGACCCACAATACTTCCTTCAGCTACACTATGAATCATTCATAGCTCTCAGGGTTGTCTGGGACAAGATCTGCTTTCTGAAGCCAGAGACAAAAGCTAAAAAGAGGTGAAGCAGCAGAATTGAGTCTTTATCTGGAACACAAACTCCCACAAACCTGCAGATCTGCAGGTCTGCTATAACGCTCAGTTCTCTCACATCAAAAGCGGGATACCTTTATACCGTTTGCCACAGCATATAATTGAGGCTTTTGATTCATTTCTTGCACGCTATCTTTATTCTAATCTAATTTTATTGTACCTTATTTTTATTTTCTATTCTCTTAACCCATTAAGCATCTGTGTCATTTTACGATTTCTTTGGCTATTCAAAAATAGCAGATCTACAAGCTCATAGCGCGGCACCGAGTGCCGCGCTATGAGCTTGTAGATCTGCTACTTTTTTTTAAATGAACATTTGTGCAAATCTTTGAATGTATATATATTTTTAGGCGTTGGGATTTAGGAAAAAAAATATTTGAATCGGTCTTAATGGGTTAACTGTACCACCCACTTCTCTACAATTGCTCATTCCTTTCTATTCTTCTTATTGTTATTTTCAAGCTGCGTTTGCGCGTCTTACTTGTTCCTTAGACAATAATTTGATGAACGGCAGCGGTTCCGGTAGGAGACACAAAGAGTCGCCTTTGTGTCTCCTACCGGAACCAATTGTAGATCGGCTACTTCTGGCAGAGAGTTTTGGTGTAGAAGGAAAACAGCTGTCCGAGTACAGAGCCAACTCCGGACCAATTCAAGTGTTTAAAGGTAACACAAAACAACCACATGTCTGTTCTGCCTGTCTCTCTCCTCTGCGTTTGTTTGTCCTATATTTACCTTCCTACCTTCTTCACTTGTACATGACTTTTCTGGTTTCACACAGGAATGACAGACACAACTAGACAGACACAGCATCAGACACAACACACACATCTTAAACACACACACACACACACACACACACACACACACACACACACACACACACACACACACACACACACACACACACACACACACACACACACACACACACACACACACACACACACACACAGCTCAGTCCGCTCCATTAATCTGTTCAATGCTCTTAAACAGGCATCTCCTCTCAGTTAATGGACCTTTCCATTTAATCTCTACATAAATGTCCCCATGGGGGGGGGGCTGTTTTACAACCCTAAGAACAAGGTTTGTGTTGTTCCATATATATATATATATACTGTACACACAGTCACTGGACAAAGTATTGTATTGAAGTAGGCTAAGCGTTAAATACACTTCTGCTGTCGTAAAGTAACATTGAATATTTTCAGTGTTATTGCCTCCTGAGAAAACAAGGAAAATGGCAATTTAAAGTCCAGTGAAAGTTGAGCTCAAATTAACTCCTTGACTGAGTTAAAACATGGCCTATAGACCCCTTAACAGACGACGTCACACTGATAAGAACCAGTATGCGCACAATGAAACCCATTCTCAAACATTATGTTGAATTATTATTATTATGTTATTATTATTTGATTATTCAAAGATTTGCAAAAAAAACTAAAAAATGCAGATCTACAAGCTCATAGTTCGGCACTCTATTGCTAGATCTGCTATTTTTGAATAGCCCAGAGACATCTTAATATGACACAGATGCGTTCTCCGGTCTTAATGGATTAAGCATGATGAGAAAGAGAGAGAAAACTCTTGATGTCTGAGAGGTAATGAATGAGCTCTCTGCAGCAGTCACTCAGTAACAGATATAATATGATGTAGATGAGAGCAAGGAGAACAGAGACTGATACGTAACAGTCACTCAGTAACAGATATAATATGATGTAGATGAGAGCAAGGAGAACAGAGGCTGATAACGGCAGCAGAACAAAGTGTATAAGTAGCAGTCTGGTATGAACAAAGCTAAAAGAGAGCAGACACAATGTGAGAAGTGGGCAGAAATACAGCAGCTGTTGGTTCAGTGTGAGGCAGAATAACACATTCAATCCGTGAACGCATAGCTGTGTCATTTTAGATTTATTTTAGCTGTAACTATTATTTTATACTTTGGGCTATTGAAAAATAGCAGATCTTGTAGCGCGGCACTGATATATAATATCAGTGGTTCTCAATTTTTTTTCATGTCAAGGACCACCAAAATGATATGTATTTGGCCGCGGACCCCCATCTGAAAACATTTTGTTCCAGGGACCCCCAGAAGTAAAGATTTGAGTTAAAAATGTATATACATATATATATTCAAAGATTTGCACACATTTTCACAATTTTTCAAAAACATAGCAGATCTACAAGCGCTACGAGCTTGTAGATCTGCTATTTTTTGAATAACCTAATGAGTCTAAAATGACACGGATGCGTTCCCGGCTTGAATGTGATATAAGTATCTCTGGATTCATCCGGATTCTTCCTCTCTCTCTCAGCATGCTCTCTCTCTCTTCTCTCTCTCTCCTGGTGTTAGAGCTTTGACACAGTGTCTAGTTGGCTGTTTCACTTCTTTCTTTGAACCAAGAATATCTTCTGGATGGCATTGTGTCTCCATATTCCCTGTTTTTATATATCAGGGGCATTTCTACCTGCAGGATGACTCAAAAACAAAGGAGTGTTTCAACGTCCCACGGGGAGAAATTGCTCTTCTGCATTCGCCCAGCAGATGGCTTCGGTGGGAAGAATTCTGGGGCTGCACGATAAAAAATGTTATACCTCAATATATATGCCAAATATCTAGTAAATAGCTATGAATATGGGTTCACACTTGTTATTTTATGTTTTTAAGTGTAGCAACAGTGAAAACGGCACATTATAGGCCAACGGTGCTCTTATAATATATTTCATAGACCTGAAGACACTTACTTTCCCTTAACTTGACAAAGTGCTCTTATTTTGAAGTCAAGGGTTTATACATTCGACTTGACACGTGCCAAGCTAAGCTTTGACCGTTCAACAAACAAACTGAGTTACTGGGCTGGCACTGCTGTTTTCAACTGATACTGACATAAGGAAGGCTTTACTTGGGACTTGAGGGAGAAGGGGGGGGGGGGCGCTCTGGCCACGTTCAAGTGTCTAAAAGCGCCCCCACTCAAAATGCGCACCTGCCCGGTCGGGCAACCCGATAGCAAACTTCACCTGCCCCGACCATTTTATTGGTTGGTGTCAACCCCTGTGTGTGTGTGTGTGTGTGTGTGTGTGTGTGTGTGTTTTTGAGTGTGTGTGCGCGTGCGCGTGCGTGCGTACAGTCGTGTCCTGACTGCTACCTTTTGATAACAGAGGTATATACCAGGAGGTGGCCGACAAACACATTTCATTGGTCGTGCACGTTTTGTGCTCGTGTCATCACTTTGTGTGTCATTAATAGTCTTGCACGTGTGCAGAATAGAACTTTAACTAAAGCTAGGAGTCATTCTGTTTAAATATGATGGAACATTTCTCTGTGTAACCTCACAGAAGCAGTACAGCACCTCAGCTGACCAGGGGTATTCTGCACATTGTTCCTTCAATAGAAACCATAGCATTATGTGATCCATTGATGCTTTTATTGACAAAAATAATGCGTATTCATCAGACATGTACACTTGTACATGCCCACTGTTCACTGAGAGAGAGAGAGAGTCACAATTATTAGTGAATCTCTGTCTCCAAGCACCTTAGGGAGCATGAATAGAAATAGAAACATGGTCAACACGTCCCACTGGATGTAAATTCTCCTGCTGGTCCATTCACACGTTGAGTCGTTTGGCCTGAATCACACATTATTATTACACTGACTTAACCCATTAAGAGCAGGAAAGCGTCTGTCCTTTTTAGATGTGTGTATATATACAGAGATGCTGCTAGCCCTGCGTCCTGCGTCTCTGACGCACATTTTTAATAAAGGACGCATTAAACCAACCATCACTGCGTCCACGGGACGCATACAACTAAAGCGAGCCACGCAACCCTGCTCCAAAGCGAGCCGCGCACCAAACCGAGCCGCGACCCGCGCACCAAACCGAGCCGCGACCCGGGCACCAAACCGAGCCGCGACCCGGGCACCAAACCGAGCCGCGACCCGCGCACCAAACCGGGCCGCGACCCGCGCACCAAACCGATCCGCGCACCGCCGCGAGCCGAAACACCGACGCGCGACACGTTGTTTTCAGATCATTATTTTCGGTGCGACACAAGCATAAATCATTTGAAGGGAATCACACTTTTTAAGAAGAAAACACCAGAGCAATAAATACTGCCGCAAACATCTACTTTTTTAAACCAATATCTCTGTTCCGTTTACATTCTCTTCCCCCTTCCACAAAGTGTTGTTCTTTAGTTCCTATCTATCTCTGCTCCTATGAAGTGTAGCCTACATTATCTTTTTCATAGTATTATTATGAACTTTATATCGTAGTTTGTACCCTGTATTCTGAGTTTATGACTACAACAAGTTGCATTATAGAATGTAGGCTACGTTAGGACAGTGGTTCTCAACCTGTGGGTCAGGACCCCCAGGGGGGTCCCCAGATGACAGTGAAGTCACAATTTAAGGACTTTTAAGATATTTTTAATACCTCAAGAAAGAAAAGAAAAAAAGACTATTACTGCATCAAAACTAATCAACACACTATACTATAATAAATACGGGCAAAATTGTGAAATAATATAAGAAAGAAGCGATCTACAAGCAAGGCGTTGTGAGCTTGTAGATCGGATTTACAAAACAACCTTGTAGATCTGCTATTTTCACAATATGTATCTGTGGAACTGAGTCAAACTAAATTAAATGCTAAATTGAACTCCTAATTCCAAGTGCTTCCTCGGGGGGTCCCCAGTTCAAATATGATTATTTTGGGGGGTCGCTGCCTGAAAAGGTTGAGATCCACTGCATTAGGATATAATGTACACAGTCACACACACATAGAAGATATGGAGAATGGAGATCAAAGAAAACGATAGAAGGGGGGGGGGGGTTGTGTAATTGGGGACCCATAAAATGTTTCTGGGACCCATTTGAATGACCACCTGTGGGACCCATTACATTGAAAACCTAGCAACATCACTGTATATATATATACATTTTTTTTTTAAAGCGAACATTTGTAACTCAAATCTTTGCTTCTGGGGGATTATACAAATGTCTTCTAAATCCTAACAGTTTAAAACAAAACAAAAAACGTATGTTGCTATAATATCAGTGGTTCTCAAACTCTTTTCATGTCAAGGACCCCCCTAAATGATATGTATTTGTTCGCGGACCCCCCCATCTCAAAATATGGTGTTCCAAGGACCCCCTAGAAGCAAAGATTTGAGTTAAAAATGTTCACTTAAAAAACAAAATATATATACAGTATATTCAAAGATTTGCACGATTTTTCATGATTTTTCAAAAATAGCAGATCTAGTGTAGTGCCACGCTATGAGCTTGTATATCTGCTATTTTTGAATAGCCAAAGTATGAAATAATGGTTAAAGTGGTTACACAGATGCGTTCCTGGTTTTAACTCTATGGAGCTTGAAGTGTAAGGTTGTATTTGAGTCTCACATTTGCATTCTCGGATACAATACAACACCACTGGCTTTAATGTCTGGATAACTTTAACACATAGTGTTAAACATGTTTTAGACATGTTTTAAAAATGCCTTCTAAATCCTAACCTACGTTTTCCGGAAAACTTCACATTTTAATTTTTAAATATTTAAATATTTAAATGTGTGTGTGTGCGCGTGTGTGTGTGCGTCTTTAGAAACTGCAGTCAGGATTCCAAGTCCTGTTTAAAAAGAACATTATTAAAATGATAATACATTCATCTAATTAGTGGGGTTGATTTGACCGTTTAGGTTCACAGGGAAACGAGGCCACTGTACTGCAGTCACCACAGCTCACAAGGAGCAGCCGTTTATATTGAAATGATTGGCTGGTTACGTTATCTCATCAGAGTTAATTTGCATACGTTATGCCTCGTGGCCAAAACGCCCTTCAGCTGTACGGTGCCGGCCGAGCCTCGCCCCGATACGCTCACCTCTCTGATGGTATGGAGGAAAAAGTACTCAAACAGCAAACCGTGAACAGCGGCTGAACAGTGAGGCAGCTTGTTAGATGAGAGAGAGCAGGTAATAATGTGTTTGTTCAGCGCTGCACGCTCAGCACAAAATTCCGACGGGACAATTATAGACCCAACGTGTTTCAAGGAGGGCAAACGAGGCAAAGGGTTCAACTTCCTCTGAGGATTTCTATCCTTTCTCAAAGACCAGACTACAAGAAAGCAGTGTGGGAGACCAGACCACTATAGGAGAGACACAGGAGGGAGGGACCTGGATCCAACATCGACGAACCGTAATCACTCTAATCACATTCAATCCGGAACCCATCTGTGTCATTTTAAGATTTTTTTGGCTATTCAAAAATAGCAGATATACAAGCTTGTAGATCTGCTATTTCTTAGAAAATGTGTGAAAAATGTTCTTAAGCGAAATTGCTATAACTCCAATATTTGCTTCTGGGGGTCCCTGGAACAAAACCTTTTGAGATGGGGGTCTGTGGCCAAATACATATAATTTTGGGGTTCCTTGACATGAAAAAGTTGGAGCATCAACATATAACAACATACTGTTAGGACCCCCATCTCAAAATATGTTGTTCCAGGGACCCCAGAAGCAAAGATTTGAGTTTTCGCTTAAAAAATAAAAAAACATAATTTTTATATATATATATATATATACATATATATACATATATATACATATACATATATATACATACATACATACATACATACATACATACATACATACATATATATATATATATATATATATATATATATATATATATATATATATATATATATATATATATATATATATATAAAAAATATATATATATATAATTATTTATTTTTTTGCACACATTTTCACGATTTTCCAAAAACAGCAGATCTACAAGCTCATAGCGCGGCGCTCAGTGCTGCGCTATGAGCTTGCATATCTGCTATTTTTGAATAGCCAAAGACATCTCAAAATGACACAGATGCGTTCCCGGTCTTAATGGATTAATCACATTTGGAAGCGTTTGTAGAAGTGGTTTCATCACACGGTCAGAGCTGGTTATCTGGACTTCCACGTCTGCTGTACAATTACAACACCAGCGGTGTTGTAAAAACTTGTTTAATTTCCACTTTTGAGAGTGTACACATGGACCCGTGAGGGCATAATGTATGCAAATGAACTCTGATGCGATAACGTACATTTGCAGTTTTCAGGATAGGGGAAAACATGATACAGATGGAAAGAAGAAAGGATTAAACGGGTCTGTGTGTGGGTGTCGGTGTGTCTGGTTTGGAACTAATCTCTCAAACCGCTGGACCATCCAGCATTTCATTCATGCGTTTCTTGTGTGTGATACTGCCAGTAGACCACACTGTACACGTACCTCCACACCAATCTTCTTTCACATAATGTTTTAAACTTTTTGAAATATTTCAGTGTAATATTATAATGGCTCTCTGATCACGCTGAAATCTAGTCCAAATGTGAAGTCATACATTTTGGATGATGTCATAAGCGACTGACGTCACAGGCCTGTCACATGAAGTCAAACATTCAATCAATCAATCAAAACGTAATTAGACCCTCCAGAAAAATTTTATTATTCGATCGCATAATTTATCACATAATCAGCCAAATGGCGCAGATTATGCGGGGGTTACGTTTTCTTCTGTAAGGGCACATAATCGCATATTTTCGTGCAACCTTCCTGCATATTTTGCAACTTTTCGCATATTTCGCCTATTTTGCACATTCCCAATTATTTCGCATATTTTGCATAATTTGCAACTTTTCGCATGTTCCCACTTATTTCGCAACTTTCCGCATATTTCACCGCATAAAATCACATAAAAACCCTGCATATTTCATCACAAAATCAAGGATTTTAGCCCGCATAATCAAGGATTTTTGCCAGCGTTTTTTCTGGAGGTTCTAAGTAATGTGGTGTGTGTGCAGGTTGGATGGTGTGGACACCATGATCACCATATATATATATATATATATATATATATATTAATACAACATTGTGTGTGTGCAGGTTGGATGGTGTGGACACCATGATCACCATATATATATATATATATATATATATATTAATACAACATTGTGTGTGTGCAGGTTGGATGGTGTGGACACCATGAGCACCATCTCGCCCACCGACTTTGACAGCCTGGAGATCCAGCAGCAGTACAACGACATCAACAACCGCTGGGACCTGGCTGCAGAGACAGACTGGGACAATGAGAACAGCTCCGCACGCCTCTTTGAGCGCTCACGCATCAAGGCTCTAGCAGGTACGTGCACTTCATTATCCCTGTCTTCAGTGTGTGTGTGTGTGTGTGTGCGTGTGCGTGTGTGTGTGCGCGCGCGCGTGAGAGCGCGTGTGAGAGTGTTTGTTAAGCCTTTGTCTTGCATTCTCTTATTTTGGAGTGCCACCACTTCCACTGAACACTTCCACCTAAGCACTCACTGCTCATGAAAGCGCACCTGCCTGTCTTCCAGGTGTGTGTATGCAGTGGTGTAAAGTAACTAAGTACATTTACTTAAGTACTGTACTTAATTACAATTTTGAGATATTTGTACTTTACTTGAGTATTTCCAATTTCCAATACTTTTACTTCTACTCCACTACATCTCAGAGGCAAATATTGTACTTTTACTCCACTACATTTACTTGAAAACTTTAGTTACTAGTTACTTTTCAGATATAAACTATGATATATTGAAACATGCATTAACCACTTTAGCCCTATTTTATATCTAGGCTATTTGAAAATAGCCGATCTACAAGCTCACAACGCGTCGCATTGCGACGCGTTGTGAGCTTGTAGATCTGCTATTTTCAAATATTTAGTACTTTTACTTTTGGTACTTTAAGTACATTTTGATGCCAATACTTTTGTACTTTTACTCAAGTACATTTTTAATTCTGGACTTTTACTTGTAACAGGGTATTTTTATATTGCAGTATTGGTACTTTTACTTAAGTAAAGAATTTGAGTACTTTTTCCACCACTGGGTGTATGTGTGTGATAACTAGATACTGTAGCCGAGAGCTCTGAGACATAATGCAGGTCCAAGCTGGGCAACTTCTAATAATACATAATCATAATACGATTATTGTTCTGCCTGCAATGGGAAGCTTGATGCAGATTTCTATCACAGGAGACAAGGCTTTCATTTTAAGACGTGTGAGTTTATTCCGAGGTGTTTTATTTGTGTTAAATTACCTTTTTATATCCGTTCACAAGAAAACATTCAAAGCCTCTTCAGAGCGTGTACTTACTGTGCACACTTAATCCATTCTTAATGGACTATTAAACTGCCAGGGTTTTTCAAAAATAATACTTCAAAAACTGCCAGCAGTTTACATGGTAAAACATAGGAAATGTTTTATTTATTTCTCTGTTTATTTTTTAACATTGAAGTGAATGGAGCAGCAACTTTTTGGAAAATGTTATCTCCTGGTTCTTTTTGAAGAACGGAAAAAACAATTGATTTTTATTTTTATTTTGAGAGAGAGAGAGTTAAGACCGGGAACGCATTTTCAGATTTCTTTGGCTACTCAAAAATAGCAGATCTACAAGCTCATAGCGCTATGAGCTTGTAGAGATTGAGATATGAGATTGATCTGCTATTTTTGAAAAATCTTGTAAATTTGGGCAAATCTTTCAATACTATATCTTTTTAAAGCGAAAATTTGTAAATTATGTTGTTCCAGGGACCCCGCCCCCCAGAAACAAAGATTTGAGTTACAAATATTCGCTTAAAAAAAAAAAAGAATTCAATGATTTGCACACAATTTCCACGATTTTTCAAAAATAGCAGATCTATGAGCTTGTAGATCTGCTATTTTTGAATAGACCAAAAGAGAAGAGATGCATTCCCCGGATTGAATGGGTAGTAATAATGAATCATTACTGCCTTCTTAACGACGAGGAGAAATATCAGCCGTCAGGAGGACGTCACATCATCACAGATCTAATTAGGCCCCCCCCCCCCAAAGTACCAGCTTCACTCCTTCTTCTGTCCCAAAAGGCAGAGTTCTCCCTTTTTTTTAGGCCAGGACAGAAATACTCTGAGAAGGAGGACAAAGGCAGCAGGCAGCTTTACTCAGACCCCCCCCCCCCCCTCCCCAAGCTGAAGAGCTGATGGGTGTATTGTGTGGGTGTGTGGGCAGAGAAGTGTGATTCAAAATGTTATTGTAAATGACTTGCTATGAATCACTGTATCTCAACCTTTGGGCTGCCAGGGTAATGCTAGTGGGCTCCACAACTAATTGGCAGAACACTGAGGTTTGAATGATAATAAAACATTAACATTAAAAAGTGATGTACCAATACACAAGAACTTCAAGTATACTACGTAGGCTCCATCGCTCCCTCTATCTACTGTTAGCTACTAGCTAGAGCCCACCGATGCTACATGTTTGGCTAATACGATGCTGATCCCTAGGTCTAGGCCAGTAGCGTCCCCAGGAATTACATTTAGGTCTAGGCGAGATTTTTTTTTTGCCCCAGTTCAAAGCTTGTTGTGACTTTGAGGACATTAAGCACGCAATGACACCTTTTCGGGTTATTTGGGTTTTGTAAGGGAGGCGAGATCTTAGTTGGGCAGGTGACTGCCTGCCCTGCCTCTACAGTGAGTACGCCACTGGCCTTGGCCACCGATTACCAATGTTTTGGCCAATATTTTGTAAAAGAAAAGGGCACAAAACTTTCTAAATGATAAAAAAAAAACAACAACTTTGATTTGATTATTTTCTATATGTGTTAATTTGAGAATATTAAACTGATAAACAAACAAATAAATACAATTAACACGCAAAGAACTTTGGGTCCATTATTTGTAACTTCTCAGAGTTACAGACCTGTAAAGGGTTGGGTTCACTTTCAACACTCAACACAGAGTCTTGTCCCCTTTAAGGGCTCCATTAGGACCCCTAGTGGTCCCCGGACCCATCGTTGAGAACCCAGTGTTCTACGTACATACAGTAGTTACTGTACTACTTGCAGGTGTGTGTGTGTGTGTGTGTGTGTGTGTGTGTGTGTGTGTGTGTGTGTGTGTGTGTGTGTGTGTGTGTGTGTGTGTGTGTGTGTGTGTGTAAAAAGCACAGTTCCTGGCTTCCACTTCTTGACAGGGTTGACAGTAATATCATGTATTTTCAACATGGGAGACAGAAATAACCTGAGTGATACACACCTCAGTGAGGCATGAGGCATGATGATGTGTTTCTGCTGCTGCTGCTGCTGCTGCACAGGAGAGACATAATGAACCGGTTCAGATGAGTTGTGGCCAGTTGGGTGACCTGTTATCTCCCCTATCAGGAAGTGCAGTGTCAGGAAGGACCCAGCAGGGGAAGCAACAGGCAGGCAGGCCCCGAACCCAAGTTCTACTGTAGGCCTATCTGTCTCTCTCTCTCTTTCTCTCTCTCTCTCTTCTCTCTCTCTCTCTCTCTCTCTCTCTCTCTCTCTCTCTCTCTCTCTCTCTCTCTCTCTCTCTCTCTCTCTCTCTCTCTCTCTCTCTCTCTCTCTCTCTCTCTCTCTCTCTCTCTCTCTCTCTCTCTCTCTCTCTCTCTCTCTCTCTCTCTCTCTCTCTCTCTCTCTCTCTCTCTCTCTCTCTCTCTCTCTCTCTCTCTCTCTCTCTCTCTCTCTCTCTCTCTCTCTCTCTCTCTCTCTCTCTACACGCTCTGACCACACACACACAGAGAGAGAGAGAGCTTAAACCGCAAGCCCTCAGGATATGTGAGCGCCGCTGGAGTCAAAGTATTTTTGAAACTCTAGCCTCATTTCACTTTCAAATGCAAGCGGATTCATTCCTTGCGGGAAGCACAGTGCGTGCGTGCGTGCGTGCACACACTCACACTCACACACACACACACCAGGGCTTGGCTGTGTTCTTGTAGCAGCGTATATACCTGCTCATGTTATGAAGAGTTTCTCTACAGCTTGTGATCTTGTAGATTGCTGTACAGTCAGAGAACACAATGACACGTACTGTACTACTCTGATGACATCATCACCAATGTGAGACACAATTCATCCACTTTGAGCTTGTAGATCGGCTGTTTTTGGATGTGATACACCATCGTACAACAAAGATTGATATGCATTTGGCCCACGTACCCCCCCCATGTGAAAAGATTCTGTGCCAGGGACCTCCTTAACAGAAGATATGGGTTAAATATGATTATTCGAAAAATTACAAAATGTTTGTGTTAAAAGAAATTGTGTTAAATATGATTATTCAAAGAACATATTTGTCTAGGTTTATCTAAAAAGTAGCAGACGTGTTGTGAGCTTATATTGTGAGCTTGCTACATGAACTGATTTAGTTGTGGATCCCCTGGTACCTCCTCAAGGACCCCCCTGGGGGTCCCTGGACCACACTTTGAGAACCACTGACTTAGCGCATCTATTACCAAACCTTTTAAGCTCGAGACCCAAAAAGAGAAATTTGAGTACGTCTCCCTGGGACCCAAACTAGTGAAAATAGCCGATCTACAAGCTCACACTGCATCGTGATGTGACATGTTTTGAGCTTGTAGAGTGGCTATTTTTTTTATTAACCCATTAAGACCTGGAACGCATTTGTGTCACTTTAGATTTCTTTGGGCTATTCAAAAATAGCAGATATACAAGCTCATAGCACGGCACCGAGTGCCGCGCTATGAGCTTGTAGATCTGCTATTTTTGAAGAATCGGGAAAATGGATTAGGATTTAGAAGACATTTGTAGAATCATATCTCAGGTCTTGATCAACAATTGTGTTGAAAAAAGGTTTGACATTTGTGTTTAATGTAAAACAGTCTTTTTAAAGAGCAGCACCAGCAGCAGCAGTACTTGTATCTGTCTGGCTGGTTGCCATCATGGACGGACTAAAGCAGCATGTTGTGATGTGAACACGCCTCTGCAACAGATGGCTTCCAACTCACACACTAACTACTGTTACCCGAGATCTGTTTGTGTAGGTGTGTGTGTGTGTTGTGTCCAGTCAATTGTGCACTGAATAATAGATTGACAAAACCATACGTGCACACACACACACACACACACACACACACACACACACACACACACACACACACACACACACACACACACACACACACACACACACACACACACACACACAATGTGCACCTGGATGACTATGAACTGTGTGTGTGTTTCTGTTTGTTTATGCATGTTGTTGTGTCAATATACACTGCTGGTGAGAGTTGTGTGTGTGCACATGTGTTAGTTCTCTGTGTGTGTGTGGGTGTGTGTATTTGCATGCGTGGGTGGGTGTGTATGTGCATGCATGTACTTGTGTGTGTAT
>NC_139949.1:51211709-51261709 GCF_963454915.1 Gymnoscopelus microlampas
TGTGTGTGTGTGTGTGTGTGAGAGAGTGTGTGTGTCAGTTCGGTTTGGTAACACGAACACGGCCCTGGTGACATCATAAGGTTAGGGTATCTTAGGGACCTTTGTTGTAAAAGTGGGTGGGGAACGGGAACGGGATGGGTGAATTGTTTAGATTTTGGGTGGCACTCCTCGTTTTGACTACAAAAGCCCTCTATTATAATTATCTCCCCCGAAAACCAGGAAGTTAAAGTAAATGAAGCGCTTCTCTGACCTCACCTTGAGAGATAGAGGCTTGTACTTTACCCTATACTGGCCTGTGTACTCGGTCACGGCGCTCTGCCACGCAGAGCGAGCGGCTTTTATAGAGGTGCCAGACACAGAGGTGCCTAAAAGAGGACAAGCGACGCTTTCCCACCCTGAGGGTGTCATAAATTTCATTTAAGAAGAATTCACTCGTGCACGACGAGCGAGAGAGAGCTCAGTGCCGGACACATGAACACCCCCTCCCTCTCTCCCCTCCCTCCCCTTCCTCCCTCCCCCGGTGTGCAACCTGATTTATGACTTTATACGCGAATCACCTTGGAAAAGTGTGAAGCAGGCATAACGTGGCGGTTTACTTTAGATTGTTACGCAGGTGTTGGAGCAGCCCTGAGGAAGCAGATATACAAGTTCACATAGCGTACACACACACACACACACACGGTGGTGAGTCATGTTTTGGACCACATCGGCTCAGCTTAAAAAAGCAGGCGAAGGCAAAGCATGGCGGTACAGTGTGGTGCCACCACCACCTGTCCTCTCATATCCTATTACACTGAGAGGAACCCTGAGGTATACCTGGGCAGAGGCCTTCAACAGGGGGTCCGGGGTCCTCAGAGTTGCTACAGGGGGGGTCCTCCTAATCTTTTGTGTGATAGGATTGAACCCTAGCATCCCTGTTCTTCCCTGAGGAGAACTTTAGCCAAAAAATAGCAGATCTACAAGCTCACACCGCCTCGCGGTGCGAGGCGTTGTGAGCTTGTAGATCGGCTATTTTAGGCGAGGTTTAGTGTAGTTTCGAGGGTTTTACGTGGTTAAATATCTGAACATACACGTGAACATGAATCCATAACATACACTGAGGACTGTGTTGTCAAACACGTCTATGAAGCCATCTGTGAAATCTATGAAAAAGTTGCAATCTGCAACACAATTTTATACAATATAGAGGGGGTCCCTGCTTCATCTCTCTCTCAGGTAGGGGGTCTGAACAAACGTTAAAAGACCCCTGGGCTATGGGGTTCGATTGATTGAATACTTTATGTAAACAGCACAGAGGTACACGTTTAGGCTAAAATGAAAACACAACAAAGTCCTGGGTATTATAGGTGGTGGTGGAACGCAGTCTTTGAACACTGCTTTTCAATATGGGGGGGGGGGGGGGGGGGTCCTTGAGGGAGTTCCAAAGGGGTCCCCAGCTAAATGATTGTGTCAGTTAAGGAACCAAATGGACCTTTAACGGTTCTGTAACTCCTCCAGTTGTAATTTATCTCCGACAGTGTACGCCAGGGGTGATGCAACTTTGATGATGGAGAGGGCCACTATATTTCCACACTCACTCCAGAGGGACACATTGCATATACTTTCTCAACGTATTTTCACTTTTTTCGCCATTCTATGTCACACACAATTTTTGCTATTTTTGAATTGGAATCCTGAAAAGTAACATTTCTTTTTAATTTCAAATGCATTTAGTTATACTTATGTTAACTTTATGAACTTAAATGCAAATACATTGGACATAAAAAAGATAATACTAGTCATTAAGCTACTAATATAGACTGAAGTAATTCAAGTGGGTCATGATGACTCATGTTTGCATGTTTGGAATTGTAACAGGTGAAATCAATAATATATCAGTATTCTGATATTAACCTGCAGGCCACATTAAGTGAAGGTGGGGGCCGCATGTGGCCCGGACCGCCAGTTGCCCATGTATGGTGTACGATTTAAGAACATAAATATCAAATGCGGCATCTGTGGCCAAATGAGACAGTGCTGTAGGATGCAATGAGCCTGCATGGGACAGATGTCACACAGGTTATGAGTGGTGGTGCTTCACAATCTTCAACTTCTAAATGTATTGTCTCATCACAGGTTACATGGTGTAAAAAAAGAATAAAGACGTACAGTAGAAAGAAAGAACAAGGCAAACGGGTCAGATAGTCCAAGCATTCCTACTCCAGTCTTTAGAATGCAGTTAGCCTGGCTACAGGAATGACACAGGCTACTGGCTTACTTGTTACACACACTTTAGAATGAACCTGGTTATAGAAACCAACCATCTATGGTCGGCACGCATCCTTTAGAATGCAGTGAACCAGTGTTATATAGAAACCAGTCATTTATGTGTTGTTGGTACACAGACTTTAGAATGCAGTGAACCAGTAGTATATCATATAGAAACCAGTCATCTATGGGTTGTTGGTACACAGACTTTAGAATGCAGTGAGCTATAACAGCTATGCTCAGTTCCGTTCCTGGACAGACACCTCCACCCCTGCAGGCTTTCATTCCAGCGTCTGTTAGAACAACAAGTAAATGCCATTGTTTACATGGTGGAATGGAAACCAGACTGTCAGTGTTCTTTATCCACCCTGACGTAGAGTTGACAACTGCTGGTTTGACTGACGTGCTAATAGGCTAAATGTCAATAACACATTGCGGTGTGTGAGCTTGTAGATAAGCTATTTTTTTTAAAACATTTATTTTGCTTATATTGAAATGCCCAAAGTAGGGACACCATGTTGAAAGTGGTTAATACTAAAACATGTGCGGTTTCCCAAAGAGCAAACCACTGACAGCGCACAACCTGTTGAAGGACATTCTGTGCCGGCAGTTTGGTTCAAACTTGTGACCTTTTGTGTTACGATAACCTTTTTGGACCATCGAGGCCACCCTGTTGATGTGCAGCTTGCATGTGTGTTGCATAAAGGAGTTCCATGGATCACCAAGCATGCTATATTATTAGTCAGGAAAATGCATCTTCTTAGTAACATATTATCGTGACTGGAAGGCTTATTTTGAGCTATACATGTCCTTCACCAGTCACTGACCATGAGTTAAAGTGTCTGTACTGTTAACTTATAGGGAACAGGCTGTTCAGTCAGTGCATTGTGGAGGTTTATTGCAGTATTCTGTATCCGTTATTATTATAACATAGACGTTTAATACAAGAGTGCATGGGAGAAGTACATTAGCCCATTCAATACGGACATTGTTATGTAGTTATCTAGTTATGTACAAAGCTAAGAGAATACATTGCTTGTGTCACAGACAGGACCAAGTTGTACCCTAAAACAACAGATACTCAGCCTGTGTCATAGCATCTAGACTCTATGATATTCACACTAGGGCAGGGCAATTAACCGAAAAAATATGAAAACTGATATTTAGAACCAGTAACCGACTTAATCTGGCTCATGTAGGTTCATCAAATAATCAGCAACAATAAACGGTTTATTTTTTCTTGTGTATCAACAAATCCACATGAAAAAACTCGGATTAATCACAAAAATAAAAAAATAGAATATCTACAAGCTCACGACGCGTTGTGGGCTTGTAAATCTGCTATTTCACTATTTTTTGTGTTATTAAGCCTTAAGTAATTATAATGGAGCCAATAGTTTGAAATATTATTTTGCCCAGCCCTAGTTTGCTCCTCCTCCCTCTGACCGTCTGCATGACTTTGAGAGAAGTGGAACGTCTGGAACAAACAAGCTTCCTAACAGTTTACTCACAGGGAAGGGCAGGTCTACTCTGCACTGTGGACAGCATGGCTGACATTCCTCTGACTGCTCTAACTACATATCACCTCGCAGATTAAGCAATCGCACTAATGCCACTAAACGAGGGCTCAGTCCTTTGAAGGGATTTGCGTGTGTGTGTGTGTGTGTGTGTGTGTGTGTGTGTGTGTGTGTGTGTGTGTGTGTGTGTGTGTGTGTGTGTGTGTGTGTGTGTGTGTGTGTGTGTGTGTGTGTGTGTGTGTGTGTGTGTGTGTGTGTGTGTGTGTGTGTGTGTGTGTGTGTGTGTGTGTACGTTTAACCCGGGCTGTTGTCCACAGACTTCTATCACCTGTCTGTAATCTAGAGCACTGTGTGTGTGTGTGTGTGTGGATTCATACACAGAGAACTCCCCCCTTCCATGCCCTTACAGTAGTTGTATTTGACCTGTGTTTGACCTGCGTATTTCAAGATGTCTTCTTCTATGTATGTCAGATGTGTGTTATCGTTGTGCATAAGAGAGTACTTGAGAACAACACGCTCGCCAAAACCGCTTCACTCCTCTATTGTCGTACAGGGAATCAAAAGCCCCCCCCCACAAAAAAAAGCACATCCCAAGAAATCAAAAGGACGCACGCCGTATTTATTTATTTATTGAAACGATGGATGTTTCTCGGTCGACCAGACCTTGACTTTATTTAACCCATTCAATCCGGGAACGCATCTGTGTCACTTTTAGATTTCTTTGGCTATTCAAAAATAGCAGATCTACAAGCTCGAGATCTGTAGATCTGCTATTTTCGAAAAATCGTGAAAATGTGTGCAAATATTTGAATATATATGTGTTTTGTTAAAGTGAACATTTGTAACTCAAGCAAAGATTTGAGTTACTAATGTTCGCTTTAAAACAAATATATATATATTCAAAGATTTGCACACATTTTCACGACTTTTCAAAACATTTTTATTTTTGAATAGCCAAAGGAATCTAAAAATGACACGGATGGGTTAAAACAAATCTATGTTTTGGTCGACAAGACCTTCCTCAAGCCGTGGTCGACCGAAAAAACGTCAACCTCGTTTTAATTGAAGTCAATGCAGTGGTGCTTCTGTGTGTGTGTGTTTGTGTGTGCAGGACTCCTTCACATAGCCTACGTTACCCAGACAGACAGACATGCAGGGAGCTGCAGTAGCAGGGTGGTGGGTGGGAGGGTTGTTTATATTAGCGTTTCCCAAGTTTATTTTTCTTTTTCCCCCTTGGCCCTGATTCATTCATTTGACTGATTGTCCGGGGGACAGTGGTGTAAAGTAACTGAGTACATTTACTCAAGTGCTGTACTCACTACTACTGTACAATGTTTTACTTCACTGGAGTATTTCCAATTTTCAGTACTTTTACTTCTACTCCAATACATCTCAGAGGAAAATATTGTACTTTTACTCCACTACAATTATTTGAAAACTTTAGTTACTTTGCAGATATAAATTATGATATCATAAAACCTACATTAAACACTTTAGCCCTATTTTATACATAGGCTATTTGAAAATAGCAGATCTACAAGCTCACGACTTTGTAGATCTGCTATTTTCAAACATTTTAGTACTTGTTTCACCACTGCCGGTTTATTAAATCTTTGTGTTCCACAGCAGAAACAGATCACTATACCTGTAGCCCAGACCTCTACCGTCTTTCAACCCGACCACCTACACCACAACACCTAACAACTAGTACCCAACGCTCTTTGTCTGGCATACAGTCCAAATATGACGTCATTATCGGTGGGACCGACCGTTGTGTGTAAAAACCTGACTGTCCCCATTCCTTCCACTGTTCTGTGGTTGATTTTTAATAAAAACCTTTTGATTCGTACCGTACCTTCCGCTCCCTCGCCCACTTGGCAAATACACCCAAACTCCTAGCTCTTGGCAGGTCATTGAGGTCATGTTAGGTTGGTCACCTGTGTGTGTGTGTGTGTGTGTGTGTGTGTGTGCTCTCTCTATAAAGAAGTACATGCTCTCGTCCCCCAGTTCTCGTCAGAAGCCAAGCAGCAGAATTCTGAATGAGTTGTGAGTCTCTATA
Organism: Gymnoscopelus microlampas; assembly: GCF_963454915.1. Taxonomy (NCBI): domain Eukaryota; kingdom Metazoa; phylum Chordata; class Actinopteri; order Myctophiformes; family Myctophidae; genus Gymnoscopelus; species Gymnoscopelus microlampas. The sequence continues at coordinate 51,217,533 of NC_139949.1, forward strand.
GATTCCTCAGGGGAGGCCAGTAAATAATGCATTGAAGCCAGTAGTCAAGTCCACTTGAAATAAAAGCATGGATCTGTTTTTCAGCATCCTACTGATATGCTATATGAAACAAATGACCGCACCTCATGCATTTGTTTCTGAGGTGAAAGAAAAGGCTGTTTTGGTCAACTTGCTAATGTGGGAGTTAAACCTGAACTCAAGAGTCTTAACCCATTAAGAGGCCGAATATACAAATGTCTTCTAAATCCTAAACGTTTAAATATATATATGTGTGTGTGTGTGTGTGTGTGTGTGTGTGTGTGTGTGTGTGTGTGTATTTGGCAGCGGACCCCTAACTCAAAATATGCTTTTCCAGAGACCCCCCCCAGAAGCAAAGATTTGAGTTACAAATGTTTGCTTTAAAAATATATTTATATTCAAAGATTTGCACACATTCACGATTATCAAAAATAGCAGATATACAAGCTCATAGCGCGGCACTCGGTGCCGCGCTATGAGCTTGTGGATCTGCTATTTTTGAATAGCCCAAAGAAATCTAAAGGGGGGAGGAGGGGGGGGGGGCATGTAGGAGGATATCGGTTTTGTATTCATCATCATTTAGTTGTAGGAAGTTTTTGTTTCATCCATGCAGAGCTTCTGTTGCGGTACAGATCTATTCTGGATCTCCTGTCACCAGCCTTTCACAACCGTCACGGTGCTGAGTCACCAAACAACCAACCAATCAACCAGATGAGTCACCCGGTGACCCCGGGCTGTGGTTTGTTTGGTGCTCATTAGCTGCCAGGGCCTTCGGCTGTGAATCTGTGCATGCACTGTAATGTGTACATGCACTGTAATGTGTACATGCACTGTACTGAGCTACAGGCATACAGTATGGAGGGAGGAATGGCATGCACTGTACTGTAGACCAGTGGGGGGCGTCCGGGGACCCCCAGTGGTATTTTGTATCGTTTTTTTGTCTCCGCCAGAGGTGGAGAGTATGTTTTCGTTCTTGTCCTTCCGTGTGTCCGTCCGTCTCAGCCAAGCTAACATTGGTCAAGCTTCACGTGACACGTGACAATATGTTGTCACCAATGCTTTTGATTGGCTAGCGAGACGCATGACGAAATAAAAACCTATAAATAGGTGTTTTGTCACTTCAAAAAAACATTTATATTTTTTGAAGTGAGCTTCCATCAGCCAAGCTAACATTGGTCAAGTGACACGTGACAATATGTAATATAAATAGGTAAGACAGGATTAATCAGGAACAGTACTGGCAGAGACCTGTGCTCCGAGGAGCACATTTTCTAGTTATTAGATTTTTTTGGGGGCTTTTATGCCTTTATTGATAGGACAGTAGGCTGACAGGAAATGGGGAGAGAGAGATGGGGAGTGACACGCAGCAAAGGTCATCGTGATCGGGACTTGAACCCACGACACGCTGTCAGGCTACATTGAGCCTAGGTGCCTGGACCGCTACGCCAGCGGTCCAGGCCTCCTCCCCAGTGGTATTTGAGAGGTTTCCACGGGGTCCCCAGCAAAACGAGGAACACTTCAAAACACTTAAGCCCTATTTAGTTTTTCAACTATTTGAAAATAGCTCATGTATGGACTTGTGAGCTTGAAGATCAGCTATTTTTCCAAAGATTAAAAAAAAGAAAGAATGTTATGCCTTTATTTAGAGAGGGAAAGTATGCTGACAGGAAATGGGGAGAGAGTAGGGGGGTGACACGCATCAATGGTCGTCGTGATCGGGAGTCGAACCTGCAACACGCTGTCAGACAGGCATTGCAGCCTAGACCAGTGGTTCTCAAACTTTTTCATGTCAAGGACCCCCAAATGGACACTTATTAGCCCGCGGACCCCCATTTGAAAAGATACATTTTAAGGACCCCCAGTTTGACATGCATTAGGGCTACGGACCCCCATTTAATGGCATTTCTATCTCTGGGACCCCAATTCATGTTGTAAAATCAATGTTATCTTAAATCTGAGAGTGTACAAATTACACTCTCAGAGTTACAGACCCATAAGGGTCCATTTGGTTCCATTTGTACACTCTCAGAGTTACAGACCCATAAGGGTCAATTTGGTTCCTATCCGTCATTTAGCTGGGGACCCCCTGGAACCCCCTCAAGTACCCTTGGGGGTCCCCGGACCCCACTTTGAGAACCAGTGGCCTAGGGTGCCCAGGCTAGATCAGCTATTTTTGAACGATTGTTTTTACAAATCTTTTCAGATGGTTGGTACGCAGCCAAATACTCATGTTGGGGGTGCTTTGACAGGAAAATGTTTGAGAACCACTATAGACAACATGTCGCATAACATTTGTTTGTTTTTTAAATCTTTTAATAGGGCTTAAGACAAGTGGATAAAGTTCAGTTCAGTTCATGTGTGTCATATTGACTTGTCTGCTTGTTCATAGCATCATTAAAGTCAAGTCTTCACTGAACTACAAACACACATGAGGAATTCTCCTCCTAATTAGAACAAAGACGTGTGGGTTCAACGTGGAATGTGTCAATCTGTCAATCACAGCGTCATGCCCCGCCCTCTGTTCAGCTGAGGAACAAATGAAACCATGAATCAGGGTTAATGTCTAGTAATCACTTTAGAAAAGACCACACACAAAAATGTGGTTTCTGGGCGGATTTTGTTAGTTTCTTTTTGGTTTTTGGTTACTTTATTTTGGTTATAGGGTTAGGATTAGGTTATTTAATTCTTATTTTTGCCTGATTTTACTGATTTATTATCAAAAAATTAACTGAATGATGCTGCGCACATATATTATATATAATTTGCACAATTCCCAGAATTTCCCAGCATAACATTAACATGAGAAGGCTTAGCCTACCCTAGCCTTCATTACCCCGCCTATGGACCACACCAAACACTCATGATCTGTCTACTGTCTGTCTGTTTTAATACATCTACCCATAATAGTCTCTTAGATCTATGTGTGACTGACTACATGCACATCGTTGCTGTAAGGGCAGAAAACTCATCTCCAACAGAGACGGTGTATCTATGTTTACTGTATTCATGGACATTTTGTATAAAACTCGCACAAACCTACTTACGCGCGCACACCTCTCTAAATGCCTAATCCTTACCCCATCAGCCAAGAATGTTTTTCTAATTGTAAGCCTAAACAAAAAAAAAAGAAACAAAAAAAGTTTCTTAATCTTGCAGGAAAATGTCCTCACAATGTGTCTTGTTTCTCTATAAATTGTACTAGTATGTACTTTCAAGGAACATTTGTCCCTCAAAAGTATAGTAAGTTAAACGCACGCACGCATATGCGCGCACACACACACACACACACACACACACACACACACACACACACACACACACACACACACACACACACACACACACACACACACACACACACACACACACACACACACACACACACACACACACACACACACACACACACAAGCAAAGCAAAGTTTGTTGTTTACCCAGGGTGTCGGACTAAGCACGAAGCTTGTTTCCAGCCGGACCCTGCATGGAAGCCTTGCTCAAGGGCTATTCAGCGGTGATTCATGATTGATGTGATGAATTGGGGAATCGAACTAGGGACCTTCCGGTATCAAGGCCGCCCCTCTAACCACTAGGCCACCGCTGCCACACACACACACACACACACACACACACACACACACACACACACACACACACACACACACACACACACACACACACACACACACACACACACACACACACACACACACACACACACACACACACACACACACACACACACACACACACACACACACACACACACACACACACACACACACACACACACACACACACACACACACACACACACACACGCAAAGCAAAGTTTGTTGTTTACCCAGGGTGTCGGACTAAGCACGAAGCTTGTTTCCAGCCGGACCCTGCATGGAAGCCTTGCTCAAGGGCTATTCAGCGGTGATTCATGATTGATGTGATGAATTGGGGAATCGAACTAGGGACCTTCCGGTATCAAGGCCGCCCCTCTAACCACTAGGCCGCTGCCACACACACACACACACACACACACACACACACACACACACACACACACACACACACACACACACACACACACACACACACACACACACACACACACACACACACACACACACACACACACACACACACACACACACACACACACACACACACACACACACACACACACACACACACACACACACACACACACACACACACACACACACACACACACACACACACACACACACACACACACACACACACATATACTGTAGGTATGGGTCGGGAGCAACACCTGCTTGTAATACCAGTCCAACTACACTTGGGGCAAATTCCTTCTGTACCTCCCTCCTACCCTCCCTCCCTCCCTCCCTATGAAAATAGCAGATCTACAAGCTCATAGCGCGGCACCGCTATGAGCTTGTAGATCTGCTATTTCAGATTTTTTTTAAAGTGAAAATGTTTAACTCAAATCTTTGCTTCTGGGGATTCTACAAATGTCTTCTAAATCGTATGTTGCTATAATAATATCAGTGGTTCTCAAACATTTTCATGTCAAGGACCCCCAAATGATATGTATTTGGCAGCGTTACGAGGTTGTGTATCTGCTATATTTTGTGGCACTGCAAATTCCTTCTGTCTGTCCCTCCCTTCCTCTCTGTGTTGGAAAAGACACCATGTCTCCTGGAATGACAAAGCAGACGCTTATGTATAGCTGTGTATTATTATCATGGTTATTACTTCACACATCGGGAAGTCTTCCTTCACCACATTGCTCTGTGTGTGTGTGTGTGTGTGTGTGTGTGAGTGCGTGTGCGTGCGTGCGTGCGCGCGCGTTGCTCTCTTATAGTAATTATCTGACACCTTGCTGTGTCAACCCTTCCTCAGGCTGTTTGTGCACGGAAGCGCAGCAGCACTAATTCTATCGCTGTTTTTTTTTGGACCCGAATGTGACCTCAATCCATGGAACTTGTGATCCATTGTTTGGAGAGAAAAAGAAAAGCAACTTATTAACAAGGTCGACAAAGAAAAGAATAACAAACCAAAGACGCATACAGCCTTTGACACAAAACGCCTTTGTGGAACATGTACCAAAGTGAATACAGAGAAACTCTTCATTTATTAGATTTGCAGGCCTCATAACCAGTGGTGTGAAGTAACTAAGTGCATTTACTCAAGTACTGTAATGAAGTACAATTTTGAGGTACTTTTACTTAACTGGAGAATTTCCAATTGTCTATTCACCTGTTTCCTAGGCTGTGTGTTTTCCACTTCCTGTCGATTTGATCCAATGTAATGCAATGAAACTGGTCAGATGACCAATGATATCCAATGAAATCGACAGGAAGTGGAAACACACAGCCTAGGAAACAGGTGAATACTTTTACTTCTACTCCACTACATCTCAGAGGCAAATATTATACTTTTACTCCACTACAGTTATTTGAAAACTTTAGTTACTAGTTACTTTGCATATGCAATTTAATACGTTATTAAAACGCACATGAACCGCTTTAGTCCTATTTTATACCTAGGCTATTTGAAAATAGCCGATCTACAATCTTGCACCGCGTCGCATCGCAACACATTTTGAGCTTGTAGATCTGCTATTTTCAAACATTTTAGTACTTTTACTTTTGGTACTTTAAGTACATTTTGATATTACCAATACCTTTGTGCTTTTACTCAATTAAATTTTGAATTCCGGACTTTTACATGTATCAGAATACTTCTATATTGCAGTATTGATACTTTTACTCAACCATCAATGCTCATAACACTTTGGAGATATTAAGGAGAAACCATCAACGGGATGTTGAGGTTGGAACTCACAGGACTGCATGTACGTGTTACTTAGAATTATAGATGTAATAACTTTAAACCTAAATCATTATAGGCGTATTGGCTGTTTCCTCTACGGTGAAGTGTATACAGGGCTTAAGTGGTGAAGACTAAACCAAAGCACATAGTGCCTTTTGTGCCTCCATTTGTCTTTTGTAAAATATTAGTGAGGAATAAACCATCAACAATGGTAACTGTATAACTGACAGAATCAGGCCAGACTAGGTGCCCTCTACACGGTCACCTAGATGCATTTAAAAGAGCGACACACTCCATAAGAGTTGGTCTATAGGCTTTGTGATAGCAGTAACTGTTCCAAATGATCCACCTTAACCACTGTCAACCTGGCATCCCAATGTTTATTATGTTGTTTGATATTATAATAAAACATACATTAACCGCTTTAGCCCCATTTTATACCTAGGCTATTTGAAAATAGCCGATCTACAAGCTCACAACGCGTCGCATGGCGACGCGTTGTGAGCTTGTAGATCGGCTATTTTCCAAACATGCACACATGACTGAATTACTTCAGTCTATATTAGTAGCTTAATGACTAGTATTAATATTATATTGTCTTTTTTATGTCCAATGTATTGTATTTAAGTTCATAAAGTTAACATAAGTGTAACTAAATGCATTTGAAATTAAATAAAAATGGGTTCAAATTCAAAAATAGCAAAAATGTTCTGGATTCCAATTAAAAAATAGCAAAAATAGCAGATCTACAAGTTCAAAACGCGTCGCACTGTGACGTGTTTTGAGCTTGTACAGTAGATTGGCTATTTTTGCTACTTTTGTGTGACATAGAATGGCAAAAAATTAAGTTCAACTTCCAGATACAAAGATAGAAAACTACAACTGTAGCTCCGATCTCCGCACGTTTGATGACGTCAACGACCTTGTTGAGCAACACAGATACAAAGCGACACAGAGACAAAGATGCAGTGTATTTTTGTATCTTTGTATTTTTTAATCTGCCCGTGTGAACGCACCATTCTAGTTCTGGTTCTTTGTGAAGTGGTTCATATATATTGTACATGAGGTATAAGCTTGTAGACGGGCACATGGTGAACCTAGCTTTCATGTCACTGCATCGATCTGGACCCCAGATAAGTACTAGTGATACAATGTACCTGATCCACAGGATAGCTACTGTACCAGAGGACACTCACCTCTGTGTTCACACACACACGCACGCACGCACGCACACACACACACACACACACACACACACACACACACACACACACACACACACACACACACACACACACACACACACACACACACACACACACACACACACACACACACACACACACACACACACACACACACACACACACACACATGCACGCACGCGCACGCACGCACGCACACACTGCTCTGAGCTTTGAAGGGGCTGCAACATTAACCCATTAAGACTGGGAAAGCATCTGTCATTTTAGATTTGAACTACTTTGACCATTATGTTATACTTTGGGCTATTCAAAAATAGCAGATATATAGCAGATATACAAGCTCAAAGTGCGGCACCGAGTGCTGCGCTATGAGCTTGTATATCTGCTGTTTTTGAAAAATCTTGAACATTTGTAACTCAAATCTTTGCTTCTGGGGGTCCCTGGAACAACATATTTTGAGATGGGGGTCCGCAGCCAAATACATATTATTTTGGGGGTCCTTGACATGAAAAAGTGTTAGGACTGTTAGGATTTAGAAGACATTTGTAGAATCCCCAAGATTTGAGTAAAACATTGTCGCTTTAAAAACCCATATATATTCATATATTTTTTTTAGATAGCAGATCTACAAGCTATGAGCTTGTAGATCTGCTATTTTTTGAGTAGCCAAATAAATCTTAAAATAACACAGATGCATTCCCGGATTAAATGGGTTAATGGAAAAGTAGCCAATATAGTGATATTAACTAGTGGAGTTAACAGAAGTGTTTGAGGCAGAAGGCTGTGTTCTTGTCCAACGGATGTGCTTGTATTTATTAGAGTGTGTATTTAGAACGTGATGTAATGCAATAATGTAATGTGATACATCGTTTCACTTCCTCATTCCACTTGTTGCATAGGGGTCACTCCTTTTAACGATAATGCAATGGTATTTAGTCATTAGTCCTCACTAACTGTAGCTTGAACATTGTACCGATTCCTCTCACATTGTGTTGACTTTCTCTCATTTGAAACTTGTCTCACAATTGCAATATCCGGGTGAAGAAATGGCAACGTTAGTCCCTCTGTTGCATCATTATCATCATATCAGCATGTTCTCTGTTAAAAGTGAAGGACTGTGAGCTCACACTGGTGAAGCTCAGTACAAACTATAGACATTCCTGGTCAAATATTACTCTACAAACTGTATGTGAAAGTTGCTCGTAACATTTGTTTACTCGAGTACAATTGCAAGATCTACACGTTTGTTGGTTACGTGTTGTGAGCTTGTAAGATCGGCTATTTTCACGTTTTTTTTAAATGGGCATAATTCATGCATAATTCAATTATTCACGTGTAATTAAAGCAATCAGTGAATGAATACTATAAGTAAAGTACAGATACTAAAAAAACACTTTGGTAGAGGTTTGGGTTGTGTAGTTACCTTGCCATGATGTAACTCCAAAGGTGGACAAGAAATCAAAAATAGTTGCTCCAGTGATTAGAAATTGATAATTCAACACATGCTCCTCATTGACTTACATTGTACGGTGAAACCGCATGAAACCATGAGATCCGGATCCACAGATCCAGTCGGGGTTTTCTTCCTAATAAAAATGGCAACATCAACAGGAAGTTAACATAAAAAAAAACTACTGGGTTTGTTGATATTATCAGAATCAACTTTGTTTGTTTACATGCTAAAATAGTGACTTTGAGAGATGTTTCACTGTACGATGTAAGTCAATGAGGAGCATATTCTGGATGATCAATTTCTAATCAATGGAGCAATTATTTATGATTTCTTGTCCACCTTTGGAGTTACATCATGGCAAGGTAACTACACAACCCACACCTCTACCACAGTGGTCTTGTCCTTTAAGTACAGTACTATAAGTATAGTTAGTTTAGTGGCCACAGCTAACGGTGAGTGAATTAGCGTTAGCTCCCAGTCTACACACTTCATCACAGACAGAGCCGTACCCATAAGTAAGAAGAGCAAAGGTCAAGGCCGTGCTGTCCCACTGACCCTGGAAGGATCATTCTTATAGGAGGCTGGAGCAGTGGTTCACACACCTTTTAGAGCTCCAGACCCAGGCCAAAAGAGACCGCTTGTAGATCTGCTATTTTCACTGCTCATTTCCTAATTTATGGAATTTATTCGATTTAATTGTTTCATTATTATTATTTATGACATTCTTCTGATAGAAAGTTTGAATTTGTTTTTAATTTATTTTAATTTTATTATATATTTTAGTTTTTAGATTTTTGAAAATCTTTTGAAATAATACAAATAAAAAAATAAATATAGTAAACGAAAAATAAAGTGAAATGTACTTGCGACCCATAAAAATGCGTTCAGACCCACCGTTTGGGAACCACAGGGCTAGAGCAGTGGTTTTCAACCTTTCATACCAAGGTCCATTATTTATTCAGTATTTGAGCCACAGGACCACCGGAATTGTGGATGTTGTCCACAATTCCATCCATGTTGTAATGATGTTGTTACCATAGGAGAGATAACAGGCAAACGTTGATCAAAATAACAATTCTTTAATTAAATAATGCAGATGTTTAACAATAATTGAACTCTTGAGAGTGTAAAATGAAACCAAATGGACCCGTAAGGGTCCATTTGGTTTCATTTTACACTCTCAAGAGTTAAAGATCTATAAGGGTCCATTTGGTTTCATTTTACGCTCTCAAGAGTTAAACATCTAATAAGGGTCCATTTGGTTTCATTTTACGCTCTCAAGAGTGAAACATCTACCCAATAAGGGTCCATTTGGTTACCAACTCTCCATCATTTAGCTGGGGACCACCCTGAACCCCCTCAAGGACCACTGGTGGTCCCCGGACCACTGGTTGAGAACTATTGGGGTCTAGAGGGAAGATGAGGATAAGAGAGATGAGGCATAAATGAGGCTAGAGGGAGTCTAGAGAGAGAGTCTAGAGAGAGAGAGAGAACTCCTCTTATAGGCTCAGGTCCCAGAGGAACACAACTCACTGGAGGAGTGTAGAGCCCAGAGAGACTTTGCTTGTTAAGCATTTTCACAACAATATAAATTCACTTCAGACATACATTCTGTGTGGAGTTAACTGATTTAACCCCCAGTGTCCCCGTTGTGGGTGTGCCCGTCATCATATTGTCAACACTAGTCAGAAAAGGGGGCGCGGTGGTACAGAGCGCTGTCACCTCACAGCTAGAAGGTCCTGGGTTCGATTCCCGCCGGGGAACTCTGTGGGCGCTGGGGACGTGTCTTCTAATGTGTTCCTTCCACGTCCTACCGGGGAAACTCCCCGGTAGGACGTCAGTTGACGTCAGGTGTCAGGTGATAAGAAGCTGCTTGCTAACTAGCTCCTCATGCATTGAAGGAGGCATGAGCTCAGTTCTGGGCTCTCCCCAGGCTGGTAGAGCCGCCAGAGGGAGAGTAGCGCCCAGGATTACAGCAATTGGCTTTAAGTGGTTAAACGGCAGTATAAGAAGTCAAATGTTTGGGCTCCGGCATGAAACCTCAACAAGCTGTCACTCACAGTGCTGCAGGTTTTCACACAACATGACCCAATGACCCCTGGGAGCTGTCATCTCCCTGTTCTGAGGATGAGGAAGGTCCTTTACTTTATACCCAGGGCTGATGAAGGTCCTTTACTTTATACCCAGGGCTGATGAAGGTCCTTTACTTTATACCCAGGGCTGCACCACTCTGGATATAATGATAATCTTAAAGTTTTAATAGATATAATATCCCCAGAATGTCCTCTCTTGCTGTCTTTACAGCTTTTCCTTCTTGTGGAATCTAAGATCCTAAACATTTAGTTGTGATACTTTATTTAATGATGTGAATGGGTAGATCTGTGTCCTAAACATTTAGTTGTGATACTTTATTTAATCATGTGAATGGGCCAGACTGTGTCCTAAACATTTAGTTGTGATACTTTATTTAAGCGTGTGAATGGAGGTGTAGTAGATCTGTGTCCCACCGTAGGGTCCGGTTTCAGGTTGTAGTAAACGGTACAGTAGCTCCACAGGGCTGTGTGTGTGTGTGTGTGTGAATGATGTGCTGAGGGAACCCGATACACATAAAGCCCTCACATAGTGAAAGCTGTGGCACTGACTGCACTGCTGGCCCCCAGCTGTACTTTACACTCACATTACTCAGGTAAGAGTTAGACACGCACACACACACACACACACACACACACACACACACACACACACACACACACACACACACACACACACACACACACACACACACACACACACACACACACACAGGTTTGTATATTTCTATACTTGTGAAGACATCATCATTTTAGGACGGCATTGAAAATAGTCCCGGACGGCTGGCGTAGCTTTCCGGGCACGTAGCCTGCTGACAGCGCATCGCGGGTTCGAGACCCTGGTCCCGACGAGCTCTGCTGCGTGTCTCTCCCCACCTGTTTGTTTCCTGTCTGTCTCTACTGTAAAAACTATACATGAAGGCCCAAAAGACCCCAAAAATATTATTTGACTTTATTAGGAAAAAAATAGCTGAACAATAGCCGAAAAATAGGCGATCTACAAGCTCACAGTTGATCGGCAATTTTCCGAAACCTAACCTTTAAATGTCTAATCCTGGCCCTAACCCTATCCCTAACCTGCACCTTTCTCTCATTGTAAACATAACCATAAAGATATATTTTTATCCATAAAACAATAATTTCTCTAGTGAGGAGGAGAACCAGGGAAATGGTTCCTCAATATGTCTTATTTCTCAAAGCCTACTGTACTTTATGGGGACATCTGGTCCTCGCAAGTGTAGAATTACGAGTATGCACACACACACACGCACACACACGCGCGCACACACACACACACACACACACACACACACACACACACACACACACGCACACGCTGCTTCCACATATTCCCGTCAAGGATGTTTTTGTTGGCTCTGCTTTTACAAATATTGACTCTTTTCTTTTTCCCTTCTTGGGAAAAAGTGGTGAAGATGTGCAAGTTGTTTTGTTTTAGGTTTCTGCCCACGGGGTGGGCGGGGTTGGGTTCTGTAGGGGGGAGGGGGGGGGTGGGTGGGGGGGTAATTAGCGTTTCACTGACATTTCACACCCTTCTCCTTCTCCTTCTCGGGGCCAGATGTTATGGCTAAAGGGTGCGTCTATCTGTCACCCAGTCGGTCCCATGGGAGTGGCCTTGATGCGGGCCACTGTCCCCCCCCCCCCCCCCCCCACACACACACACACACACACACACACACACACACACACACACACACACACACACACACACACACACACACACACACACACACACACACACACACACACATTATCAGCACCAGCTGCAGACAGCAGTAGAGAGAGAGGACAGACGGAGGCCTTGGACCCGAGGCGATTTCAGGGGTAAAGGGTCCATATCCACGTGTCCCCCCCCCCCCCCAGGCAGGCAGGCAGCATTCCATCCCACAGACACAGACGTCAGTACCTGTATGCATGGGTTAAAGTTCTTGTTGTACGGTTAAAGAGTATTAGAACGGGTCAACGTCTCAATAGAATACATGTTCATGAAGCATAACGTCCCATTAAACACCCTGATGGTCTCTGATGTTTCATAGAAGCAAAAGGTTAAAGTCTCTCAGTCTGCACTTTCAATACTAATTAATTCATTTACATAAATAGATGGAAGATAATTCTGTCTTTGCTTAAACCACTCTCTATTTTACCTCTCTCTCTCTCTCTGTCTCTCTCTCTGTCTCTCTCTCTGTCTCTCTCTCTGTCTCTCTCTCTCTGCGAAGTGAAAATCCATCGCACACATTTTGATTTTACGCTCTCTCTCTCTCTCTCTCTCTCGCACGCCCACACAGTGTTAAGAGGGTATAAATAGCCGTGTGCAACACGCGGGGTGAAGGCGGTGGTTTCAGTTCGTTTCAGAGCTGCTGCTTTTACACCACAGCCCTGCTTTTCAAAGGCTCTGAGAAGGAGGAAGGGCTGAGCCCGTGTTGCACAGAGAGACGGAAATGCGTGTTTTAAAATTAAACCTATCTGTGTGTGTAATCTGTGTATATGTGCTGTTGTAGTCCAGGTCCCTCTTCAAGCTCTTGAGTTAGTTCTTTTTCACCTCGTATACTTTTAGTGTTTGGCTTTTAACCACTTCAGGCCAAGGACCCCTTAACCCTTTAAGGCCGATTCAAAAAATGTTTTCTAAATCCTAACAGTTTTTGGAAAAAAATATTTTAAAATAAATTTCACGATTTTACAAAAATACTTTATACTTTTACTCCTCCACTACATCTCAGAAGCAAATATTGTTCATTTTTTTTTGTTTTTGTTTAATCCACTGCGAGTTACTTCACATGATTTAGATACGTTTTTACAAAACATGCGTTAAGCACTAAAGCTCTGTTTTAAACTAAAATAGCAGATGTGAGCTTTTAGATCTGCAATTTATTTTGTAAAAGTTTGACATTTTTACAAGAATGTTCTGTAAGTATATTTTGATGCCAATACTTTTGTACTTTTACTGTAATTTTTTTTTAATGGAGCTGAATTCATTTTTAGCCGCATGCTGAAAGCTGGCGGCTCTACAGACAGACTAAGACCTAGCGACACCTGAGTGACACCTAAGTGTCATTGGCTGTCCTGGCTGTCCTTCACTCCTTTAAGCCAATGGCGACACAAATGGGGAGACGGCCCGCCCCCCGCAGTAACCCTGCTCCGCTGCCTCCCCTCATTCACAGACAGTGCAACTTTTACTGCAGCCTCAGGCAGGAGGGTTAGCCTAAATGCTAGCGTGCTTCATTAGACCTAGTTTGGCTATTAAGTTATTATTTGGCCATGTTCACACTGACTTCAATCTTAGCTATTGTTGGGAAGACCCGTTTGGTGTCACAAAATGTTGCCACCACTTATATAAAAAACATTAGAGCGTTTTCGCAGATTCTCTGACGCTATGTTGCCAGGTTTGGCGAGAGAAACAAGCAATCCAAAAAACAAGTAATCAGGTCTATGAAAAGATTGGGGCAAAAAAGCCTGCCGCATGCGGCTTTATTATGACTTTGGTAATTTCTTGTTATACTGTGGTCTTGCTACTGTTACTCACTAAAACGGATGACTTCTTCCAGCGCTGGTGGGCGTGTAGTGTAGTGGTGGATCCTCTGCAGAAGAGCAGGGTTTCCGTCTTGGCCCGGTGCCAGGCCTGTTTACTTTGGGGTGTGCTGCCTGTGTCAACGGTTTGTGGTTCATATGATCAAAGGGCGTTTTCTCATTTGATACCCCAGAGACATCAGCCATCAGTGTCTTTAGGTTGAGCCCCGGTCGGATGTAGCTTGTAAAAAAACCCTGTTGTTTTACTTAAGTAAAAGTATCAATACCGCAACGTAGAAATACTCCATTATAAGTGAAAGTCCGGAATTAAAAATGTACTTGAGTAGAAGTACAAAAGTATTGGTATCAAAGTATACTTAAAAGTACAAAAGTAGAAAGTAGTCATTGTGCATACTGTAATGTCCCATTTCACAAGTTCAAAATGTATAAAAAATCTTTTGAAAATAGCCGATCTACAAGCTCACAATGCGTCGCATTGTGAGCTTGTAGATCGGCCGAAATGTATAGCAGGGCTGAAGTGGTTTTTGTGTTTTGCGATAATAATCGCAAAGTCTACAAAGTAACATTATAGTGGAGTAAAAGTACAATATTTGACTCTTGAGATGTAGTGGAGTAGAAGTAAAAGTACTGAAAACTGGAAATACTCCAGTAAAGTAAAAACAAATACCTCAACATTTTACTTACTTAAGTACAGTACTTGAGTAAATGTGCTTAGTTACTTAACACCACTGGAAAAAAGTGAGAAATACTTTCAGTGAGCAATATGTTCAGCATGGACAAACATAACAGCATTTGGCAGGCGAGAGAAAAAAAAGAAAAAATAACCTCAAGAGAGAGAGCAAACAAGTGTTGTGCTGAAAAAGGCCATTGATGTCCACATCGCCTTTTAGCCTGTGGATATTTTCTCTGGCAACGTTCATCTTAATTGTCTCCTTGACATGATTGTTTGTCCTGTCAGAATCTGCCTAAAAGCAACAGTAGCACGCAAGACACTGACTGTCTGTCCGTTCTTCTCTCTGCAGCAGTTTTACAGATGAGAGAAATTATGCTATACAACGATAATCCACGTTATTTTTTTTCCCACATAGGAAGAGTTTGACTTGGATCTTGATCCTGTTTTTCCTGCCCCCTGCAGAAATGACATTCACCACCTGCATGTAAATTGCCTCCTACCTTACTGTCATATTGAAGTGGTTGAGCATACCTCCTATACCCAGCGGTGGAAAAAGTACTCAAATGTTTTACTTAAGTAAAAGTAAGGTATTCGAAATTTGCTTGAGTAACAGTACACACGTATTGGCATCAAAATGCACTTAAAGTACCAAAAGTAAAAGTACTCGTTATGCAGAAGGTCCCATTTCACAAGTTTTCAAAATGTGTAAAATGTCTAAAAATCCTTTGAAAATAGCAGATCTACAAGCTCACAATGCGTCGCAAAGCGACGCATTGTGAGCTTGTAGATCTGCTATTTTCAAATTGCCAAAGTATATATACTGTATATAAGTGGTTTTGTAATAATAATAATACAAATCTACAAGGTAACTAGTAACTAAAGTTATCAAAGAAATGTAGTGGAGTAAAAATACAATACTTGTCTCTGAGATGCAGTGGAGTAGAAGTAAAAGTATTGAAAATTGGAAATGCTCCAGTAAAGTAAAAGTACCTCAAAATTGTACTCAAGTACACTACTTGTATAAAATGTACTTAGTTACTTTCCACCATTGCTCCTACCTTACTGTCATATAGAGGTGGTTGAGCATAGCTGGCATTCCCCTCTGTGTGACAGCGCTGCATGCGTACAGGAAATGCTACCTCTCAGCCAGCTGTGTGCCTGTTGGTTTCAGTGTGGAAACAAACAAGCAGAAGAAGTGAAGCCGCTGTGGGAGCGCTGCAGTGGCTCACACAGTGACTGACGGTGTGTTCTCCTTGTCCTACTTTAAAGGCCAGACGGCACCAACGCAACTAGTCGCAACTCCTTGTAACCATACCGCTTTAAGGCCAGTCCGCCCCAATGCAACTCCTTGCAACTGCCTTTGGGAATAATGGCTGCAAGTAGTTGCAAGGACTTTGTCTTTGTCGATTTCTTAAATGTATTGTCATGTTTTTCCTCTTTCCTCGGGCTGCGCCCCGAGCAGCTGGGTGCGGGGCGCACTATAAATACCGAACCTATAAACCTTGTGTGTGTGTGTGTGTGTGAGTGAAAGGGTGAATGTAATACACATTGTAAAGTGCTTTGGATAAAGGTGTTATATATGAATGCACCAGGCATTTTACCATTTTGCCACCCTTCAGTTAAAATATGCATCTATAGAGTACAGAAGTCCTGACGTCACTCGTTCATCCCCAGGTTCGTAAAGTAATGTCGATATGGAGAATAACATTGGGTCATCGTAGAATCGTCTCATATAAGAATTGTGGTCCAAAAATAAACAAACTGTCTCTGCGATATTGTCAGGGAGGAGGTTCTGTATCGTTTATGATAGTCAGTCACTTATATTTGAAACAGTCTGTTTCTGGTGAAAATGTAACTAATTCGTCTGAAGTAACATTATCGTTTTCTCACCGTCAGTTGATGCTTCATATCCATAAGAGTCAAACAGCCGGGGTCATTTGTTTATTATTGGAACACAGCGATATTAAGCACGTCTATGGGGATTCAGAACGGGGGGGAAAAACGCAACCCAGGTAGGATGTGTAAATCACGTCAGACTTCGGTGCTCTATTTGTAGCATTCCTGTTTTCCTTTTTACTGTGTGTGTGTGTGTGTGTGTGTGTGTGTGTGTGTGTGTGTGTGTGTGTGTGTGTGTGTGTGTGAGGGTCATTGAGCAATCTTGCCATCAGACAGTTAGCATGCTGCAGTTAGCCATCAGGCCATCAGTGACGCCTCTGTCATTGAAACCTAGAACTCTGGTTGTAGGCTCCACCCCCCCCCCCCCCCCCCCCCCAGCCTACAGCTCAGTCAGTGATTACAGAGTACACAGTTTAAGGTACTCATTAAAGAGAGGATACCTTTTGGCACTCTGTTATTTCCTCCCTTCATGAGGCACTGTGTTGCCACACAGTAAGAAAAACATATTTCTGTGCGGCGGCCACTTGGGTCAGCCGCTTCTTATAAAGCTTCTCCCTCACACACACACACACACACACACACACACCACCGTCATCTGAGAGAGCAGATCTACAAGCTCTGCGACGCGTCGTCACAGAACAGTGTGATTGAGCAGATTTGTAGATCTGCTGTTTTTTCGCTTCACGACGGCAGGAGTTCCTCCTTCACCTTCATGTTTCTGGGTCTCATTGCAATGCGTCTTGTTTTTTCCAACCTTGTCATAGTACACTGGTTCTCGACCGCAGTTCTGGGGACCACCAGGGGTCCAAAATGGACCCATACAGGTCTGCAACTCTGAGAGCGTACGCTCTCAGAGTTAAATTAAGGTTAAAAAGGTTAAAGTACTATATTGTGATAGTAATCATTGCTACAGAGTGTGTGTTGGGTCACATGGGTCTCTCCAGCTCTTTAGTAAACACAATATAGTACATTTTCAGGTAGGTGACACATTTAAGCCAATCAGGAGAGAGCACTGAAAATGCATTTTCTGTTTAATAAAGAGCGGGAGAGACAAGGAGACTCCTTTTACTGAACAAACACTCTATAGCAATGATTACTATCAGAATATAGAGCTATTTAACACTGTTACTGAACAAACACTCTATAGTAATGATTACTATCAGAATATAGAGCTATTTAACACTTATTTTAACCAAAGTAAATCACTTACCCTACCTTTTAACACTGAGAATTATAGATTAGGGTCAGACCCCCAGAGCTGAAAAAAATTATCAAATGGGGGGTGGGGGTCTGTTACATCAAAACTGGGGGTCCTTGAAATCCAAAAAGGTCGAGAGAACCACTGTCATAGTAATGTCTCCCCAAAATACACAAAACCTGCCTGTAATCTGTCCTCTATGCCGTGATGAGGACAACAACATTGAGTCCATGATAAAGTGGTTGTTTGTCCCTGTGAAGAACACAACAAAACAACAATCTTTGTTTGTGTGAATTCACAGAGTGTTCTGTTCCCACCTGTCTCCCTATGCCATGTGAAACCAACAGTAGTGATAACTTAAGTACATTCACTCAAGTACTGTACTCGAGTACTCTACTTTACTACAGTACTTCTACTCCACTGCCTTTCAGAGGCAAACATATTGCACCTTTTTGCAATTGTTTGGAAACTGTAGGGCCAGATTTTGACACATTTTGAAAACTCCTGGAAGAAAGAAAGGTGAAATAGTACATTGTGCAAAATGAGTAGTCTAGCTTTTGGCACTTATAAGTATATTTTGATGCCAATACTTTTGTACTGGAGTCTCTCCCCTGCCATGTGAAAGCAGTGCACAGAGCTCTCTCTCTACCTCACTCTGTCTGTCTGTTTGTCTGTCTATCTGTATCTCTCTCTCTATGTCTCTGTCTGTCTGTCTGTCTGTCTCTCTCTCTCTCTCTCTCTCTCTCTGTCTCTGTCTGTCTGTCTGTGTGTGTCTCTCTCTCTGTATCGCTCTCTCTCCCCCCCCTCCCTCTCGCTCGCTCTCTCTCTCTCTTTCTCTCTCTCTCTCTCTTGGCAGAGCGTCATACAGTGTGATGCGAGCTATGTTAGTGCGCTGTGGTTGTGTACCGGAAGTTGAGAGTTGTGTAAGACCCGGGAAAGACGCACTGTGATTGGCCAGTAGTCACTTTGAGTGGCAGTTGGGGCAAACGCAGTCCCCACCAACATCATTTACGATTCGGTCCCTATCGGTACATAACTCGGACGGCGCTTAGTCGACTAGCAGACCATCGGCCGGTCGGCGCGGGGCACTCGCGCCTGGAGACGCTCGGGCGCGACTCCTCGGCCTCAAGGTCTGCTGCGTCGGCGCGCCTCCGTCATGGTCCCAAAACTATACTTTATCGGTGGAAAAAAAGTAGTCCGCGGATGTTTGAAAAAGTATTGTCCCAAGCAGGAGTCAAACCCAGACTCCCAGTGGTAGTGGATTGGGAGTCTAATGATTAGCGAGGTGCGCCACTGTGGCCGGTACTGAGATTGGGTATTCGGGCTGTATTACAATGTGACGTCCTAACTCTTCTAATGTAGAAGAAAGAAGTCCCCGCCCGCACGCCCCAATAGGGGAAGCCTCGCCCCTCAGGTCTCTCTCTCTCTCTCTTGTCAGAGCGTCATACAGTGTGATGTGTACAGGTCTCTCTCTCTCTTGGCAGAGCGTCATACAGTGTGATGTGTGCAGGTCTCTCTCTCTCTCTCATGGTAGAGCGTCATACAGAGTGATGTGTGCAGGTCTCTCTCTCTCATGGTAGAGCGTCATACAGAGTGATGTGTACAGGTCTCTCTCTCTCATGGTAGAGCGTCATACAGACAGAGTGATGTGTGCAGGTAGCGTGAAGGTCAGTGGATCCTGATAGACTGATTGATGGCTCTGGTTCAGCCGTTCTCTGTGAGGGCAGGCTGACCCAGAGAGAGGAGGAGGAGGAGGAGGAGGAGGAGGAGGAGGAGAAACCCTCTGCACACGCTCAAGAGGAGAGAGAGAGAGAGAGCATGTTACATGTGTCAGCGTCGCTTGTCGCCAGGAAACCTTGTATGTTCAAAACCATTCCTTTAGTAATGAGCATTAAAACTGATCTAAAGATAGTGAAAATAGCAGATCTACAAGCTCACAACGCGTCACATCGTGACGCGTTGTGAGCTTGTAGATCGGCTATTTTCACTATCTTTTGTGTGACACTCTTGATGCTGATGAAGTAGGGCATTACATTTATATGAACCGTGGAGATAGGAGGTTTCTACATGGACAGCAGAGACAGGCTCAAGGCCGTTTAGAGCAGGAAGAGAAGCTGAGGAGGAGATGGTTGTGAAGCAGCATGAAGGACATGAAAGGAAGGGAAACGTCCTGTTTGAGGACTTTAATGGTTACTGCCTGGTTAATGGGCCCAGTCAGTCAGTGACACTCTGACACTAGAACACTAACATGAAACTTGTTACACTCACTGGTATTTGTGGGGCAGGTATGTGGAACAACACATAGAATCATGTGGGTCTCAGGATCTACATGGGAACGGTGTGACTTCAATGTGGATCTGTGACTTCATGTGAACCAGCTTGTGACATATCAGTCATCTTAAAGGAGAGTTCCAGTCATTGTAGGTGTTTGCTTTGATGTGTCGCTAATCACTCACCAACATACCAGGGGCAGTTGACTTGTTTCATAGAAGCCCCTGTTGTCCATTGTGGAGACCTCTTCCACTGCCATAATGGAGTAATGTGAATAAACGAAAATCACCTATTTTAGCAGCTCCAAAGTTTTTTTGTTCCCACTAATCCTCATTATGCAGTGTACTGACACTCAAACATGCACTGAATGTCCCTTATGAGCTGCCGTTCATGCAGACAACCTAAACTGACTGGAACTCTCCTTTAAAGTTAAACATGTAAGTTAGTTGTTTCAAAGTATAAAACCTGTACACAAAACAACTAAAAAGAGTGGTGGTGTTAAGTTGATCTACAGGCTGTGTGCATAGTAAGAACATTAGGCGCTGATCAGTCCAGCAGGTTTGCAGGATTGGCCCAAGGACGGACACACAGACAAGACCCACTTCTAGACAGCCAGCCTCTTGCAGAGCCCCCACGCTGTGACACAGTAACATCACTGAGCAATGGCAGAGTCCTGCTGCCAGCGTTGGCAGATTTTGCGAGAGAAATAAGCAACCAGGTCTATGAAAATAAGCCCAAAAAGAAGCGAGCCCTTCGCCCTTTAAAACATATACATTGGCTTATTTGAAAATAGCAGATCTACAAGCTCACAATGCGCCACGATGTGACGCGTTGTGAGCTTGTAGATCTGCTATTTTCAAAAATAAATCTTGAAAACAATTTCGCATTTTAACATCACAAATCTTGTATGGGGTCCCTGGCATAACATGTTTTCAGATGGGGTCTGCAGACAAATACATATTCATTTGGGGGTCATTGATCATGAAAACACTTGTTTAAACACTGGTTTAAACAACATTAGGAAACAAGCCCAAATAAGCAACAACTGCACTTTAAAAATGCATCCCGCAACTAACCAATATTTTCAAGCAAAAACAGGCCCAAAGTCGCTTATAATAAGCGGACATGGCAACACTGGCTGCTGCACAGTCACTAGTACACTGCATTTAGAAAACTTCCACAATGGTGGTCATGGTCATAGAGCATGGTGGTCATGGTCATAGATAGAGCATGGCGGTCACTGGTCATACAGCATGGCTGTCATGGCTGATTGCTCAGGGGAGACAGACGTGTCATTTTGACCTCCATGGCTGCACCGCCACCAGTAGCGGTCAAACCTGACCACAGCATTCTACACATGTCTCAATAGGAGAGAGCAGGGAGAGCACATACACACACACTGCAGTTGTGTAAGATATATTGTGTCAACATTCTCTACCACACAGATTGGTCAACATATCATTTTATTCATAGTGTAGCTTTAACCCACTCAATGCTGGAAAACGCATAATTGGTGCTAAAGTAGCAGCTACCTTTTTCTTATGGTGAGCCGTTTCTAATTTACAGCAGTGGTGTAAAGTAACTAAGTACATTTTACTCAAGTACTGTACTTAAGTACAATTTTGAGGTATTTGTACTTTACTTGAGTATTTCCAATACCTTTACTTCTACTCCACTACATCTCAGAGGCAAATATTGTACTTTTACTCCACTACAATTATTTGAAAACTTTAGTTATTTTGCAGATATAAATTATAATATTATGAAACATACATTAACCACTTCATCCCTATATTTTATACATAGGCTATTTTCAAACATTTTAGTACTTTTACTTTCGGTACCTTAAGTACATTTTGATGCCAATACTTTTGTACTTTTAATCAAGTCAATTTAGAATTTTGGACTTTTACTTGTAACAGAGGAAATCCCTTGGGAATCCCTCATGGGCGATGGTTCGGCTGTGGACCTTCTCCCTTGGGGGGTGGTGGGAGGTGGGTGAGTGGAGTAGGGTGGGAGGGGGGGGTAGGTGGGGGGGTTGTGGGACAGCACTGCGGTGACCATGCACCAGTCCTGTCTCCTCCATGCTGTAGTGTGAAGAGCTTACCGCACTGGGAGCTATTTCTGGACGGACGGATGGAGTCGTCCCCTCCCTGACTGTGTCCTCTGTGGGTGACGTGAACCAACGGTGAGGAGGAGGTGACCCCTGTGGGGGGGACGCACCGAGAGACCAGCAGGGAGCTCAATGGTTGTCAATGCAGGGGTCCTGGGACCACCAGGTGGGCCAAAAATGGACACATAGTGGTTTGATTTGTATCAGTGTTGATTTTGACAGCAAATTTTGATTTAGTTTTAGTCATAGTCTTTTGAATAAAATTACATTTCGTTTTAGTCATATTTTAGTCATCTGAAATGTTTTACTGTTAGTCTAGTCTTTAAAATGTATTTTGGCGGTGCCTTGATGGTGTCGTAATGGCTGATTTTACACTTGGTTGCATGCTGAAAATAGCCGATCTACAAGCTCACAACGCATTGTAGATCTTGTAGATCTGTGAGCTTGTAGATCTGCTATTTTCAGAGCGCAACACCCGAGTGCAACCAAACATAAAATGACTTGTCTTTTAGTTCTACTGGATCTCTTCTCCACTAGATCCCTCGCTAACATTTTAGTCTAGTTTTTATTTGTTGACGAAATTGTCAATATATTTAGTCTTAGTTTTAGTCATCGTAGCTTAGTTTTTATTTTGTTTTTATTTAGTTTTCGTCAGTGAAAAAAGGTAGTTGACGATCATCTTTCGGCATAGTTATAGTTTATACCAAATTAACACTGATTTGTACGTCTTATTTGTAACATTTGCGCAAATGTCACTGTTCTGTAACTCTGAGAGTGTACAAATGGAACCAAATGGACCCGCTAAGGGTCCATTTGGTTCCATTTGTACACTCTCAGAGTTAAAATGAACACTGAGGAGAGAAAAAGAAATACAAAATCATATTAAATGGGGTCCCTGACCCTAATGCATATCAAACAGGTAGACATTTCAATTTCAAAAGGTTGAAAATCAATGCAACAGAGAGCTAACAGGGGAATTGAGACAGAGAGATGTGATTATAGGTCAAATTTCTCTCTGGTTCTCCATTTCATCGATTGTTTCATCCTCTCTCATCCTCTCTTTCTGACGCACACACGCACACGCACACTCCTGCCTCCCCCCCGTATTCCTCGTTCTCTCACTCTTCCAAAATCTATTTTTTTGTTCTCTCTGTCTCTGTCTCTCTGTCTCTGTCTCTCTGTCTCTCTCTTTCTCTCTCTGTCTGTCTCTGTCTCTCTCTGTGTGTCTCTCTCGTTCTCTGTTATGGATAAACATAGGGTATTGTTTCTCTCTGGATAGGGTTTAGCATGGGGTATGGATGGCATATTGTGCCAGTGTGGGTACAGAGTGTGTTGTGTATAAACACATATCAGCACATGGGTGATATTTCCCTAATTATGTGACCACAGTGGAATAAGACTCCAGAAGCTCAGCTTGTCATCGTCTATCATGTAAGCTATAGTGTCACTGACGTGACCATATGGATGACAGTTCTTTGAAGAAAGTCTTCTGCGTTTCATTATTATTATTGTATGGACACAGACTGTAGGAGGAGGCCGTGTAGGAAGTACAATATATTAGAAACAGAAGGCGCTGACTGGCAGGAATGGATTTTAACTCTAGGCTGGCAGGGTCGAGAAACACATGAAGTCTGCTGTTCCTATTCTGGACATGAAAAAGCCAACATTCGTCAAAACATAGGTGTACACCTTGTTGTAGAAGGCTTGTTCTTGCTTGTAGATCAGCTATTTTTTTGCTGGGTTATAGTGTCAAAGTGTCCTTGAGCAAGACGCTGAACCCCTAACTGCACCTGGTGAGTTGCTCTAGCACACACTCCACTGTGTGTGTGTGTGTGTGTGTGTGTGTGTGTGTGTGTGTGTGTGTGTGTGTGTGTGTGTGTGTTCATTGTAAAGTACTTTGGATAAAAGCGTTATATAGATGCACTATTTACCACATGTTAGAAGGAGAACATGAGGGGGGGCCAAGGCTAAACCCCTGGGGCACCCAAGTCTAAGACCGGGAACGCATGTGTGTCATTTCAAGATTACTTTGGGCTATTCAAAAATAGCAGATCTAGAAGCTCATAGTCACCGAGTGCCGCGATATGAGGTCGTATATCTGCTATTTTTGAAAAATCATTTTACAAATGTTAGCTTTAAAAATACATGTATTATTCAAAGATTTGCACACATTTTTCACGATTTTTCAAAGAAAATAGCAGATCTACAAGCTCATAGCGCGGCACTCAACCCATTAAGACCTGAGGCCGCTTCTAAACATTTTCAAAATCCTAAAAAAAATGTGGAAAAAAATATTTAAAAAATAATTTTCACGATTTTTCAAAAATAGCAGATCTACAAGCTCGTATATCTGCTATTTTTGAATAGCCAAAGACATCTAAAGTGACACAGATGCGTTCCAGGTATCAATGGGATAACAAAGAAGTCGAGAAGACGAGCCCGTAATCTGCCAAGCATCCATATATGATGATACACTATCTGGCTCTGTACTCTGTCACGTCACGTCGAGGCAATGTTCCGGGGAAACCAGCCCTTGTTGTGAGCAGACATGCCAAAGAACCACATGACACAATGTCAAGGACAATGAAAAACAACTTGTTGACACTCGGAGACACCAGACATGATTTGTTATGAGTTCCGTTGAAGAACCTAGAATCATGAGGGTATGTTTTGTTCCCTCTTTGACCTACAGTAAGCTGTGGATAGAGCCTAAACGTTTCCCCTTCATATAGTTCTCTATCATTACAAGCATGGGATTCAAACTCTACCCAGGTCTTCATAGAAGCAGTTTTAGTACTTTAGTATACCTTAGTTACGTTACACTACTGTATACATTTCTATACCTAAGTACATTTACTCAAGTACTGTACTTAAGTACAGTTTTGAGGTATTTTTACTTTTCCAGTTTCCAGTGCTTTTACTTCTACTCCACTACATCTCAGAGGCAAATCTTGTGCTTTTACTCCACTAACATTATTTCAAAACTTTATTTACTAGTTATTTTGCAGATATAAATTATGATATTATAAAACATACATTAACCAATTCAGTCCTATTTTATACCTAGGCTATTTGAAAATAGCAGATCTACAAGCTCACACCACGTCGCATCGTGACGCGTTGTGAGCTTGTAGATCGGCTATTTTAGTACTTTTACTTTTGGTACTTTAAGTGCATTTTGATACCAATACTTTTGTACTTTTACTCAAGTAACGTTTTGAACACAGGCCTTTTAGTTGTAACAGAGTATTTTTATATTGTGGTATGGCTACTTTTACTTAAGTAAACCTGTTTGTACTTTAGTACCTTAGGTATAGAACTGTGTAGGGAAAAAGGAGTTAATTCTCTAAACCACTGTTTGTTGTGAATTGCAGTGATCCGTACAGCAGTACAGTATGACCTGCTAGTGATTACTGGCCTTAATATTATTATTATTATTCCATGTATTATCACACATACATGAGATTAGGCTGTTATGATGGCATCTCCTATTTTCTTGTCTTAACGTCAATACTGAGTTAGTTCTGTGTGAACTTCTCCTTTCTCATTTGAAGTTTTTCGCAATTATTTTGCATAATCGTATCGTATGTTGAATGTTGATACATTTTACAAACATAGTAGAAATAGCAGATCTAAATAGCAGATCTACAAGCTCACAACAGGTCACGTTGTGAGGCGTTGTGAGCTTGTGAGATCAACTACTGTATATCTACTATTTTGACAATTATCAAATAGGTTAGTAATGTCTTTGTATATTTCAGTGATTTGTTATATCGGCCCAGGTGTGCAATTTCTGATTACGAACAGAAATTAACCCATTAAGACCTGGAACGCATCTGTTTAGATTTCTTTGGCTATTCAAAAATAGCAGATCTACAAGCTCATAGCGCGGCATCGAGTGCCGCGCTATGAGCTTGTAGATATGCTATTTTTGAAAAATCGTGAAAAAATATTTTTTATATTTTTTTCAAAAAAACTGTTAGGATTTAGATTTTTTTTAAGAATCGCCTCAGGTCTTAATGGGTAAGTTGTTAAGAATTAAATCATTAATCACAA
Source organism: Gymnoscopelus microlampas (assembly GCF_963454915.1). Classification (NCBI taxonomy): domain Eukaryota; kingdom Metazoa; phylum Chordata; class Actinopteri; order Myctophiformes; family Myctophidae; genus Gymnoscopelus; species Gymnoscopelus microlampas. The sequence continues at coordinate 51,243,860 of NC_139949.1, forward strand.
TTGTTTGAGGGACAATTAATCGACAACTTAAATTTGTAATCGTGACCCACACAAGAAAAAATAAATCTGTGAAAAGCTTCCAGATGCATGCAGAGACTTCTTCTTCTTCATGTGGAGAGTGCATCCATGTGTACCTGATCACTCTGCAGCCGTTAGAACAGAGACAAAGGATCAGCTCTGGAGGCTCATGTTTGCTTGGATTACCTGTGAGTTCATCGCCTCTCTCTATCAGTGCAGCTTCACTGTAAAGGTTTTGTTTGAGGATCAGATATAGGGAGGAGGACTCAGTGCTGGCATATGAGAGAGAGAGAGAGAGAGGGAGAGAGAGAGAGAGGGAGAGAGACAGCTTCTGTTGGAACAAGCCCCCATCGGCCTGAGACAAACAACATCAAAGTTAAATTGACTGGTGCACTCGCCCAAATATGCATATCTGAACCGTTCACACAAACGGCACAATATAACCACCGGGTATGAGGCGCTGTATTAACCCTTTAAGACCTGAAGCCCATTCTACAAATGCCTTCTAAATCCCAACAGTATTCTGAAAAAAACTATGTTTCTATATCAGTGGTTCTCAAACTTTTTCATGTCAAGGACCCCCAAAATGATATGTATTTGGGCGAGGACCCCCATCTCAAAATATTTTGTTCCAGAGACCCCCCAGAAGCAAAGATTTGAGTTACAAATGTTCGCTTTGAAAAAAATATATATTAAAAGATTTGCACAAGTTTTCACGATTTTTCAAAAAGCAGATCTACAAGCTCATAGCGCGGCACTCGGTGCCGCGCTATGAGCTTGTAGTTCTGCTATTTTTGAATAGCCAAAGTGTAAAATACTGCTTTTTTTTAGCTCAAATCTTAAAATGACACAGATGCGTCCCCGGTTTTAAATGGTTAACGAGGCACCAGAGAGAAACAGATGTTCAAACATACAGTAAGGAGGAGTATAACATGGGAAACATTTGACCTCAGTATAATAGGCCAGCAGCCAGCTCTAGCTGCAGCCGGTAGCGTCAGACATTAAAATGTGTGTCATCACGTTGCCTCCCCACGTCGTATATCTTTTATCACCTTCATTCATTAAAATGAACAGGCTGCCTCTGAGCTGCTGCTGTGTGCTGGAGCCCAGAGCAGAGCCTGCCTGTTCTGTTCTGTTCTGAACATCCACAGTTAGTTAGTTTACTGCAGTGATTTCTACTGAAGTAAAAAGTATGAATATCACTGCAGAAAGTGTAGAAACAATCTGTTTACAAGTAAAAGTCTGGTGTTCAAAATTACAGTTAGTAAAAGTACAGAAGTGTTGGCATCAAAATATATCTAAGGTACTCATTATGCAGAAAGTCCCATTTCACAAGTTTTGAAATGTATACAAAATCTTTTGAAAATATCAGATCTGCAAGCTCACAATCGCTTGTAGGCACGCACGCACACGCGCGCGCACACGCACAAACACACACACACACACACACACACACACACACACACACACACACACACAGACGCACGCACGCACGCACGCACGCACGCACGCACGCACGCACGCACACACACACACACACACACACACACACACACACACACACACACACACACACACACACACACACACACACACACACACACACACACACACACACACACACACACACACACACACACACACACGCACACTATAGTAGAAAGCATAGCACATAGCAGCCCTCACACACCTACCTCAATACCTGAACACAAAACCACACACAGTGTCATGCATTACACGTTGACTGTTAAGACTGGACACATGCACATATTACGCACACGCGAATGTGCACACACACACACACACACACACACACACACACACACACACACACACACACACACACACACACACACACACACACACACACACACACCTTCTAGCACTTCAAAATGTGCTATGACTAATGTACACACTCTTTGCCATTTCTATTTGTGTTCACCTACTTGCCGTTCTTAATTGTGTCTTTATAAATGCTGCCACAGTGTTGACAGAGCAAAACCAAATAATTGTCATCTTATGTACTTTGTGTACAAGACAACTACAAAAAAAACTGCCAATATTTACAAGCAACTTTGCATAAAAAAAATAACTCGCTTATAATTAGCGGACATGGCAACACTGACCCTAACTTCCAAGGGAAACGTTAAGTGTGTATTCCCACACTGACCTGCATGCCATTATTATTATGTTGAAATGTAAATAACACGTTCAAGAATAATTTAACACATTCAAACCGGGAACACATCTCTGTCATTTTTAGATTTATTTGAGCTATAAAAAAATAGCAGATCTACAAGCTCAATCTATGAGCTTGTAGATCTGCTGTTTTTGGGGGGGAAATTGTGAGAAATTTGTGAAATTCGTTGAATATATATTTTTTTTAAAGCGAACATTTTTAACTCAAATCTTTGCTTCTGGGGGATTCTACAAATGTCTTCTAAATCCTAACAGTTTAAAAAAAAAAAACGTATATGGTATGTTGCTATTATATCAGTGGTTCTCAAAAATGATATGTATTTGGCCGTGGACCCCCATCTCAAAATATTTTGTTCCAGGGACCCCCAGAAGTTGTAACAGAGTAAAAAAATGTTCGCTTAAAAAAATAATATATATTCAAAGATTTGCACAAATTGTCAAGATGTTTTTTTTTTTTAATAGCAGATCTACAAGTTCATAGTGCGGCACTCGGTGCCGCGCTATGAACTTGTATATCTGCTATTTTTTTGAATAGCCAAAGAAATATGCGTTCCCGGTGTCAAAGGGTTAACGCACGGCCCCTTTGTGTTGGTGCTGATCCAAACTGCAAGGGCAGTGAAATGATTTAGAAGAAGAAAGGTCTCACAGCTCACTTTAATGATCTAAACTCTACTGTGTGAGCATTAAAGTGAGTTAGGAGCCCTTTGCTTTTCTAAGCAATGTGAATAAAAAAACAACGCCAGCATAAAATAATTATTGATGGGTGTGTTACTATCGTAGATCAGCTGTGTTTTCACTACTTTACAAAATACAAACAAAGTATATCATATAGCCAGTGATGTAAAGTAACTTAAGTAATTTTTTTAGGTATTTTTTACTTTACTGGAGTATTTCCAATTTTCAGTACTTTTACTTCTACTCCACTACATCCCAGAGGCAAATATTGTACTTTTGCTGCACGACAATTATTTGAAAACTTTAGTTACTTTGCAGATATAAAGTATTACATTATAAAACATACATTAACCACTTCAGCCCTATTTTATACATAGGCTATTTGAAAATAGCAGATCTACAAGCTCACAAACGCGACGCGTTGTGAGCTTGTAGATCGGCTAAATCTCAAACATTTTAGTACCTTTTACTTTTGGTACTTTAATTACATATTGATGCCAATACGTCCGTACTCTGTACTTTTACTCAAGGAACATTTTGAACACAGGCCTTTTACTTGTAACAGAGTATTTTTATATTGTGGTATCGCTACCTTTACTCAAGTAAAATACCTGAGTACTTTCTTTAAAGTAGGTCCATCGTAGTGGCCTGTTGCATAATCACACTGGGGGATCCCTTGAAATGAAGAGAGAGGTTTAGAATCCATGACTGACGTTGGGCATTATAATGTTCCCTTTAGTCTCAGCCTTGGTTTAATCGAGCAGAAAGTGTGTGTGTGTGTGTGTGTGTGTGTGTGTGTGTGTGTGTGTGTGTGTGTGTGTGTGTGTGTGTTGGTATCTAGGAGACGGTGTTGGCTGATTGCTGGACCTTGAGGTGAAACGTTTGCACCAGCTCTCTGCTGTGTTTGTGTCCTGCATGAGGCCCTATAACTACTGTCAGCCCTGTCACCTGGCTCCTATTAGGACACAGTTGGGAGCACACGTCCTGGTGCCACTAACTACATTTTTGTCTTTTAATTACTTGTCTTTTATGGCGTGCCTGTCACAAGAGCTTTTTTTAACATGTTAAATAGACGATGCTTCCATTATCCAGACAGGCTTGTCATGACTGGAATAGTAGCATGAGCTGAAAGTCCAATCAGCGATACCTGACAACCAGTAGCAAAATACGATGGTAAATGGTGCATTTATATAGAGCATTTATCCAAAAATTGGCTATAAAAAATAGCAGCTATGAGCTTGTAGATCTGCTTTTTTTTTATCATGAAAATGTGTGCAAATCTTTGAATGTATATTGTTTAAAGCGAACATTTTTAACTGCTTTCATATGACATGAAAAAATGAAAATGAAAAAATGCTAGATGACTGTCTCCCAGTCAAATTTCGTCACCTATTCTTTGCTTCTGGGGGTCCCTGGAACAACATATTTTGAGATGGGGATCCGCGGCCAAATACATGTCATTTTGGGGGTCCTTGACATGAAAAACTTTGAGAACCACTGATATAGAAACAGTTTCTTTTCAGAATACTGTTAGGATTTAGAAGACATTTAGTGATAAATGGTGCATTTATATAGAGCCTTAATCCAAAAAGCTTTACAATTATAGCATTATATTCAATCACCCATTCACATGCACAGCAGAGGAAACCATGCAAGCCACTGTCCCCCCCCCCCCCCCCCCACAATAGAGCGAGTATTAATAGGGAAATGGTAATTGATCGATTTAATCGATCAATTCAATTTTATTCTTCATCCAATGTATCTAAAAACCCAATGCACCAGACCCTGTGGTGTAGTGGCTTAGCGAAACAAGACACGACACCCTGACTGTGTTCTGTGATTATTATCTCTATATCAGATAAGACTGTATGTGTTTTAACACATTAAGACCAGGAACGCATCTGTGTCATTTTAGATCTCTTTGGCTTTTTCTTTTTACATGGAAAAAGGACCACTGATATTAAAGCAACATACGTTTTTTTCAACTGTAAAAAAAAACGTAGAAGACATTTGTAGAATCCCCAGAAGCAACATATAGGCCTGTATTTTATCCAAAGCGCTTTGCATAGATTGTGCATTACATTCACACACTGATGGCAGAGGAAACCATGCAAGGCACCAACCTGCTCATCGGGAGCAATTAGGGGTTCAGCGTCTTGCTCAAGAGGACACCTCGACACTAATTCTTCTGGGGGAGCCTGGGATTGAACTGGGAACCTCACGGTTCCCATCCGACCACTCTACCCCTGAGCCACTGCCGCCCTATATGAGCTTGTAGATCTGCTATTTTTAAATAGTCAAAGTATAAAATAATGGTTATAGCTAAAAAATCTAAAATGACACGGTATGCGTTCCAGGATTGAATGGGCTAGAGCAGGGGTCTTCAACAGGGGGTCCGGGACCCCTAGGGGGTCCTCAGACCTACTACAGGGGGTCCACCTAATCTTTGGGTGATATGATTTTTTTTTTTACATGAACCGCTTGAATCCTAGCGTCCCTTTTCTGAGGAGAACTTTTGCCAAAAATAGCAGATCTACAAGCTCACAACGCCGCGAGGCGTTGTGAGCTTGTAGATCTGCTATTTTTGGCAAAGAGGTGTAAGTGTAGGGGGCCAAGTAAACAAAAAAAGTTGAATTTGAAACATAATTCTATACTATATAGAAGGGGTCCCTGCTTCATCTCTCTCTGTCAGCTAGGGGGTCCTTGGCCTGAAAACGTTGAAGACCCCTGGGCTAGAGGATAAGGTGACATGGACTTATGTGTAGGCTGATAGTACAGTAGGCCTACAGTACACTCAATGCAAGAGGATTAAGAGCAAGTAGAATACGCTTCCAGGGGACATGATTCCACTGACTGTAGGCCTTAGTAACTCCTTATAACAACAACCATTCATCTCTCTGTTGTGTCTGCTGCATATTTCACACAAACACAACATAAAGGAACACATTTTTCCCTCTTCAGAGCCTAGCTAATCGGGGTTCTTATTGGGTTGTTTAATGTAGATGTACAAGCTGTTCAACCAGGCCCTTTGTAGAGCACTAATCTCCTCCCTCCCGTATAGGAGGGAGAGATGGTTGTTGACGTGTGCGTTAAGGCCAGGTTGATCTGCTGTCTGAGCCGCAGATAGCTATCTGTCAATGCTATGTGGGCTGGGATACAGGTTTAGCAGCTCTCTCTCTCACTGGCATACGTGCTCTCTCTCTCTGTCTGTCTCTCTCTCCCTGTCGCCAGTGCTGTAAAGTAACTAAATACATTTACTCAAGTACTGTCCTTAAGTACTCTTTTGAAGACTTTTTTACTTTACTGGAGTATTTCCAATTGTCAGTACTTTTACTTCTACTCCACTACATCTCAGAGGCAAATATTGCACTTTTACTCCACTTCAATTATTTGACATCTTTAGTTACTAGTTACTTTGTAGATTGTGATTATTATTACAAAACATACATTAACCACTTCAGACCTATATACATTTCGGCCGTTTGAAAATAGCAGATCTACAAGCTCACAATGCGTCGCGATGCGACGCATTGTGAGCTTGTAGATCTGCTATTTTCAGAAGATTTGTATACATTTGAAAACTTGTGAAATGGGACATTCTGCATAATGAGTACTTTCTACTAAGTACATTTTGATACCAATACTTTTGTACTTTTACTCAAGTAAATTTTGAATTCCGGACTTTTACTTGTACTTCAACTTTGCAGTATCGGTACGTTTACTTAAGTAACAAATAAAAGTACTTTTCCCACCACTGTCTGTCTCTGTCTCTTTCTCTCCTCGTCTTTGCTCAGCCCCCAAGCAGAGAGAGAGAGAGAGAGAGAGAGAGGGGGGGGGGTAGGGGGGGGTAGGGCTATGCACAGTCAGAAGGCGTAAGTTATACCTCATTGTTAACACCAGGCTATGAAACTCAATTCTCATGCTTTACCTTAAGAAAAGGAAGAAAAGAAAAAGAACCTAAAGGAAAGAAATGGCTTTGTGACTGAACCATTCATACCTGAATTACAGCAAGGAACAGCCAGAGGGATTGGCCAGTGCTCCAGTCTGTGTGTGTGTGTGTGTGTGTGTGTGTGTGTGTGTGTGTGTGTGTGTGTGTGTGTGTGTGTGTGTGTGTGTGTGTGTGTGTGTGTGTGTGTGTGTGTGTGTGTGTGTGTGTGTGTGTGTGTGTTTTTATTACTATACTTGTGAGGACCAAACGTTCACACAAGTATAGTAGAATTTGAGGAATAGACGTGGTTAGGACCATGTTCCTGGTCCTCGCAAGAAAAATGGTTGTTTTATGGTTGAATTATTTTTTTAGAGATACGTTTACAATTAGAAAAATATTCAGGTTGGGGTTAATATTAGGATCAGACATTTAGAGGTTAGGTTTAGAGGTCGGGTTGTCGATTTTTCCCATTTTACACTTAGTTGTGCGCCGATGGCACACACCGTAAAATGGACGATCTACAAGCTCACAACGTGTCGCAGCGCGACACGTTGTGAGCTTGTAGATCTGCTATTTTTCGGCTTTAGACTTGCGGTTAAAAATGCCCCAAAGAAATCATAAATCAATCATGAAATCGGCTTCCTAAAATGTTGATGTCCTCACAAGTATAGTAATACAAACGTGTGTGTGTGTGTGTGTGTGTGAGAGAGTGAGTGCATGCTTTACCTTATCAGCATTTAGTGAATAAGGAACACCTAGATGGTCTGGGACAGTCATATATAACAGTAACGCTTGATAAGCTACCGTTAGCCTTTTTTGTGTTTTTTGTGCCCTACTCTGTTACAGCAATAGTTAGACAAGTCTCAGCTTTCCTTCTGGTTTTTGGTTTCAGTGAAGAAACAATCTGAACCACAAGAACCAACGGCGTCTCCAATCTGGGCTTGTCATAATGTGTGAACATTGTGGCCGAAGATGGCAGATCTACAAGCCCACACTGTGCCGCAGTGCGCCGCGTTGAGAGAGCTTGTAGATCGGCTATTTTTTTAGCAAAGAGATGTTGGTGTAAGAAGTGAAATAAGTAGTGGGTCATGTATGGACCACTGGGAGACCCTGGTCAATGAAGTATAATAGGGTTTAAGTGGTTGAATGGGTAGAGGGGATACATGCAAAGAAGTAAGTCATTTTACAACATTAGTATTCAATACAATGGCCATTACCCATTCCTAATGTATATACAGCATATTAAGGTATAAGTTAAGCCCCTTTGAATTGAATTGAACATTCAGCCTGACAGAAATAAGTGTGTGTTTTTCCTTGAGAACCTTACGGGTAGATATACTTAACCCATTAAGACCGGGAACGCATCTGTGTCCTTTTTAGATATCTTTGGGCTATTCAAAAATAGCATATCTGCAAGCTCATGAGCTTGTAGATATGCTACTTTTGAAAAATCGTGAAAATGTGTGCAAATCTTTGAATATATATATATTTTTAAAGCGAACATTTGTAACTCAACAAATGTCTTCATTTTCTGAAAAACTATTGATGCTGTATCAGTGGTTCTCAAACTTTTTCATGTCAAGGACCCCCGAAATGTATTTGGCCGCGGACCCCCATCTCAAAATGTTTGGTTCCAGGGACCCCCAGAAGTTGGAACAGAGTTGAAAATGTTCGCTTTAAAAATATATATATATTCAAAGATTTGCACAAATTGACAAGATTTCTCAAAAAATAGCAGATCTACAAGCTCATAGCGCGGCACTCGGTGCCGCGCTATGAGCTTGTAGATCTGCTATTTTTTTTTAATAGCCAAATACATCTTAAAACATGACACCGATGCGTTCCCGGTCTCTAAGGGTTAAAATGACACCATCATGGCCTCCATCTTTATTTATTTCACCTCCTCCTCCTCCTCCTCCTCCCTCCTATCTGTCCCTGCAATCTAAAATAGCTGCGAGGCAAAGAGTACACACTGTCTAACTCGTTTTGTGCACAGCCCATTGTGAGCAAAGAAAAGGCCTGTTTTCTGTCTGAAGGAGAGGGAACGGAGCCGTTGAGATTACAGAAGGTGCAATTCATTGACACACACACACACACACACACACACACACACACACACACACACACACACACACACACACACACACACACACACACACACACACACACACACAGTGGACCACAGTCTTGCAACAGGTCCGGCTAACATTATGTCAGCAATAGTGTGGTCACTACACCGCAAAAAAAGTGAAATGTCATATTCTTCCCTTTTTTTTTGTGCTGCCAAATAATGGTTTCTTACACAACGCTTTGAAAACAACGTTCTTGTGCTTGATATTGTGTAATTGTGATATGAATTGCAATATTCATTTTTCAGCGGCTGAAATAGTTTTAAAGGGTCTACACCATGAATTTTAACTTTTTCTTCATTTTTGTGTGTTTTTGGTCTCCCCCACCTCTCTTCTGTTCCAACAAATACCCGACTTCGAGCATGCAGGCTTTCATAGGCTATCTGTGGTTTTCATGTAAATTGGTCTGAAAACAGTCCGTCAGATTTGTTCCCCCACCCTACGTCACGTCTGGGAACAATTCCTCCCGTTTTTCAGTTCTAACCAAAAAAAAAAAATCAAAAAAAAAAATGTTTTGTTTTTTTTTCATTTTAATTTTTTTTTAAATTTTTTCTTATTTTTTTTTTTTACTTTTTCCACACAGAACCAGGACATGACATGCATACAAACTGGCTCAATAGCGCCCCGTGCCAAACAGGACAATGTGGTATTGCAGGTGAAAGTGCTTTATAAGCCAGAGAGAAGTTAGTTGGAATGAGTATATCTGAGGCTTGATTTAGGCTCAAACCTTTTGAAAAACGTTTGAGGGACATAAACAATATGATATCAAATATTATTATTATTTTTTAAATTCATGGTGTAGCTCCTTTAACCACATTAAAGGAGTAGTTCACCCCAAAAATGTCTTATTTTCTATGGATTAGTCACTCCAAGAAGCATTGAATTCATGGAGATTATAATTTGATGACCGGTGGAAAGATGCTAATGTATCCGGTAGGAGACTCAAAGGAGACTCTTTGTGTCTCCTATACCGGAAATACACCCGGTCATCAAATGATTGTCTTCAATGCTTCATGGGGTGTGCAATTGATAGAAAATAAGTAGGGCCGGGACTTTATCGCGTTAAATTAGATCAATTAATTACAGAAAAATTATCGCGTTAAAAAAATTAACGCATTTTAATCGCACCTATTTTTGCACCGCGGAACGTTTCTCACTGGACGAGTTTCAGACGGACCGTTTATAGCAGCGCACCAACAGACGGTAATTCTCACTTCTCAGGCATGACAGACAACAACAAAGTCTACTGCAGCCAGCCAGCACAGTGCATGAAAACATGATGCCTGCTTGATAATGTTGGCTGGGCAAGTCAGAATCTGTAATGGAAGCCCCCGCCTACGCGCGCGTTTGTCCCGTTTAGGGGGGGCGCTGGTGGGGGGGGGTTTCCACGATGCGGTGCGGATCACATGCGCGCGATTTTAATTCATAATAATTAATGAATCTACTATAGACAACAGTAACAACACTCTACCAGCCTCCAGTGGTGGAAAATTGCTGTTCTACAAGCTCACAATGCCTTGCGCTTGTAGATCTGCTATTTTCACATGGATGTAATGTTTTATAATAATAATCGAAATCTACAAAGTAACTAGTAACTGTTTTTCAAGTTTTCAAATAATTGTAGTGGAGTAAAAGTACAATATTTGCCTCTGAGATGTAGTGAGTTACTGGAGTAGAAGTAAAAGTATTAGAAATTGGAAATACTCTAGAGTCAAGTGCAAATACCTAAAAATTGTACTTAAGTACAGTTCTTGAGTACATGTACTTAAAGACGTATGCCAAAATCCATTTGAAAAAATTGCTTTTCACTGTTCTCAGGTCAAATATTGATATGCGATTAAAATGCGATTAATTGCGATTAATTAATTACAAAGCCTCTAATTAATTAGATTCATTTTTTTAATCGAGTCCCAGCCCTAAAAATAAGTGATTATCTGGGTGAACTATTCCTTTAACCCTGCATGGCATCCCTATTTTGGGGCAAAATCTCAAAATCTTTTCGTAAAATATTCTGTCACCTCTAGAACAGTGGTTCTCAACCTTTTCAGGCCGTGACCCCCTCAAAAGAATCATATTTGAACCCCCCCCCCCAGATAAATATTGTGAAAATAGCAGATCTACAAGCTCACAACCCCTCGCACAGTTTTTTTATAGTATAGTTTTTTGATTACTTTTGATGCTGTAATGGTAAATTTTTTGTTGGTATTAAAAAGTCCTTAAATTGTCACTCACTGTCATCTGGGGACCCCCCCAAATCATGTGGGGATCCCCCTGTGGGTCCCCACCCACAGGTTGAGAACCACTGCTCTCAACACAACCACGTCGTGACGCGACAGGTTGTGAGCTTTATATAGGTCAGCTATTCTAATTTGTACAGGACAGTATATTGGGCCTAAAATACTGTGCCTGCAAACTGCTCCGGATTCTGCCACTAATACATAAACATGATGAATGTTGTTCCCAACTTCTGTGTTTCATTAGAAGGCCTCAGACTCCTCCTACAAGACCACACATACCTGTTTAAACACATTAAGACCTGAGGCCGATGTTCGTTTTAAAAGAAATTTAAATATATTCATTTGCACACATTTTTTCGATTTTTCAAAAATAGCAGATCTACAAGCTCATAGCGCGGCACACGGTGCCGCGCTATGAGCTTGTATACCTGCTATTTTTGAATAGCCCAAAGTGTAAAATAATGATTTTTAGCTCAAATCAAAAAATGACACAGATGCGTTCCAGGTTAAACACTTTAAATCTGGGAACACATTTGTCGCTTTAGATTTGTTTTGGCTATTAAAAAATAGCAGATCTACAAGCTCATAGCGTAAGTGCCAAGCTGTGAGTTCTGCTATTTTTTGAAAATGTGTGCAAATCTTTGAATACGCATTTTTTTTAAAGCGAACATTTGTATCTGTCGAATGTCTCAACAAATGTCTTCATTTTTCTGAAAAAAACTATTGTTGCTATAATATCAGTGGTGCTCAAACTCAAGGACCACCCAAAATTATGTTTTTGGCCGCCGATCCCCATCAAAATATGTTGTTCCAGGGACCCCCCAGAAGCAATTTGAGTTCAAAAAATTGTTTCAAAAACATATATGTATTCAAAGATTTGCACACATGTTAAAAAATAGCAGATCTACAAGCAAGTGCCGCACTATGAGCTTGTAGATCTGCTATTTTTTGAATAGCCAAATAAATCTAATCACTGAGACAAGCATTTACTTAAAAAAAAAAAACTCCTTTGCTCTGTTGTAAATTGCGTCCAGCGGAGCGTGTTGTTATTGACATGTTTTCATTGAACCGTGCCGGCAGCTTGAGTTATATTAACGGGCTGGTCCCTGAAAGATGTCACTTCTCATTTAGCCTTCCACCCAACGCACATGATCCCATAGCATAGCATATAAGCTTTTTACACCCGACAACAGACCATACATCAAGCTGGTACTATTTATGGCAAATGCTAATGCATGTAGTCACCCTGTCTGGGTGTTTTAGAATGGGCCAGATTAATGAGAAATGAACGTACTTTGGGAACGCTGAATTGATTAGCTGTTTGCATGAGCACCCCCCCACCGCCCCACCCCCCCGCCTCCCTCTGCTGCTTGCTTATGAAGCCAAGCAACAAGAACAGAGTGTGACTAAGTCTGTTTATGAGCTAAACAGATAAACAAGTATTGTTCCTTTGCTGTCACTTCAGGGTTCAAGGTTGTACTTTATTGTTACATGTTGTTTACAGGTACATAAGAGTACAACTTCTTTTGGTTTGGCTTCCTTCAGACAATGCAGCAGCATAGATATTAACAACAGAATAATGATAGAAATTTAACCCATTAAGACCTTCTAAATCACAGTTCTTTGAAAAAAAAGTTGCTATATCAGCGGTTCTCAAAATAGAGCATCATCAAATGTACACGTGCATAAAACACTTGGTACATTATACACACCAACAGCATTTTTTCCCCCAGTAGCTGCCTCCTAACGTTGTGTAAACAACCTCACAGTATATTCTATATACAGCAGATTAGGTACAGTAGATGCAGTTCAAGCATAATAGTGCAAAAAAAAGCAAAAAAATAGCATTTCCCTTTTGTCCGGGTTTGTTCTGGTTCTTTTTTATTTATTTTTATCCCACGATTTTGTAACCCCATTTCTTACACCTGCAGTGCCAATTGTCTATGTAATCCTGGGCGCTACACTCCCTCTGCCAGCCTAGGTAGAGCCCAGAGCCGAGCTCATGCCTCCTTCAATGCATGAGAGCCAACTGACCTTCTTATCACCTGACAGGGGGGAGTTTCCCTGGTAGGACGTACTGTAGCGCGTGGAAGGAACACGTTATTCCAACCAGTTCCTTTCCCCTCCATCAGGCGCCCCGGCTGGCCAGGGGGAGGCAGTACTATAGAGACCAGGATTACTGGTTCTTGTCAGATGTCAGATACTTCGTTCTGGTTCTTGTCAGATCGTTCATGGACCTGATTGTACGTGGAAAGACGGTTGTTGTTTTGCTGTCTATTGCCAGTAGCTCTGAGACTTGCTGTGATGGATGCTCACAGAAGCATAGGGTAGCATGCATGCTGTCCTATGCTTCTTGTGTGGTGGATGTGTTGTTGTTTTTGTTAGGAAAACAACTGCATTTCCCTGGAGATCCATAAAGGTCTGTCTATATCTATAACCTTGGTCTCTGTGTTGTCTGCTCTGTGGGGCCAGCTCTGCAGACTTATAATTATATTGTTACAAATGGTGGTGGTGTTTTTTACAGTATGTGAGAATGTTTTTAATCTATTAAGACCGGGAAGACATCTGTGTCATTTTGGATGTCTTTGGGCTATTCAAAAATAGCAGATCTACAAGCTCATAGCGCGGCACCGAGTGCCGCGCTATGAGCTTGTAGATCTGCTATTTTTTGAAAAATCGTGTACATTTGGGCAAATCTTTGAATATATATTTTTTAAAGCGAACATTTGTAAAATATGTTGTTCCAGGGACCCCCCCCAAGAAGCAACGATTTGAGTCACAAATGTTCACTTTAAAATATGTATATATATATATATATATTGAAAGATTTGCACACATTTTCACAATTATTAAAAAAAAATAGCAGATCTACAAGCTTGATTGCCGCGCTATGAGCTTGTATATCTGCTATATTTTTGAATAGCCAAAAGAGATCTAAAATGGCACTGATACCTTCCCGGCCTTAATGGGTTATAAGTATTCAGCATTACTAGACAGTTCCCAATAATAATGGTCCTCAAGTTAAAGGTTATGTCCCTCTTTACACCACCACATAATTCAGTGCATTAATAACAATAATAGCAACAGTGTGGCTCCTTAACCTTAACCACTGTTTGGTATATACTCTCACACTTATGAATAGCTTCTCTGTGGTCTTATCATCCACAGAGCTCACATTATCAGCTTAGGTAAGCAGGTTTGAATAGAAGAGAGCCTCCCCTGTATATGACCTTTATTTATAATGCAGTATAAAGAAGCTGGCTGGAGGAATCAATAATTGAATTGGCTGAATAGCCTCAGGGTGGCTGCCAGGGTGGGCTACAGAGGACAGACCTGAGTCAACATGGGGGCGGGTTGCCATTGTAGAAGGGTCTCGTCGTCACTCTGTCGTCACTCTGTCGTCACTCTGTCGTCACTCTGTGAAGGAATATTTATATCATATTCTAGTCATCTGAAAAGTTTTAGTCTTTGTCTAGTTTTAGTCGACTAAATATAAGATTATAGTCGACTAAATCTACAGTTGATTTAGTCGACTAAAATGTATGTTGGCGCAGTGCCTTGACGGCGTCGTAATGGCTGATTTCACACTGTGGTCGCATGCTGAACATAGCCGATCTACGCGTTGTGAGCTTGTAGATCTGCTACTTTCAGAGTGCAACACCCGAGTGCAACCAAACATAAAATGACTTGTCTTTTAGTTCTACTGGATCTCTTCTCCACTAGTCCCTCTCTAACATTTTAGTCTAGTTTTTATTTGTTGACGAAATTGTCAATATATTTAGTCTTAGTTTTAGTCACCATAGCTTAGTTTTTATTTAGTTTTTATCTAGTTTTCGTCAGTAATAAAAAAGGTGGTCAACGAACATTTTTCGTCATAGTTTTAGTCGACGAAATCAACACTGATTAGTCGAGCGAGGGAGGGAAGCCGGACGGGGGAGGGTGATTTAATTATTTGGTTGAATCAAACTGGTGATTCATCTGATTCATTTGATTCATACAATGTGTGTGTGTGTACCCCCACTCTGTGAAGGAGGCTGTCTGTGGCAAGCAGGTGATACCGTTATTTAGAACTGACCCCATATCGACCCCACGTGTACTACTGTATTAACCTGAGCTATAGATACTATAGCGTTCCTCCGTGCAGGTGTTGTTCCCTGACATTTGAGCCTTACAAGTCTGTTCTTGAGCACGTAGGCATCATTCACTATACCTCTAGGCTGCTTTTTAACAGCCTTCCTTTTACCCCACAAGACAGTCAATGTCCCACTTAAGCCCCGTTTCATACTTCTTTGTGCTATGGTGTCACATGGCGAAAATAGACCATTTATAAGCTCACAACGCGTATCGTTGCTGTTTTGAGCTTGTAGATCTGCTATTTTCAAATGGCCGTAATTTAAATAGGACTGACGTGGTTAATGTATGTTTCATTATAATAATTAAAATCTACAAAGTAACTAGTAACTACAGTTTTCAAATAATTGTAGTGGAGTAAAAAGGACAATATTTGCCTCTGAGATGTAGTGGAGTAGAAGTAAAAGTACTGAACATTGGAGATACTCCAGTAAAGTAAAAGTACCTCAAAATGATACTTAAGACCTGGAACGCATCTGTGTCACTTTAAATTTCTTTGGCTATTCAAAAATAGCAGATCTACAAGCTCATAGCGCGGCACCGAGTGCCGCGCTATGAGCTTGTAGATCTGCTATTTTTGAAAAATCTTGAAAACATTTTTTTGATTTTTTTCAAAAAACTGTTTTCAAAGGATTTAGAAAACATTTTTAAGAATCGCCTCAGGTCTTAATGGGTTAAGTACAGTACTTGAGTACATGTACTCAGTTACTTTCCACCACTGTCACAACCCAGGTTCAGATGAGTTAAACCCTGCAGTGTAATAACCTGTGTGTTGGCACAGAGTAGTTACAGTGTAATAACCCGTGTGTTGGCACAGTGTAGTTACAGCACATGGCTATAATAGCTCAGTCTTATATTCCATTCATGCCCTATAGCAGAGAGAACAGAACCCATTCGCCCACAACTCTGAGTGGAATCCTATTTCAAGGGACAGTAGCTCTTGTCTTTTTCTACTGGCAGCAGATTGTAGCTGTTTAGCTACTGTACTGTACCATCACCTGTAGCCTATAGTACTACTGCACCACTGTTAGCATGGAGGCAGAGGAGGATTATGAGACGATATACCCCCAGGTACACACTTGTAAAAGCCCCCCCCCCCACACACACGCACACACACGCACACCCTTGGCAGGTACACTGACTAACCCCAACCCTAACAGGATTTTTGAGATTCCAATGTTGTTTTGCACTTTACTCTTTGCATGACACCTCTAAAGGTCTTTGAGATAAACTGTCAGGATAAACACGCTGGCATTATGATCGTTTGTTTCTACATGGTGAATGTAGCAGTTTTCTGAAAAAAAACGTATGTTTCTATATCAGTGGTGCTCAAACTTTTTCATGTCAAGGACCCCCAAAATTATATGTATTTTGCCGCGGACCCCCATCTCAAAAAAAATTGTTCCAGGGACCCCCCAGAAGCAAGGATTTGAGTTAAAAAGTTTCGCTTTAAAATAATATAAATATATTATTTTGAACACACGTTCTCGATTTTTCAAAAATAGCAGATCTACAAGCTCGTAGCACGGCACTCGGTGCCGCGCTATGAGCTTGTATATCTACTATTTTTGAACCAACCCTGACTTTAATGATTTCATTGGAATGAATGAGATACCATTTTCTCTATAGGTGGTTCTCTAAGTGGTTGTCCAGGAACTCGTACTTTGGGGATTCTAAATGGACCTTTACAAGTCTGTAACTCTTGACAGTATACTAATGGAACCAAATGGACCCGTTAGGGTCCATTTGGTTCCATTTGTATACTGTCAGAGTTAAGGGGGCGT
This sequence comes from Gymnoscopelus microlampas, assembly GCF_963454915.1. Lineage (NCBI taxonomy): Eukaryota > Metazoa > Chordata > Actinopteri > Myctophiformes > Myctophidae > Gymnoscopelus > Gymnoscopelus microlampas. The sequence goes on from NC_139949.1 coordinate 51,260,961, forward strand.
CCATGAGATTTAAAGGCTAACCCCACAAGGGTTTATCAGATAAATATATATATATAAATATATATATATTCTGTGGGTTTGTGTGACAAGCTAACCACTCAGAGACTTAATTCCAGACTTAATTAAAAGTGTGGCACAGTGATAAAGGAAGTATTGTGTTCTCCCGAAACCAGAAAGCCGTTTACCTGTTCAAACCAAATGAACGACTGCTTTACATGTCTTTGCATATGGTTTTATGGCAAACGGTGACACACATACACACACACACACCCACACACACACACACACACACACACACACAGCAGGTCGTCCCGTTGTGAGCTTGTATATCTGCTATTTTCAAATAGCCTAGGTATAAAACAGGGCTAAAGTGGTTAATGTATGTTTTATAATGTAATCATTTGCAAAGTAACCAGCAAATAAAGTTTTTAAATAATTGTTGTGGAGTAAAAGTATAATATTTGCCGCTGAGATATAGTGGAGTAGAAGTAAAAGTACCGAACATTGGAAATACTCCATTAAATAAAAAATACCAAAACATTGTACTTATTAAGTACAGTATACTTGAGTAAATGTACTCACACTGAGGTACCGGACGCAACATTTACCATACATTCATCCAGTGTATTTTACCGCACAGCTACAGAGATACGACACAGTTTATATGAACCGTACTTTTGACAGTTATTAATAGAGCCACCCACCAGTGGAACTCATTATCTGTAAATATTAACCCATTAAGACCTGAA
>NC_139949.1:51266709-51289209 GCF_963454915.1 Gymnoscopelus microlampas
TGGCCACGGACCCCCATCTCAAAATATGTTCTCTGAAAAAACTTACAGTATGTTACAATATCAGTGGTTCTCAAACGTTTTCATGTCAAAGACCTCCAAAATTATATGCATTTGGCCACGGACCCCAATCTCAAAACGTTTTGTTCCAGGGACCCCCAGAAGCAATGATTTGAGTTACAAATGTTGGCTTAAAAATATATATGTATTCAAAGATATATGTATTCAAAGTGTTCTAGATTTTTCAAAAATAGCCAAAGAAATCTAGAATGACACAGATGCGTTCCCGATCTGAAATGGGTTAAGAGTATGTGTTGTGATTGGCTGAGCCGTGTCTCATGGTGTCATGTGATTGGCTGAGCCGTGTCTCATGGTGTCATGTGATTGGTTGTGTTTCAGATGAGCGTGAGGCGGTGCAGAAGAAGACCTTCACCAAGTGGGTGAACTCTCACCTGGGCCGGGTCACGTGTCGCATCGGGGACCTGTACACCGACCTGAGAGATGGACGCATGCTCATACGTCTGCTGGAGGTCCTCTCTGGAGAACAGCTGGTACGTATACCCAACACTACGTCATTTAGGCCTTTATTTATAACTGTGGTTCTCAAAGTGAGGCCCAGGGACCCCCCCTGAAACTTTCTCAAGGACCTGTTAAGGTTACTTTAGTTTTTTTCTCGCATCTTAACACGCGCCAGCGTTTTATTAAAACAGATTACGTTGAGTGCCAGAGATCTCACCGTTTGTAACGCCGTGCTGTTTATAGCTGTGGACTCCACAGCGAGCATCCACACGCAAACAATGGAACGCTTGGAACAATAACATCTCTCACGCGAGTCGCCATTACGGGGTAATCGCCCATCGAAAATGACTTGTTTTCCCCAATGTAAAAAGTTAAGGAGATACAGAGGTTTTTATCAAGGAGATTTTTATCAAGAATGGGAGCGGACGAGGAGCCATGTTTTTTGGCACAGTGATCCATCTGTCCCTTCCTTCTCAGAGTCACCGTGGGTGATTCCAGAGCTGCGCTAGCCCCCCCCCTTGTGGAAAGAAAATCCAATCCTGATTCTGAACCAAAATGGATCCTTACAGATCTGTAACTCTGAGAGTGTACAAATGGAACCAAATGGACCCTTTCGGGTCCATTTGGTTCCATTTGTACACTCTCAGAGTTATGGGGTTGCGTGGCCTCATTCATAGCAAACTGGGGATCGTTGAAATTAAAAAAAAAAAAGTTTGAGAACAACTGATTTATAAATGGTAAAATCCCAGTGAGATGCACAATCTCTTTTACGAGGGAACCCTGTTCAGGGTAGTATACAGTAGCAGCACTAAATCTTACAACGTACAACAAACATGAACATAATACAAACTTTTTATAGTGTAACACGTGTCTTACGGCAATATAGAAGGCATACGATACAAACATTAAGTAGGGATGCAGGTGCCATTTCCCATGGAGCCATCTAATCGTGTCGACACTGATGGTTGCCCGACTGCCTGTGGCAAGAAAATAAAACGTGGGGGCAAGTGGAGTTTGCTTTCAAGTGTGTTTGAATGGGGAAGCAACTGTCTTTAGTTCGCTATAAACGCAACACAAGATGTCTGTGGTATTTAAAAGTTGTATTGTATAGCTATTGAGATAGTTGGCATACACTTTGGGGTATGTCCATATCTCACACCCCCCACAATTCACAAGTAAAGTAAAAAAAATATGTTTTAAAATGAACGTTTTTTCAAATTTTACCTATCAGGATTTATGTTTCGGGCAAGTGGGCATGACCTTTAGGGCAAGTAGATCATGACCTGTACTTTCCTGACGGGCAAGTGCCTCTGAGACCTTAGTGTCAACCCCTGTCCTAAGTGAGATCAGCTCCTTAAGCTGTAGATCTGTCTACAAGGGTTTCTAAGTGATTCACACATGAAGGCTCCTTTACCAGGTTCAGTTCACCACTCTGGGCCAGCGAGGAAGGGGCTGTCATTTGATCGTAAACTGTAATTAACTGGTTTTCTGTGGGATATATACCCACAGAGTTTCACTTCCTCTTCCTCTGTCCCTTACACACCGCCTGACCCAGTCACACTGCTACTACGACCCATCGCTGTGCCCCAGGCCCAGGAAACCACGCAATTTATAGTGTTTCAGTTCACGCTGTCATTTCCTCATCTTGTTGCCTAACGTGTATCATCTATCATGTTGTTTTACTTTTGTGTGCAACGAAAATAGCCGATCTACAAGCTCTCTGCGCTGTGACGTATTGTGAGCTTGTAGATGTGGCTATTTGTTGGCGCATGACTCAACAAAGTTATGAATCAGTCACTGCCCAGGTGTAACTTACATGTAAAAAAGAAAATCTTGGTTCTTCAGTGATTCTTTGATGTGGTTGAGGTGATATATATATACCAGTGGTTCTCAAACGTTTTCATGTGTAAGGACCCCCAAAACCATACATATTTGGCTGCGGACCCCCATCTCATATTTTGTGACGGTGACCTCCAGAAGCAAAGATTTGTTCGCTTTAAAAATATATATATATATTCAAAGATTTGCAAAAGATATGCACAAATCTTCACGATTTTTCAAAAATAGCAGATCTACAAGCTCATAGCGCGGCACTCGGTGCCGTGCTATGAGCTTGTAGATCTGCTATTTTTGAATAGCCAAAGTATAACATATGGTTAAAATGATTTTGATGCTATTTTAGTAACTAATTTAGCTGGGGACCCCTGGTACCCCCCAAGGACCCCTGGGGGCCCCCGGACCCCACTTTGAGAACCAATGATATATATATACTGTAGCACCACTGTTTTACAAAGAACCTGTTCAGTCCCTGTGTGGTTCTAGAGGTTCTCTACTGGTTCTCCAGCTCAAGTTTAACACCTCTAATGGTTCTAAATGATATAGTACCATTTGATAAAGGTGCAAAAACGTTTTCCCCTACGAGTAGGAGATAACCGGAGCGCACCGGTGGGTGAATGGGCAGTACAGTACGTTTCCGGTTTGATTCCAGCCGGAGTCGTGTGCTGCATGTTTTTCCCCGTCTCTACAATCTAAATAAAGCAGTTACATTAAAAATATATATATATTATTTTGGAAAAGAGTTGAAGGATAAATGAATACAAGACAACAACTAGAGATATTCTGGTCACTGATGATGACTGATCTCTCTCTCTCGCTCTCGCTCTCTCTGCAGCCAAAGCCCACAAAGGGTCGTATGCGTATCCACTGTCTGGAGAACGTGGACAAGGCCCTGCAGTTCCTCAAGGAGCAGAAGGTCCACCTGGAGAACATGGGCTCCCACGACATCGTGGACGGGAACCACCGCCTCACCCTGGGTCTCATCTGGACCATCATCCTACGCTTCCAGGTAAACGTCCAGCTCACACCACCACCAGTGTTGATTTTGGCGACTAAAACTATGACGAAAAATGTTGGGCAACTACCTTTTTTCTCTGACGAAAACTATTAAAAACTAAGCTATGATGACTGAAACTATGACTAAATTTCATCAACAAATCAAAACTAGACTAAAATGTTAGTGAGGGACTAGTGGGGAAGAGATCCAGTAGAACTAAAAGACAAGTCATTTTATGTCTGGTCGATCTACAAGCTCACAAACTGTCGCGATTCGACACTTTGTGAGCTTGTAGATCGGCTATTTGCACTCCTATTGTGCGACACATTGTATAGTATAAACTCTAAACTCCATTCTAATTTTGGATTTGTATGAATTATAAAAAAAACATGCTTCTCCATTATTTGATTAATTTAAAAAGTAGAATAGAATAATCACTAAGACGCAAATTGATAGTTGCATCCAAACGCTGTACTATTGACTCAGTAGACAGGAGTTATAGTGTAGTGCAACAGGACGTGCATCCAGACAGTGCATTAGACCAGACTTGAGGGGCGTCCGTAGCTGAGTGGGTAGAGAGGCCGACTGACTGGTTAACCAGAAGGTCAGTGGTTTGACCCTCAGACTGCTTTTTAACCAAGGATCTCCACTGGGTTTCATCTCCCTCCCACGTGCTTCTGCACATTGTGTCACAGGGAGGTTTCTGCATTTCTTGCGACAGGTTGTGTGTAGTCACTCAGAGACAGGTTGTGTGTAGTCACTCAGAGACAGGTTGTGTGTAGTCACTCAGAGACAGGTTGTGTGTAGTCACTCAGAGACAGGTTGTGTGTAGTCACTCAGAGACAGGTTGTGTGTAGTCACTCAGAGACAGGTTGTGTGTAGTCACTCAGAGACAGGTTGTGTGTAGTCACTCAGAGACAGGTTGTGTGTAGTCACTCAGAGACAGGTTGTGTGTAGTCACTCAGAGACAGGTTGTGTGTAGTCACTCAGAGACAGGTTGTGTGTAGTCACTCAGAGACAGGTTGTGTGTAGTCACTCAGAGACAGGTTGTGTGTAGTCACTCAGAGACAGGTTGTGTGTAGTCACTCAGAGACAGGTTGTTTGTAGTCACTCAGAGACAGGTTGTTTGTAGTCACTCAGAGAGAAGGATTATTCTAGAGGAGGTTTGTACATCCTGACCTCCTCACCCACAGCCTCTCTTCTAAACTATCCATTTGTTTTGCTGGTGCTGGCAGAATCAAGCTTTGGACAGAATGATGAAACTAAACAAAATAAATCTCACCCTCCCTGAACTTTGTGGAAGAATGGTGTTAGAATTATATTATATGGTTGTTTTTATGTAACCTTTATATCTAACCTTCACTTATAGTACTTATTATACCTGATATGACATTATATTTTGGAACTTGTAGGAGCCAAGATGTCTCCGCTAGACCTGATACAGTAGCTATTGTTGTTGGTACAGCCTGTCCTGTTATGGCTCAGCTTGTCCTTGTAGCAGCTACAGTATAACTATGGTCTGATCCCTGAGTTTATGGGCAGAACTACCGTCCCACCGACCTCCACTTGAGTGTTATATTGTATTTCTCCCCATTGATATCATGTACACCTAGAATATGTGGTGATGGATATGTACTAGAATATTATTATGGACAAATAATAGAATAATGGTCTCCGACTCCTCTTGCCTCATCAATTACTGATTGATCCAGAATTCCACGACGATTTCTGATCAATGACACACACAATGTTCATCTAGCAGAGGTTGTTCGTCTAGTTAGAACAACTTGGAGGTGCAAGACCTGCCGGACAGAACAGTCTGCAAGGCACTGCCTTGCACGGCCGCCTCCTTTTTTTTCCTCTACACCAGGGGTTCCCAAAGTTGGGGACACTGACGGCGGGGTCACGAAATTATTTTGGGTCATAAAAAAAAATAAAAAAAACGTTTTTTTTTTCAAATTCAACAGAATGGATGAAAAACAATCTAAAATGATTACAAATAGTACATTTGACCATTTGAATACATTACAAATGCACACCACACGTGCAAGTTTATGTGCATAAATTACCTCCAGGGTTAGGTGGGGTCGCGAGTCAATGGTCGAATTATTTTGGGGTTGCGGGCTGAAAAGTTTGGGAACCCATGCTCTACACCACATCTCTTTGAGCCCAAACAGCCGATCTACAAGTTGGTAAATCGTGCTATTTTCACGGATTGTTCACCAATTATGACATGGCCAGAATAGCGACTCTTAAGGCTCCAGCTCCCCACTGAGCGCTCATTAACAGCCACCTGAGCAAGCCATCTGCTGGGTGAATACAGAAAGAATGATATTCCCAGTGGTTCTCATCTCTGCTGCCAGGTTTTCATTCTCTCCATCTAGGGACTCATTTAGAGACACTCACAATGCGTCGCCATGCGACACATTGTGAGCTTGTAGATCTGCTGTTTTCAAAAGATGTTTACACATTTTTAACTTGTGAAATGGAACATTCTGCACATTTCTACTGCAACATTGATACTTTTACTTACGTAAGAAAATGTGAGTACTTTTTCCACCACTGAATTTTTTGGGGGTCCTCCTTGACATTAAGATTTATGTGTGAGAAGAACCACTACCCTAACAAAGCCTCTGGTTAGATCCCAGCCTGATGTTTAAGGACGTCAGGTCCCAGCACGCAGCCCTGCTGCTTCCCCCCTCAGGAAAACACTAACGCATGAGAAAAGAAGGACATTAATGTGAGGTTGTGCTTTTTACTGTAAGAGGTTGTTGTGGTTTCTGTGTCAAGTTACACGGTGGTGGAAGAATATTTTACTTAAGTGAAAGTATCAATATAAAAAGACGTTGTTACAAGTAAAAGGCTTGTGTTCAAAATGTTACTTGAGTAACAGTACAAACCTATTGGCATCACAGTTTACTTAAAGTACCGAAAGTAAAAGTACTCAACTGTTTGAAAATAGCAGATCTACAAGCTCACAACGCGTCGCATCACGACGTGTTGTGAGCTTGTAGATCGGCTATTTTCAAATAGCCTATGTATAAAATAGGGCTAAAGTGGTTAATGCATGTTTTATAATGCAATCATTTATATCTGCAAAGTAACTAGTAACTACAATTTTCAAATAATTGTAGTGGAGTAAAAGCACAATGTTTGCCTCTGAGATGTAGTGGAGGAGTAGAATTTGAAATATTCCAGTAAAGTAAAAATACCTCAAAATTGTCTATAGTACTTGTGTAAATGTACTTACTTTACATCACTGAAATTAAACACTTTTAGTGATCAATTTACTGACACCGCCTATGAAGTGTTTTTGTTCCTCATTAAAAGGATGAGAATACAAATGTAGCTTCTAGCGTTCTGTAGAATAAACGTACCGCCTTTTACGGCAAAACATTCACTCCACCCTCAAGAGGTGTTGTTAGAGGAAAAAAAAGAAGAACAAAAAAAAACCCAGAAACAAATCCACTGTCACTTTCTATTCAGTTCTATCTGATTACAGCTGTGTAGAAACAGAAGGCTTTTTGTTTCACAGCATGCTAATGTGCTCATACTGTAAAAACATCAGGTAGTGCCTGTAGTACCAGACAAGGGTATTGTATTTACAGTGGTTTCTGATGTCATGTATTATGTACAGTTAGTAGTAATGCATTATAGATGTGCAGAGGGAGACAGTTGACAACTGTACCGTCTGTATATTATATTATACAACACAGGGTACAGTAGGTGTTGGAAAGAAAAGCACGATGGGAGCTTTTACAGTAGCCTGGCGTTGGCCAGACTGATATCGTGGATCCACTCTCACGTTCCTCCCCGGTATCAGTCTGGACTTCGGCCCATAGGAAGCGAGTATGAGAGATCAGAAAATGATCGGGCCAATCAGTGACTGCGTGCGTTTCAACTGCTGTCCGCACAACAGTGAAAAAGCATCAAAAAGATTTTCTGATTTCTCATACTCGCCAGTGTTGATTTTGACAGCAAATTTTGATTTAGTTTTAGTCATATTTTAGTCATCTGAAATGTTTTAGTTTGTGTCTAGTTTTAGACGACTAAATATCATAAGATTATGGTCGACTAAATATACAGTTGATTTAGTCGATTTAAATGTATGTTGGCGGTGCCTTGATGGCGTCGTAACGGCTGATTTTACACTTTGTTGCATGCTGAAAACAGCAGATCTACAAGCTCACAACGCGTCGCAGCGCGACGTGTTGTGAGCTTGTAGATCTGCTATTTTCAGAGCGCAACACCCGAGTGCAACCAAACATGAAATGACTTGTCTTTTAGTTCTACTGGATCTCTTCTCTACTCGTCCCTCACTAACATTTTAGTTTACTTTGTATTTGTTGACGAAATTGTCAATATATTTAGTCATAGTTTTAGTCATCATAGCTTAGTTTTTATTTAGTTTTTATCTAGTTTTTAATTAGTTTTTATCTAGTATTATCTAGTTTTTATTTAGTTTTCGTCAGTGAAAAAAGGTGGTCGACAAACATTTTTTGTCATAGCTTTAGTCGACAAAATCAACACTGACACTGGCTCCCTATGGGCTGAAGTCCAGCCTGATACCGGGGAGGAACGTGAGAGTGAATCCACGTTATCAGTCTGGCCAATTCCAGGCTACTTTTACAGTGGATACCTCAAATCAAACAGTTTTGAAACGTGTATACAGATGATCAGTTTGAAACTATACCTGTATACCAGGGGTCTTCAACGTTTTCAGGCCAAGGACCCCCTAGCTGAGAGAGAGATGAAGCAGGGACCCCCTCTATATTGTAAAAAATCACACCCAGTGTGAAGTGGGCGGTGTGTGGTCATCACAACATGACTCACTTTAAAAAAAGGATAAATTACTTTTTTTAAAGTCCATACTGCTATTCATAAGGCTGCACATGTGTCATGTGTTTCGCTAGCCAATCACAGTCCTGAATTTGCAAAGTCAGCCAATCACATTACAGTTAGTGGTGATGACACTAGCTGTAATGTGATTGGCTGACTTTGCAAAAGTATCGATTTGCATTAACAATGGAAAGGTTAGGGGGTATACACATTTTTTGGTCACTTAAAGGGGGCGGCTACACCGCCCCAAAAACTGTGTTTCAGATAAACGTTTGCTGCTCTTTTTTCCCTCTACAGACCTATAACTCTTAGCCAAAAATAACCAATCTACAAGCGCACAACGCCTCGCGCGCTTGTAGATCTGCTATTTTTTTCAAGTGGTTAATGTAAAACCTAAAAAATCACATCCCACAAAGATTTGGCGGACCCCCTGTATTAACTCTGAGGACCCCCTAGGGGTCCCGGACCCCCTGTTGAAGACCCCTGCTGTATACAGATGAACAGTTTTGAAATGCTATAAACAACCCTAAGAATGTGAGGATAACACAATAAAGTCCTAAGCAAGAGTTATTTCCACTTTCTCTAGACAACATGACCTGATCTATAGAGGAACCTTTTCTGATAGACACGCTTTAGTCTTAGATGCTTTTTTAAATAGGAAGGCTCACATTTGCTACAATGGCTCTGGTGAAGTTATTGTGAACTTCCCTTCCCTGAAAAAAGCTGAAACAATATACAGATGAACAGTTATAAACTATATGTATATACAGTGATGGATATTAGCATGCGTGACCCTCCATGCATTCATCTAGCCTGTGTCCTGTGTGACGTCTCTATATCAGGATTTCCCAAACATTCTCATGTCCTGACCCAACAGTGGAGGTCATTCTGTCTCAGGACTCATTATATAACGTTGCTGTCGGGCTCCATTTTTACGCTTTTATTTCCCCCCCATAAATCAGTGCTATTGAACACCCTTTACGTCTGTGTGTTGATTAAACAAATATTGAACCAATTAAAAGTATTAAAAAGTGCTTCTGATAAACCAGCTAACTCCATTGGATCCTCAAACTGTCTGCTAAACCAGCTAAGTCCACCAAAGGGGGCTGGAGTTAGCTGTTTTTTGTCATTTCCTGAAAAATGAACATTTTGGAGTTAGCTGCTTTCTGCCCGACAGCAGAGGTATATTTGTGCAGCAACCTCACATGATCGCAAGAAATACAAAGCCACTAAAAACCTAAAAAGTCTAAATCTAAAATGACTGCAACAATACCAACCATAAATACACAAATTAAAGTGCATCAATAGCATGTAGATTGTTTTCCATAAAACTCAGTATTCTCACTGTTTTTTAAGGAAAGTTTAGATTACGACTGCCTGAAAATCTGATGTCCATCTGTATACTGATCTAGTTTTAACCCTTTAAGACCTGGAACTGTGTCATTTTTAGATTTGAGCTAAAAAATGATTATTTTACACTTTGGGCTATTCAAAAATAGCAGATCTACAAGCATATAGCGCGGCACCGAGTGCCGCGCTATATGCTTGTAGATCTGCTATTTTTGAAAATTCGTGAAAATGTGTGCAAATCTTTGAATATATATATATTTTTAAGCGAACATTTTTAACTCAAATCTTAGTTTTTGGGGGTCCCTGGGAAAAAATATTTTGATGGGGGTCCGCGGCCAAATTCATATGATTTTGGGGGTCCTTGACATGAAAAAGATTGAGCACCACTGATATAGAAACATTTGTTTTTCAGAATACTGTTGGGATTTAGGAGACATGTAGAATCGGCTTCAGGTCTCAATGGGTTAAGGAAAGTTTAGATTACGACTGCCTGAAAATCTGACGTCCATCTGTATACTGATCAGTTCATCTGTACATAGAGATGCTTTCATCAGGTAAACATACAGTCCAGTAACAGTGTCCTCTCCTCTCCTCTCCTCTCCTCTCCTCTCCTCTCCACAGATCCAGGACATCAGTGTGGAGACGGAGGACAACAAGGAGAAGAAATCAGCCAAGGATGCTCTGCTGCTCTGGTGTCAGATGAAGACCGCTGGGTGAGATATATTACACTGCCATACACAGTATATCTATGCTCATTCAGGGGCCTTGTTATCCTGGCTGACATCACCAAAGTGCTCACATAAAAACGCTTTCAAAAGCCTGAGTTCTGCTCAGCACTTACCACCACGCTGCTGGTGTTTCCAGAAACACAGGGCTCCCATTGTAAACCATTCAAACCATAAGCAAAAGAACATCTTGGTGAGACACGGGCCCTTAATTAGACCCTCCAGAAAAAAAACACTATTATGCAATTATGCGCATAATATGCGATTATGCGCATAATTAAGCTGGGGGGGGGCAATTTTTTTTCAAAAAAGGCGCATCACATTGCACATTCCATCGCATTGCATAATATGTGAAATATGAACCGCATATTACATTTTTTTGCATATTTTGCAACTTAACATATTTCCGCTTATTTCGCAACTTTCCGCAATTTCACCGCATACAATCACATAACAACCCCGCATATTTCATTGCAAAATCAAGAATTTTGGCCGCATAATGAAGGATTTTTGCCCGCGTTTTTTCTGGAGGGTCTACCTAATTCAATTCAATTCAATCTTCATTTCAGACCCAGAGGAGATCCATATCACAATAAAAAACACAACACAATGAAAAGAAAAAATGATAATAAATAATATTATATAATATACATAATAAATAATATAAAAAGACTTCCACCATGTTCAGTTTGGAACATACAGAACATGGGGGCCAATGGTTCCACTGTGTAGAGGAGAACCTGACAGAACTACGTTAGGGTTAGTTATGACAGCCATGATTTACAGAGTCCGATACCCTACACATAAATCTATACGTAAGATCAGAGCTGACTTCATAGTTATACTACTTGTTCTTTTAAAGCACTAAATGGACTGGGATTAGCCTAGCTCACTGTCTCACTAAATATATATGTATATCTATGTATATATACACGCCCCCAGATAACTTAGGTCCTCCGCTGCTGGTTTATTAAAGGTTGGTGATGCTGCATGTATTAATTATGCCCCCATATCTGTGGAATGTATTACCCCCAAGACATCAGTGAGGAAAGCACAGTCCACATCTCGTAAGCGTCAGTTGAAAACCTATCTCTTACATATACCCTTTTTAATTACTATTATATGATGTGATTTTGTTGTATTGAACAATTGTTTTTTGTGTTTTAGTTTTTAATGTATTGTTCATGTTATTCATCACTGTGCTATGAAGCACTTTGAGCCACGTTTCTATGTATGAAAATGTAAGGTTTAAGGTCATTATATAATTGATTATTATGCAATAATGTTACATTAGGCTCCACTAGTGCTTCTCGGATTCAGAGATTTGTTTTACTAGGACACACATTTTGACCCTCTCTATGAAGTCACAACTCAGTGTATGAAATAACGCTGTTTTATTTTATTTGATCACTTATGGTACGGTCATTCAACAGGAACGTAGTGGTTTGCTACCCTTTGCACAGCTTTCCGTGTGTTACAGACACCGCTGTGTTTATGCGTTCTATGCACCAGGGTGCCTCCAATAGAGAAAAAGTATATTTGAAGCAGATAAATGCTTCATTTATCTGCCTCTTTCCAATGGGATAAGTGGAAGACGGAGCGGCCTGGCAACGTGGAGACAGAAGGCGCCGCAAGCCACTGTTGTTTTTTAGGCTGCTCTCACAACCTGCGTTCATCAGCCTGCAGCCATAGTTGGCTGTGACCCCGTACCCTCATGATTTAATGTGACCGTACCCTCATGATTTAATGTGTGACACCGTGAGAAAGCCTCACGACCCAGTTCTGTGTCCCTGAACCGGTTGAGAAGCGTGCTTGTACTGTGTTACATATTTTCCACTTTAAATTGTCATTAAGCCATTCAATCTGGGAACACATCTGTGTCACTTTAGATTTCTTTGGCTATTCAAAAATAGCAGATATGAGCTTGTAGGTCTGCTATTTCTGAAAAAGAAATTGTGAAAATTTGTACAAATCTTTGAATATATATATATATATATATATATATATATATATATATGTATATGTATATGTATATGTATATGTATATGTATATATGTATATGTATATGTATATATATATATATATATGTATATGTATATGTATATGTATATGTATATGTATATGTATATGTATATATATACATGAAAAAGTTTGAGAAAAACTGTTAGGATTTAGAAGGCATTTGTAGAAACCCCCAGAAGCAAAGATTTGAGTTAGAAATGTTATAAAAAAACATATATCAAAAGATTTGCACAACTTTTCACGATTAAAAATAAATAAATGGCAGATCTACAAGCTTATAGTGCGGCACTCTGTGCCGCACTATAAGCTTGTAGATCTGCTATTTTTGAATAGCCCAATGTATGAAATAATATAAAATGACACAATATGCGTTCCCGGGCTGAATGGGAAATGGCCGATCTCCAAATCATCAGGTTAAATGTCATAATCGGGACAGCCCTAACCTCTTGGATTTGGAAGTGGGATGTTAAATTAAACATGCCAGGAGCTGCTTCCAGCCGTGTGCTGCTATTTTTGGGCCTAACTAAATGGTCTGAGAGCACTTTACAGTACAAAATGAGTCCTCCTGTTCAGTCAGTTAATGATTCATGACCTTTGATCTCTCCCTCTCTCTCTCCACAGATATCCCAATGTCAACGTTCATAACTTCACCACCAGCTGGAGGGACGGCCTGGCCTTCAACGCCATCGTGCACAAACACAGGTCAGAGGTCAATGACTCACTCTCATGGGTTCTCTTCCTGTTGCTGTCTGTCTGTGTGTTGATCCTACAATACGCAGGCAGAGAGAGACAGACAGACAGACAGGGCTTTTTGGTGTTATAATCAGTGGTGGAGGAAGTACTCCGATATTATACTTAAGTAAAAGTAGCCATACTACAATAAAGAAATACTCATGTTACAAGTAAAAGGCCTGTGTTCAAAATGTTACTTGAGTAAAAGCACAAAAGTGTTGACATCAAAACTTGCTTAAAGTACCAAAAGTAAAAGTATTAAAATGTTTGAAAATAGTCGATCTACAAGCTCACAACGCGCCGCGATGCGGCACGTTGTGATGTAGTTGAAAATAGCAGATCGATGCGACGCGTTGTGTTGTATTTGAAAATAGCTCACAACGCGTCGCATCGCGACGCGTTGTGAGCTTGTAGATTTGCTATTTTCAAATAGCCTAGGTATAAAATGGGGATAAAGTGGTTAATGCATGTTTTATAATGTCATAATTTATATCTGCAAAGTAACTAAAGTTTTCAAATAATTGTAGTGGAGTAAAAGTACAATATTTGCCTTCGAGATGTAGTGGAGTAGAAGTAAAAGTACTGAAAATGTAAAATACTCCAGTAAAGTAAAGATACCTCAAAATTTTAATTGCAACCGCTGAAAACAACAATTATTATTCTAATTGACAATTTGGTAGTAAATTGCTGAAAACCTGGGACATATATATGTGTCAATCCCAGGCAAACCGGTCTGCCTGCATGGGTCACCCTAAGGATAACAGACACTGATATCACAGTGACAACACACAGACAGAGACAGTGGATGACAGCAAAGGACTTCATTTAGAAATAGTCTGGAAAATGACTTATGATTTTGTCCAGACAACCCCCCCTCCCGCGTGATCTGTGGCACACAGTGGTGGAACAAGTTTTTATTTTATTTTTTTACTTAAAGTAGAAGTATCAATTCTGCAATGTAGAAATACTCTGTTACAAGTAACAGTCCGGAATTCCAAATTTACTTGAGTAAAAGTACAAAAGTAGTGGTATCAAAATGCACTTAAACTACCAAAAGTAGAAAGTACTCATTATGCAGAATGTCCTGTTTCATAACTTTTCAAATGTATACAAATCTTTTGAAAATAGCAGATCTACAAGCTCACAATGCGTCGCATTGTGAGCTTGCAGATCTGCTATTTTCAAATGGCCGAAATGTATATAGGGCTGAAGTGGTTAATGTGTGTGTTTTGCAATAATAATAAAAATCTACAAAGTAAACAGTAACTAAAGTTTTCAAATAATTTCAGTGGAGAAAAAGTACAATATTTGCCTCTGAGATGTAGTGGAGTTGAAGTAAAGCTTACAACGTAGGCATTTAGCAGACACTCTGATGCAGAAGCACTTATAAGAGTAGGATCAGAGGAAATGACATGAAGGCTAAGTCAACACATGAAACATGACTATGTAAAGAGTCATTAGTCATATAGTCAATAGAATGGAAAGAGAACATTGTTTTTGTGCTTTAAAAGAAACTAGGACACCAGGTAAACATCACACAGGGTCAGCCCTACGGGCATGTTCCCTCAGGTATGGCTTTGGCTTGGGGTTTGGGTTAGGGTTGTAGGGAAAACCAGTGATGGAAAAAGTACTCAAGTAAGTAGTTTTACTTAAAAGTATCAATACTGCAATGTAGACATACTCTAGTTACAAGTAAAAGTCTGGAATTCCAAATTGACTTGAGTAAAAGTACAAAAGTTCTGCTGTCAAAATGTACTTAAAGTACCAAAAGTAGAAAGTACCCATGTGTGCAGAATGTCCCATTTCACAAGTTTTAAAATGTATAAAAATCCTTTGAAAATAGCAGATCTACAAGCTCACAATGCGTCGCGATGCGACGCATTGTGAGCTTGTAGATCTGCTATTTTCAAATGGCCGAACTGTATATGGGGCTTAATGTGGTTAATGTATGTTTTGTAATAATAAATAATCTAAATCTACAAAGTAACTAGTAACTAAAGTTTTCTAATAATTGTTGTGAAGTAAAAGTACAATATTTGCCTCTGAGGTGTAGTGGAGTAAAAGTAAGTAAGTATTGAAAATTGGAAATACTCCACTAAAGTAAAAATACCTCAACATTGTACTTAAGTACAGTACTTGAGTAAATGTACTTAGTTACTTTACACCACTGCTAAGGTGGTCAAGCAAAACTAATGTAAATGTCACAAAAGAACAAGTCACTCTTTCCCTCGTGTTGTGATTGTGTAGATTGTCTATTTTCTCTCTGTGTCCTACTTTAAAGTATATATAGGGCTTATAGTTCATAACACAATGCAAGTATAACAATGTCTATGGCCATCATCTTCTTTCAGTGTCTTTCCTCTGGATGAAGTACATTTGGGTGCAGGTTGACCCAGATCACTGAAATAATAACCCATTTATTTACTGTGCAGATAAGAGCCATGCCCTGCCCGGGGCGACCTGTTAGCCCCCTCTGCTGGTGGTTGGTAGTTAGGACCGTAACAGCCCATGACACATTAGTAGAGAGAGAGAGGGCCCTCCAACACACACACACACACACACGCACGCACGCACGCGCGCAGGCGCACACGCACACGCACACGCACACACACACACAGACACACACGAGCAGTGGTTGAAGAATTACTCACATATTTTTTTTACTTGAGTAAAAGTAGCAATAGAGAGTATGCACATGCGTCACTTTTCCCCCGGGACATGCACCCCTCATCTAGACCCCTAGGGGGTCCTCAGAGTTACTACAGGGGGTCCGCCAAATCTTTGTGTGATATATATTTCTTTTCTTTTTTACCTTAACCACTTGAACTCTAGCATCCCTTTTTCTGAGGAGAACTTTAGCCAAAAATAGCCGATCTACAAGCTCACAACGCCTCGCAGCGAGGCGTTGTGAGCTTGTAGATCGGCTATTTTTGGCAAAGAGGTATAGTGTAGAGGGGAAAAAAGAGCAGACCACGTAAACAAGTTTAATCTGAAACACAATCTGAAACACAGTGTTATACACTATAGAGGGGGTCCCTGCTTCATCCCTCTCTCAGCTAGGGGGTCCTTGGCCTGAAAAGGTTGAAGACCCCTGATCTAGACTGAGTGGCAAAACATTGAGCAGCATGGAGCGTTGGCGTTTGGAAGCGCTCGTTTGTAAATCACTCAACGGTCCTGCGTACCACCTGTTTCTAAAAGTCACATGATGCAGGAGACATCAGGATGTTGTGTTATTGAAAACGAGCGCTTCCAAACTCTGACACTTAGAAAAATAATCACCTGCACACAATTTATTGGCAGAAAGTATCTCATAGCATGTCTCTACGGTGGATTTTTAAGAAACACAAACTTTACAGATAGAAAGAGGATAATTCAAGCTTTCCGTACAGCTGCCATGTTGGTGAGTTTAACGTTGTTTAATACAGTCAGACAGGACTTTTCTGTTTGGATGTATGGGCTGTCAAGGCCAGAAAGTAGTTTTTTTGCCCCTCAGTAGGCATTCCCGCGTAACTTCCGGGTACGATGATGTCACGCGCATAGCCTCTATACCACAATGCAAAATGACAGAGGTTTTGGCATCTACATATAGTTAAAGTAACAAAAGTAAAAGTACTCGTTATGCAGAATGTCCCATTTCATATACAAGTTCTAAAATAGCCTACAAATCAGCTATCTTCGATAAGATATAAGATAGGGCTTAATTAGTCCATGTATGTTATAATCTAAATGTACAAAGTAACTAGTAACTAAAGCTGTCATGTAGTGGAGTTAAAAGTATGCTGTTTTCCTCTGAGATGTAGTGGAGTAGAAGTATTGATCATTATCAATTACACACCCCATGAAGCCTTGAATTCATGGACATCTTTTTTAGTTTTTGTAATTTTTGCATTCCTAAGACAATCATCTGATGACCAGCTGGCTGCTCAGTAGGAGACTCAATTGAGTCTCTTGCCGGAGACTAAACCGGCCATCAAATTATTGGGTTAGGAATGCGACAAAAACAAAAAAATCTCCATGAATTCAAGGCTTTATGGGGTGTGTAATTGATAGAAAATAAGTCATTTTTTTGGGTGAACTACTCCTTTTAACCACAGTACTTGAGTAAAGGTATGTAATCACTTTCCACCACTATGTATATATTCCATAGACATCAGTCAGATGGAAGCTCTGGCTCTGTTAGTTTTCAATGAGCCTGTTAGCTTGGCTCAGTGTTTGTGGTGAAGTAGATTTAAGTGGAGTCTTCCTGGAGCCCAGAGGGAGATCTTTGTTATTAAACCCAGCCCAGACTGTCATCTCATATTGTCCATTGTTCTCCTCCTCTATGCAAAGTGGAGGACAGGAAACAAAGTGGATGATTAAAATGGGAGTGGCCACAGGGAATGTAACTTTAGCCTCTCTCTCCTCTTTCATGACACTTCTAAAGCAGTGTTGCCAGGTTGTGCGAGAGAAACAGAGCGGTCAGGTCAACGAAATCGAGCCCAAAAAGAAGCGACCGGGTCACATGAGCACACACACACGACTGTTTTAGAAATAGACGATCTATAAGCTCACGATGGGACGCTTTGTGAGCTTGTAGATCTGATTTAAATCGATTAAATTAAAAGTGGAATGCTTTTGAGACATTTTAAATACACAAATATTGCATGGGCGGTCCCTGGCACATAACAGACTTGGCAACACTGGTGCTCACATTGTTTTATTTCAGTAACAGTTCTGATCTGGAGCAAAGATGTAACTGTGATGTTGTTTTCCAATGAATGGAATGCTCACGTGTTGTAATGATCAACTGGTTGAGTGACTTTCAACACCCTAATAGAAAGCTGCAGTCCACAGCTCTAAATGCCCCCTACCTGGGAAATGAACCCGGGGTCAGCTGGACGAGCACCAAAATGTGGACCATACATATTTTAACATGTGATGCTCTCTGAGGCTGATTAAAAATTGCATTGGGGGAAAAATAAAACGTGTCACTTTACACATGCATTCACTGATTCATCACAAAGCGCAAGCAGAGAATAATGTGCAGTCATTCTCAAATTACTACACAGTGTTAAATTAACACAGACCTGCAAGGATCCATTTGGACCCCCGGATATGTTACAGCCCGTTCATTTTTACATTTACAATTTAGGCATTTAGCAGACGCTCTTTAATCCAGAGCGACTTACAGTAAGCAAGGTAATGCATCAAATGCATAGATATAGTAATCTAGGATCATAGGTAAACCAAGAACATATCATCAGTCTATACAGTATAATATCAAAAAACAAATCATCTGTACATTGAAACTATACTAACTATAACAGTGGTTCTCACACTTTGTCATGTGAAGGACCCCCACAATTACACATATTTGGCTCTGGACCCCACATCTCATGATGTTCTGACAGGGACCCCCCCAGAAGCAGAGATTTGAGTTAAAATGTTTTGCTAAAATATATTATAGATTTGCACCAAATTGTCACGATTTTTCAAAAATAGCAGATCTACTATTTTTGTAGCTAATTTAGCTGGGGACCCCATGATACCCCTCTCATATGTTTTGTATGAATAGTTGGAAGTTATATAATGTGAGAGTAAGTCTTTACTTGAAAATTTCCTTCAAAATTTAAGTTAACCATGGAAGTATTGAGTTTGATAAACCTCTAAACTAAAGGACCATCTTTGGTGATTGACTTCTAATGAAACAAAGATTGTGCTTGGCACATGTTTGCACTTGGGAGAGCCATCCCTAGAAGACAAGCCTTGGTCCTTGCCAGCTCTCCTACACGTTGAGAACCCAGTGGTTGCTAGGATAGTCCACGTTGTCGTCATGAACAATCTTTTAATTCGAGGCACTTACATAAACTATGTTTTTTTTCTTGTCAACTTAACCTTGCTGTTCTTGCTGGTGTTTAATCTGTCTTTGAGATCAGATCAGATTAAAAGCATCTCTCTCTCTCTCTCTCTCTCTCTCTCTCTCTCTCTCTCTCTCTCTCTCTCTCTCTCTCTCTCTCTCTCTCTCTCTCTCTCTCTCCTCCATCACAGACCTGACGTCATAGAGTTCGACACCCTGAAGAGAAACAACGCCCATTACAACCTCCAGAACGCTTTCAACGTGGCCGAGAACAAGCTGGGCCTCACCAAGCTGCTGGACCCTGAAGGTGGGTTAGAGTTTACAGTTGACGCTCTTAATCCAGAGTGATTTACAGTAAGCAAGGACACAAGATAATACATCATAATACACCGAATGCATAAAAATAGTCATCTAATAATAAAGTAATACATAAGTAAACCAATAATCTAATAATAACTGATACAAACGCAAACCAAGAACCTATCATCAGCCTACATTGAAACTACACACATACAGTATGTCTACATAACATGATATCTAAGTTACATTTTAGCCTTTGCATAATCCTGCAAGGTCGTGCAAGGCTAGGGCTCACCAGAGCATACGTAGTTTGACTCATGGAATGGACTAGTTTTAGAGTAGGTTTAGGTTTAGTGTTTTAGCTTTTTTCAGGTTTTATGAGCAAAGCCTTGATTTATAGAAGCTGAAAAGGGTAGGATGAAACTAAAAGTGCATGACCATCAGATATGATGGTGGAAAAACGATGATTTTTCATTTTAGTTTTATTTGGTAGTTTATTTAGTTTGTGTCCTTTTCTTTTACTTTTATTTTAGTTGGAAAAAAAGTCTTAGTCTTAGTTTTCTTTAACAATAATAGGTATTTTGAAAAATGTGTTCCTTTTTTTTTTATTTCAGATTTTTTCTACTTTTGAAAGATCCATTCTTGGGTCCGCAACCCAAGAATGGATCCCGACCCGTTGTTTTGGTCCAAATCTATACACACACAAATCTATCAGCCTGATCTCACAGAATGTAGTATACATTGCACGGAGCCAGTGCACGTAATTCCGTGCATAGTCGCCTAGAAAACCTGAAAATCCGCGCATAATTATGTACATGGCGAGTCCCACGGTGGGCGTAACCGGTTGCAACCCGGAAAAACCCGGAAGCAGAGCAGTCCCCAGAACAAAATGGACGATTCTGTGCCTATCGGTACATAACTCAAACGGCGCTGAGTAGGCACAAGGGAACGTCTCAACGTTCGGGACGGCAACTCGCTCGCTTTAGCTCGCTCGGTGATCCCTCACGTGGCGCCAGTTCCGCTTCCGAAATGGTTTAGTCAATGGAGGAGATGCGAGGCGGCTATGCACAGATTTTCGGGTTTTCCAGTTGTATGCACGGAATGACACTCCGTGCAATGTATACTAAGTTGTGTGAGATCGGGTTGAATCTATACACACAAATCTATACACACAAATCAAACTCACAACTGTGACACACAAAGGTTGTGGTTTCTGCTTACAGGACGTAGTGCCCTCAGAGCTATAATGTGATCGTACAGCCCTCTGGGCATCAGTCTGTATAAGTGTAGTACACTGAGCTGTGACAGAACCAGAGGACTCACATATCCACTGCTCACATTCTGGTGTCATTGTACTCCATCCTGTTCTGTATTGAATTGCACTGAATGTGTTTACATTGACGTCTAAGCTGAACTTGTATTGTATTTAACTCTACTTGAATTCAAACTTTAAGCTGTCCCACTACCCTAGAAACCCTCATGGAGGGACGTAGCCCCCCAGGGGGGAGATCATCACACTATAAAACATATAGACCCCCCGGGGGGGAGAGATCATCACACTAACACACAGTGTCCACTAAGCCAGCGTCGTTGTTGACAGGGTGTTACATTGTGGAGGATTACAGGGGATTGATTACAGCGTGGAAGCTGTAACATCACATGTCATTAAGCCCCGTTTACACTTCATCACGCCGTGGCAATAACAACATCTACAGCACTGAGTCTTGTAGATCTGCTATTTTCAGCGTGTGATGCCGTATAAATTAACGTTAGAGGGTGATGAGTTTGACACCTACGTTGCATCCCTTTATGAAAGGCATAATATGTGGATATGAGATTCAGGCGTGCGTTAACTTTGATAATTATACATTTTAGTGGGTCAGTTCAGTGGTCATTGAATCACTCAGTCAGTGCTTGTTGTGTTTTTTGAGGAGCGCGCGCACGAAAATGTGCGGGTTTTGGCCGGATTGTGTTCGTTTTTGTGCTTTATTTGGCTTTTAGGGTTAGGGTGAGCTTCCAACAGTGTATTGGGGTGAATTGCCTCGAATGTATTTGCAGTTCCATGTAAGCTGGTGAATCTCTGGGAAAGTTGCGGAGAGGCGGAGAGGCGGAGCACGCAAAGTGCGTCTTAATTCTAATACAATAAAGGTCCATGTGATCTGACGGCCCGGGCCCCCGGAGTCCCGGGCCCGTAGGCGGCCCCCTACCTGGCCTACCCGGACGCTCCGCCACTGATCACAATCATTTTAACCATTTTATCCATAATGTTATACCGTCGTTATTTAAAAATGGCAGATATACAAGCTCACAGCAAGCTTGTACATCTGATGTTTCTGATCATTTAAAAAAAATCTTGACATAAAAAAATAAATAAAAAAATCTTGACATAAAAAAAAATAAAAAAATTAAATGATTTTAGAATTATTAAACATACATCCTGTCTTCTCTTCTCTTCTGGGGGTCCCTGGCAAAACATTTTTTTTCAATAGGGGTCCATGGCCAAATAAATATACATTTGGGGGTCCTTGACAGTGGGTAAAGCAGTAGCAGCATATCAATTGATATTTGACCGATACTTCCGCAGACCGCGTTGTGCTGCACAGACCTGACCGTTATTAATATAATGAACTGTTTTCTTTAGATTAAAGCAACACAATCCTCTTAAAACCTATGACATCGTTTTGTTGTTATTATTTCGTGTCAATTTATACATTTTATTTTCCACTAAGTAGCTGTGTAATAAGCAAGTAATAATGAGCTAGTCACCTGCTCATTATTGAGAAATAAACCCCCAGAAATAATGAGAATAATTTAAGACTCAGCGGGTCGGGGGTCAAAGGGTCAGGGAGGTCGGGTCTAATCACCCTGTCTTTGGTTTATTTCTCAATAATGACCAGCTGACCGTTCATGATCCCTGAGCCTTATCCCATTAAGACCCGGAACGCATCTGTGTCACTTTAGATTTCTTTGGCTATTCAAAAATAGCAGATCTACAAGCTCATCCGCACTATGAGCTTGTAGATCTGCTATTTTTGAAAAATCTCAAACATTTTTTTTTGATTTTTTTTCAAAAAAACGTAGGATTTAGAAAACATTTTTAAGAATCGCCTCAGTTCTTAATGGCTTATAGAAGATTAGGCGTGTTTGTGCTGGAGTTCAGATCAGATGTAGTTGTAGTGAGAGAGGAGAGTGGAGAGATCACATCAATGCAGATGTTGTGTGTGTGTGCGCTCTGTGTCCAGATGTTGAATGTTGACCAGCCAGATGTTGTGTGTGTGCTCTCCTGTGTCTCTGTCCAGATGTGAACGTTGACCAGCCTGATGAGAAGTCCATCATTACCTACGTGG